>NC_139683.1:21243181-21633181 GCF_964106915.1 Podarcis gaigeae | reverse complement strand
CATTACTTTCAATAGAAGCAAAGGCTTGCCTATGTAAATAAACCGCAAGCACCTTGCTAGCTCCATTGAAATGAATGGGACAGGCCTTATGGTCAGGTGAATGACTCATGTGCATCAAGGCACTGGAGCACTTGAACTAGGCTGGGGATAAGTACAAACTAGAATAAGTCAGTTAAGTAAAATAATGCCACTTCAGCATTACTGGAAGATGGCGAATGATTGTAGCTCAATGGTAAAAGGGTGTCTGCTTTGCATGCAGAATGTCTGAGGTTCAATTCTCTCTGTCTCTATGTAGACCTGGGAGAGACCCTAGTCTGAAATCCTGGATAACTGCTGCTAGTCATTGTGGCCAATAACTAGATGGACCAATGTTCCTGTGTACAAGGAGTACAATAATGCAATACAAAGCACAGTTGTGGTTTACTCCCAGAACATTGAAACATCCACACAACTATTAATCCTGATGTTAGTATCCATATTCTTGTACACATTTTTTTTATAACCAAATACCTTCTTTTCACACAATGATCTTGGTAATGAGGCCATTAAACAAACCTGTTAATATTGTGCCCACATAGGAATGATGTGGCGTTTTTGCTGTAGAAGTCAAAGGCTTTTCATAAAACAATATATGAAAAACACTGCCTTAGTGTTAGCATGGCTTCCACAATCTGGCTGTTTTTATTTATATTTGCTGTTACCTTGTGCGGTTAGGTGCCTCATAATTCACTGCTTCACTTTCAGTGAGTTATGGTCCTCGCCCTCACTTACAAATCTTAATAATAAATATAGCATTGGTCTTGCATGCATTCTCTGTCTCTGTCTCTGATGCATGGATATGCTCACAGAATCTAGAACTGCTGTTATTACACGGACAGGATTCCCTATAAATAGTGTTTTCAATTTAACCACAGCCCAACTTTCTGCAGGGATCTGATTCTGTGCAGTGGGAAAATCACATCACAGGAACATAGGAAGCTGCCTTATACTAGATCGGACATTTCCCACATTTAGCTCAGTATTGTCTACAGTTTGGAATATCCAGGGTGTTGGCTGAATGAGTGTCATCATACAAGGCTACAATCTGAATTGTTTTCCACCCACCCCGTACTAAAGGAAGGCAGGCAGGCAGGCAGGCAGGCAGGAAGGAAGGAAGGAAGGAAGGAAGGAAGGAAGAACAAGTATAGCAAAGAAAACTTGTGATTTTGTTATTTTATTGTAAGTTTTAAAGAGGGGCACATAAAATGTCTAAATAATAAAAAATGAGATAAAGATGGAGGTAAAAGTAACGAGTAGCAAATTAAGCAGTATGCTGGATCAGTTAGCACTTTTCTGCTTGTTTTGAATTACTTCTTCTTCTAAAGTACTTTGTATAATGATAACGCAAAGCCCAATTTTAAATTGATACTTGGACAACATTCCCCATACATCAGAAATTTGGAAAGTGCAGTATGTGGGAAGCAACTGCTTCAGGACGAAGGGGTCACAAAGCTCTTGACTAAAAAATGAATGGAATCTTGTGGCCTGCCCCAGTCCTGATCCCACACTGATGCAAACAAGATTTTTCCCCCTTCCAGAACTTTGCTAAAGTGTATTGTAATAAAAGCTTGAAGATGTGTGGGTTTCTGCTTGGGTGACACTGCTCAGGGCAGCAAAAGAGCTTCAGTGAGCCTAGGTAAAATGTTCTGTATAGCCCTAGTGCAACAGAAGCAGGAAACATCAATGGCTCTCCCAAGTCAGACAACTAAACACAACACTACAGGCATATGGTGTCCCAACTTCACTCAATTGAAGCAGTTTACATCTGGTTGGGCAGCTGAAGTGGGGACTGCCTTATTCCACTGCCATATTTCATGGATCAAAGACAGGATATCAATGTAAATAAATGAATTCATACATACTCCCCGCTCCCATTTGAGGGTTATCTTTTACAATCAGTTATCCAACCAAGAACGCCATAATGGAGATTGTGAAATTCAGGGAATGCCCGCATACTTAAAGATGCAGATCATAAGCTGTCATGTGGATTATTTCTCTCTTTATTTAGGCTACTTGAAACCTGGCCTCCTGATGGCAATAGTCTGGAGAGCACTAGGGACTGACCCTGAGAGCCAGCTAAGGAGGCTGCCACTGGCACTCTTTTAGCTTTGAAACCGGGGTATTTCCCCTGGTTTGTGAAAGGGGAGGGACCCAGATGACTCCCATGTGCTGAAAGATAGTGTGAAGAGAGCTGCAGGGTTCACCGCTCCTTTGCTGCAGGCTGGGGCCATGCCCTCTGTTGCCCATGCCTTCATCCAGCATGCTAAAACATCAGTACAAATGTACTGATGTTTGTGTATAGAAACCCACCTCCCGGGCCTGAAGGGACCCTAGCTCAACAATAACTTAATGGATAAATACTAAACAAAAACCAGCAAAAATAATTTAAGGAATCTTAAAATATTCTTGAAAGCATGCGAGAACAGAGTACTCTTCACCTGATGACTAAAGGACATCAGAGATGTCTCCAAGCAAACGTGACTCTAGAGATTCCACAATCTGAGTGTCACCACAAAGAAGGCCTCCATCTTTTCCAAGATGTCTGAATTTTTTTAAAAATGCTTTAAGTAGCTCCCACTGACTAAACCATGCACTATTTTAGTCAGTATCTAATAAGCCTCAAATTCATAAATAATGTACAAGAACCAATCCTGCCTTTCAAATTCCAGCCAAAGAAAAACCAGTGATTAAAGATGGGTGAGCAGGATCATCCTCTTATTCTGAGTGCTGCTATTCTTGAAAAGGAAATGTAAAATAAAAGTTTGTCAAGCCATCTCTTTGAATAGAGTTCCTTGCTGAGGGGTGGGGTGGGGGCTGAATAACGGTGTTTAATTATGGTGAAACCTGTGGCCTGTCTTTAATATTGCTAATACAAACTCTTTTGTATATCATCCATTGGCTATACTTTAAAAAAAAAAATCCTTACTATCCTTCATGGTTCCTTGTTGCATTTGCTTGTTCTGCTGGTTTAAAATACTAGAACGTAACATTTCCAAATTGCTAACATATTGATTACTGTTCACTTTTTCAGTACCAGTTAACCTTAATGTTAAATATGAAGCAGCAGCACTTAAGCCCATAGAAACTTAACCCTTCTTTAATAAAACCTAAGAGTAAAGAATAAAGAAAGCATTTTTCTTCTTCCTCCTTACAAGAAGGCACATGAAATGTTCTCTGAGTTAAGTTTTACCATTCATAATGAATGCAGTCTCGCCATTCAAATGCGACCATAAGTACACAGAAGATAAGAATTTAATTAAATGTAGATTAAAACCAAACAGGAAAACACACTCGCTGATAATTTTATCCCATCCTCTGGCCATATTTTTTATACTTCCTTCTTGTTCTTCTTTGGGCTACAGCTTATCAACATGCCGATAGTACCATAACTCATTACATCTGATGGTGCAGCTGGAATGTGCAGACTTGGTGCTTGAATTTCAGAGGCACTTAAAATGCAAAGCATGTAAATGCCTATGTTAAATATATTAGTGTGGTAATGTTAGTGAAAGAAAGTGATTTCTAACAAATCCTTGCACCTCACATTAAATGTTATCGTTGCCCAGTTAGAAAGGCATTTCAAAATTTCTGCTTAATCTTTCCTTAAAAACTACAGAGTGACACCCACCCCCTTGCCTAATCAGGATTTTTTTTACTATTATTGTCAGGGCAATCACAAAACTATATTATTAAAACAAAAGAGATGCTGTTCAGGTGGGTGGTTTGATCAGCTTATGCTATAGAGCTGATGCTCTGTGAAGGAAAGGTGCGAAACTAAGGATTCTCCCCTTCCCAGATTATTCCTGGTTTGGGTTTTTTTAATCACCTGGTCTTGTGCTGGTTGCGCTTCAGAAGAGTTAGGAATTCTGTTTTTTAATTGCCGCATTTTGTGCAGACTGCTGTGCACGCACAGTTTGTTGCTGCTTTTAGTTCATTCATTTCTTTCTCCCCTCCTGCTCTTTATTACTGATGTGTGCTCATAAAGCTCAGGCGGAGGCAATAGATTTTGGGTATAATATTGAATATGATGCGTGGTTAAAACTGTGGAATGAAAATTTAAAATTTACAGTTTTCGTGGCATTAAAAGAAAATGTAATGAAAATGATGTACAAATTGTTATTTGACACTGGTAAAATTGGCTAAAATGTATAGAATGAATAATAGAATGTGTTGGAAATGTAAAGAGAAGGATGGAGATTCTGATCATATGTGGTGGACATGTGACAAAATAAGTCGTTTTTGGGAGCTGATATATAACGAACTTAAAAAGATGTTCAAATATACTTTCCCCCCAAAATTGGAAGCATTTCTGCTTGGGTTGATGGCGGAAGAAATTGCGTAAGCAGACCAAAGACTATTTTTGTATGCCACAGTTGCGGCAAGAACTTTATTAGCCCCAAAGTGGAAATTACAGGATATACCAACGATTGTGGAGTGGCAGACGAAAGTGATGGACTATGCTGAACTGGCAAAACTGACTTGCAAAGTGAGGAACCAGGAGGACCCAAAATTCCAGAGAGACTCGAGTAAATTTATTGACTACGTTAATCATTGTAAAAGTCTGAAGACATTAGCAGGACTGAAAAAGTCCTACGACGTGGACTTTATAGTTTAAGTTATAAGTGCGATATATAGATTGGTAATAGAAAGCGTGTTGAAGTGGGGGAGGGAAGTCTTAAGCTCGGCAGAGCGTGGAAGGATTGGATTGGCGAAGTAAAGTGAAATTATTGTTTGATAAGAAAATGAATAAAAATTATATTTAAAAAAAAACAAATCTCAGGCAGGTGAGGGAGCAGTCTTCACGTGATTCTGTGGTATTTTATCAATACACAGGAGCATACATGTTCATCAGTAAAACAATGCAGGGGGGGGAATCTTAATGCAGTCATTTACATGATCACACCCAGATTGCTTCCCCGCCCCCATTCTTTTTTGCATGGCCGTGTTTTATCAACAAGCATAGCACATGGGCCCACCATAAAACAAAAATTCCAGGGGAAAATATTTATGCAGTCAGTGTCACATCCAGATTGCTTCCATCCCCTGTGTTTTATCAATGAGCACATGTGCATCTCTAACGAGAAAAGGGGAAGGAGATGGAAATGAACTGAAGGAACTGCATCAAACAATGCATGTTTCAGTTTCCACAATTAATTTTAGAAATTCTCCAAGTTAAATTGGAATCAAGCAAGAGTAGAATGCAGGCAGAGTGCTGTCCAGATTTGCTGAGGTTGGGCATGCTTATTGTCTTCCTTGGCAAAGCATGCTATTTATTATCATCACAAATTGGGCAAGTAAGGACATATAGAAAATAGAGGGGGCATAAAAGTGAACTTGGGGCATGTCTGTAATTAGGTGAAACAGGGCAATTGGGGGACATCCCAGGAGAAATTGTGCAACTGCTGGAAATGGGAACTTCTGTTTGCCCAACAACTTTAACTAGAGTAGAATGGCCATGCTTCAGCTGAACACAAAGGTGGTGGATGTGGGTGTGGGTGTGGACACACAAACATATCGTACACTCCATGGACACCTAGGCCAGCTTCCTGGTTGGTGGGTTTAGGAAACAGGGCCAACCCAAGACATTTTGCCACCCGAGGCAAAGAACAAGATGGCTCCTCTATTTCTCCTCTATTTCATGCGCAGAAGGTGACTGGATTGACTGTTTAATCTTAATTCTATAGTGGTAATTGTATCGCATCCTCCAATGAACTTGAGGGCAGTAGGCTAATTTAGGAGCTGTATGACAGACATGTGGAACACATGGCTCTGATCTTCAACAGGGGTAAAAGCCCAGAGGGCTCACAAGAAACCGCTGGAGACGGCTGCCACCTAACATCTGCCACCTGAGGCACTTGCCTCACTCAAATGGTAGGGCCAGCCCTGTTAGAAGAGAAGACCTAACCACCTTAGTTTCACAATGACCTGTTATTATTGAACCTACCTGTAAAACAAAATCAGTTGTAAACTATTTTGTCCAGCACATTTTTTGCCAACCACAAACAGCTTCTAGGAAAAATGATACAGTTTAATTGCCTGAATGTTTACGGGACTATGCCAGCTTCTAAAAGTAATATCCTTGCAAAGAATGTTAGGAATTGTGGCTATGAATCTGCAGGTGTGACTTTCTGAGAACATAGAAAACTACCTTACATCATTGGCCCATTTAGCTCAGTATTAGGGTTGCCATATTTCAAAAAGCAAAAATCCGGACAGCTTTTCTTGCAAAATCACAAAGAAACTAGACTTTTTTGAAATTGGACATTTCCCGGACATTTTAACGATTTCTGCCCAGAGAATCCTTGCAGCTGCAGTATTCCAGATATGTCCAGGAAATTCCGGACATATCGCAACCCTACTGTACTCAGTGTTGTCTACAGTGGCACTCCAGGAATTCAGACAGGAGTCTTTTCCAGCCTTACCTGGAGGTGACAAGCATTAAAGCTTGGACCATTTCCAAGCAAAGCATACTCTCTACTCTTGCTCCAGGGCCCTTTCCTCACATTGTTTTTGCTGGACCAACAGTCTGTTGTTTAAACCAAAAGTCTGAGACTTCAAAATGAGTTACATGAAACTGGTTCTTGGTTAGTGCCAGAAATTCCAGGGGATTTTCACTAGAGAAAACTGTTTGAATCATGAAGAACAGATCTTGACGAATGATTTTCCAACAATATTTTCATGTATTATGTGTCTTTAAAATGAGAGAGAAGTTCCTGGATATGCCTCCTAAGCACTAGCATGTAGGCAACTGTGCGCATTCAGAGTTAGGGTGTGAATCCAGGCAGAATTGGGAGTCTAATTGGATTCGGAATAGGATGACCAGCCTAATCCTGTATCATTTCAATTTTGCTGGCACTCAATCATAGATGTCTTCTATCTCATTTTGTGTGGATACTCTGAAAGAACACATGAAAAGTCTGCATTTCAATTGTGTTTATTTTGTATGTTCCTTCTACGTAACATAGCAATTTCAGTGCTTTCCCCTGTAAAATACACATTTTATGAGAATTTTAATGTTAAAATATGTATTTTTTTGCACCCCTTCCTCCACCCCTAAACTACATCCTGGAGAAGTGTGTAATTGGACAGAGAATTGCAGGTTTGAGAGCACTGGATCAGGTTGGTCTACTGCAAAGCAGAACAAACAAATTCTTTCTCCATCCCTAAATGGGAAGAAACACTTAGTCAGATCCAGAAGAGGATCAATTTGAAGGCAGAGTTAATTGGGGGCCCTTCAATTTATGTCAATGTATGGTTAATCATTATATTCTTGATGAAGTTTCTAAGAAGTCATGTGCTGTAGAAGTTAGTGTTATAACGTTGAATTGAATGCACCTTTACTGAGTTTATCATTAATATGTTTGTTCAATTCCCTCGCCCCATGCATTCTGTTTCATGGGGACATACTAAACCATTTAGATCTGTGGAGGTCTTGATGGAACAGACTCTGGACCAAGCCTAGCAATTCAGAGATCAAAGTAGTATCTTTAGCATTGGTCTTGTTAATTAATTATTATGCTATGCATTATTTAATATGCAATCTTGATTTATTAGGCGCCATTAAAGCACAAGGGAAATCGTTTTTATGTTCATGCTATCTTATATTTATAACTGAGGCCTGTAAGAACTATAACATCTTTTCTGTGCTGCAGGAATAATAAGGCAGTAGATTTCCTTCCATTTAAAAACTGTTATTCTTGTATACATTGTGAGTAGAAGGGAGCGATGCTTATTACCACAGACTTCCATGAGATGAAACTAGCTAGAATTCTACTATTCTAGAATGAACTAGCAGTGGGTTGGGCTGAATGTCACCATTTTATTCACTCAGGAATGTACTGTACAGACATACATAATTTTATTTGTATGCTGCCTTTCTACAATTCAAACTATGCTCAAGGCAGCTTACAACTTGAAAATATATATAACTGCAACATAACAAAAGTAGTCATAAACAATAAAAACATCAAAAAATATGCAAGCAAACTGAACAATTTCCACATCAATCACAAGATCTAAAATAAAGATGCAAAAAACAAAAAACAGCAACAAGCATACTCTTATGCTTTTAAAGGCCTGAGTTTATGACTCACTGGACCAAATACCTGTCTAGCATAGAGTGGATCTGGCACTGAATTGCAACGCTCCTCTAAACCACATGCAGGGTAGTATGCAAAATTAACACCAGTTTATCTGCCAAGTAGATGAGTTTGCATTGATATCCCCTGGCATGAGACATTTTGAGATATATAGCCACTGCCTAATTACAAGGCGAGAGCATGAAAGAATCCTATAATGACTGCAGAGATATTAGCCACGTTTGTACCTCATGCTAAACCATAGACTGAGCAACTGACCATGATTTCTGAAGCTGATTTGTTTAAACTAGTTGTAATTAATGTTAATCACCGCAGCTTCTGGCTAACCCAAAGCAGAAGCTTCCAAACTTGTCCTCCTAGCTGCGTGGGAGGAGGATGGGGAAAGGTGGAAGAATTCATGCCCAAGGCTCATTGTGGCCCTTCTCTGCTCATACTTGTACCAGGCCATCATATGTATAAATTGTTGTGTAAAGGTAAAGGGACCCCTGACCATTAGGTCCAGTCGTGACCGACTCTGGGGTTGTGGTGCTCATCTCGCTTTATTGGCCGAGGGAACCGGCGTACAGCTTCCGGGTCATGTGGCCAGCATGACTAAGCCACTTCTGGCGAACCAGAGCAGCGCACGGAAATGCCGTTTACCTTCCTGCCGGAGCGGTACCTATTTATCTACTTGCACTTTGAACTGGCAGGTGGGCAGGAGCAGGGACTGAGCAATGGGAGCTCACCCCGTTGCGGGGATTTGAACTGCTGATCTTCTGATCGGCAAGTCCTAGCTCTGTGGTTTAACCCACAGCGCCACCTGTGTCCCAAATTGTTGTGTACATGAAGCCAATTAACATATATGACTTCTATAGTAGATGTGCATAGCTAAACTGATCCTATTTCATGCTAAAACCAATATTGAATAATCTGTAGAGCTTTTTGTCATGCGCGCGTGCACACACAAAGTTAAGTAGAAGGAAAGGACATTATAAAGAGAAACATCCAGTGCCAAAAAAGAAAAAAAGGAGGGAAAAAGATCTCACAATGCCCCAATGCTGCTTTGTTGTGGGCATGACAAAAGTCAATCCAAGGACTCATGAGACAATGAAATATAATGAGGGAACATTTATTGTTACCACAGCACAATCATTATCAGCTTTGGTTTGTAATACAAGGGTTTCATTATAAGGCAATATTTGTCACTTCACAGATATGATGGTAAGTCTAATGTTTCCTTTTCTAAGTACAGGATATCCAGTATTTCCTTCAGAATCTGGTAATAAAGGGGCTGCTTCCAGAGCATCTAGTAGTGCATGTTTGAAATGCAATTTCTCTCTTCTCTTTGTTGCGACCCTTATTATCAAAATTTAGATTGTAAGCTTTCGAGGGCAAATATTTGCCTTTCTTGCTTATATACACTATATTGATGATGCCATGTGAGTGGTTATAGTTATACAAATCTTCATTCTTTGCCCTTGAAAATGGACGGTTTTGTATGGTTTAAAATTACTGTTGTATGTAACATGATTAATCTAAATTGTAGTTAAGGGAAGCAATCCAGGATCACAAACCACAGTTGGCTTGTATATTCTAAGCTATAGTTAAGACTAACCAATCCAAAATGGAAGCAAACATTCCTGCTTCCCTGCTCACAACTGCCCCAAAGGAGAGGGGAGATGGGATTGCCCACGCCCAAAGCTCATTCATGTAACCCTGTGGTTTAGCATTATTTCTGAAGGCAGTTACTCTTTTCTCTCTTATCAACATGGCTGGCAGAAGCACAACTCTGAGAAATTTTGTAGTTTCATGAAATGTGTGTGTGGCATCCTGTGATGTACAGTTGGGAAATAAAGTTGCAGGGTTTTCTGAGGAATCTGGGAAAAAAAGTTTTGTTCTCTTATTAGCTTTCTTGATATATCATTTGCCTATAGACCATTGGTTTTAGGGAGAAGAGTAAGGCTGCACTTAAAATCGCGCTGGTGCCGCCCCATTCAGCCCCCCCGCTCTGCCCATGTGTTTTATGTGGCTGTGTAGAAGGAAGTCTGACAGTGAGACTTGCTTCTGAGTAATTATGTACAGTATTGTGCTTCCAGCTTAGTACAGTGGTACCTCAGGTTACGTATGCTTCAGGGTACATACGCTTCAGGTTACAGACTCCGCTAACCCAGAAATAGTGCTTCAGGTTAAGAACTTTGCTTCAGGATGAGAACAGAAATTGTGCACCGGCGGCGCAGCAGCAGTCAGAAGCCCCATTAACTAAAGTGGTGCTTCAGGTTAAGAACAGTTTCAGGTTAAGTACAGACCTCCGGAACGAATTAAGTACTTAACCCGAGGTACCACTGTAACTGGAAAACTTGCACCCTGGCCTATGTACCATTGCATACTGAAATCAATAGTGCTTTTTTTCCAAATAAATGTAATAAACTTGTTTACAAATTCCCTTTCTCAAATTAGAGATTCCACATTGGTTTTCAGTAGTATGGAGAGTATAAGAAGCGCATCAAATATTATTGTGGACTCTGAAATACAGACATATTAGTGAAAGGAAATGGGCTGTACTCTTAGCTCCCGCCCCAATGTCACCTCCTTTTCCTTCACAACCTCATGTTATGATAAGAGAGCTGAACACATGAGCTCCTGTTTGTGAGCAGCCAGGCACAAGGGCCAAGGGCATGCTGTGCATGTGAAGCCCCTACTTCAGCCTTTCTCAACCTGTGGGTCCCCAGATGTTGTTGAATTACACCCTAGCATGTGCAGCGATTCTCCACTTGTGGGTCCCCAGATGTTGTTGGACTACAACTCCCATCATCCCTGAGCTCTGGACTTGCTAGCTAGGGGTGATGGGTGTTGTAATTCAACAACATCTGGGGAGCTTATAGATACTGATATTGACATTTGGATGTACATGTCTTTCTACATGACTTATTGGTAAGTGTTGGGTGCCACTGAAATGCCAAGTATTATGTCCTACATATAGCCATTTTTTACTTGCTGCTTTGGTTCATGGTCAGGCCAAAATTCAGGTCATGCAAAGACAACACTAACAAGGCTGCACATGTTAGGAAGCTTGCTGGTATTTCATGCAGCAACATACAAGAAAACTAAGTGCATCTTGCCTTGTTGCGACACCAAATAATTTTCCTCTCCTGCAAGGGAACTCTACTAAGCACAATCCACTGCTGAACACTTGCCCATTTAAGGGAACTCCACAACCGAACACAAGAGTGCCGGTAGACCATAATAAAATTAAATGCCAGCAGAACCTTTGTTTGCCAAAACGTGGTGGAATATTTTACTGTTGAGAAACATTTGCTTGCATGTTGTACCAGTGACATTAAAGTGGACATTAGAAGCAATGCACTTTTTTTTTTAACCTGTAAACCCTTTGTCCCAGAATGTAGCTGACAGTTGTGCTAAGTGATTTCTGCCTGCCATAAAATATTTATGCTTCTTCTTGTATAAAGAGGCTTTCGTACACATGGAGTGTTATTCTGACTAAGTCATCAGTTCAGCGTGAATAATTTTCAGGGTAAAGACTTGTTTAGATTGGGTTGCTTACTGAAAAACAATCCAAAAGAAGAAACCTTGGGTGAGCAAGAAAACAGAAAGAAGAATCTGTCTATTGTAAATATAAAAATAGCTGCGATTACTTGCTTGCGTTGTCAGCTGTGCGCCCATGTGGCACTGAAGGTCATCCGTTTATTTGCCATGCTTGGAAAGTGGGTACTCCTAAGCCATCCTTCTTTCTCTCCACCGCCTCTTGTCTGCCTCTTTCTCTTTTCAGAAATACCAGCTTACGATACTGAAATGATTTTAATTTCTTTTATTAATGCATGCAGCTTCAGTGCCAATGCAAAATATACTTACGTTCCTGACAGATACCTCGCTGGCGGTATCTGCTTCACAGCACTGAGAGGAAATAACATTGGCCAGTCATTAAATAATAATATTTTAATAAAGAGTAATATTTTAAATTACTCTCTTTCTACCACACTGCCTGAAACCTGAATTCAGACAGTGGCTTGCACATATTGGAGCATTAAACAATAATGCATTCTTCCCAAGGGGGAGGGGGAGCTCACCTACTAAAATGGCAAGTGTAGCCATTGATGCTTTAAGCACTGATTCTGACCTAAAGACTTGCAGTCTGCTGCAGTTCATACTACACATGCCTCAGGTGCAAAATTGGGGTAGAGAGAAAGGCCGACCAATGTGTTGAATGTGAACTTTAACCCTTTCCCTTCCTCCCAAGTTTTTATTCAGTCATTCTCTTGAACTAACATGAATTCTTTTAACGCAAAACGGGCATTTCTTGGTAGCTAGTGTGGAGTCTTTCTGCTCAGTTCATTACAATTAAACTCTGAGTCAGTTTCTAAATAATGCCATCCATTTTCATCAGTTACAGCATTTGGAATTATAACACCCATTTTCACTCCTTTGAATACTGCAGCAACATTCTTGCTTCCCTGTTTCTTAAGGGCATCAGAAATAAGCAGAAATATTGTGTGTAATTACTTGATTGTATTATTAAATTTTTATTAAAAGATTTAAATTAAATAATTAAAAATCAGCAGAACAGTAATGCAGCATACACTGGATTAATTCCAAGTCCCTTGATATATCAATCATTATATACATACATTCAGATTATTGATTCCTGTTTAGTTTTCCTCATACCTCAAATGTTATGTTAGGTCAATTGAATAATTTTCAAATTTCTGCAACAATTATTTGAATATTATATATAGATATTTAAAACCTGCATTACCATACATATAAAACACTGCTTATTTGACATTTTCTTGAACTTAGATATTATTTTCAGCACTGTTCTGCTGAAGTATCCTATAAAAGAGAAATACTGTTTACTGCTTTTGTAATACCCCCCCTCAAAGAAAACCCTACTACAGCACTTCTAGGGTTTATGAAATGGCAGTAGTTTTCTAAATTTGTGATTCTTCTGTGTTCTGCAGTCAAGAACAGTTGTACATCTGCTCAGCACAGACTTTAGGAGACTATGAACTTTAATTGAGGAAAAATAATGAGGGTTCAGGGACCACTGATACAGTGTCGGTTGGTAAGGCAGGTGCCCTGCTGTCAGATCAATGGTTTATTTACTTCTTTGTCATAAACAAGAAACAGTTGGTTGAGCAGAGAGGCTACATTTATATTCCAAAGACAGGCTGCTTTTTTTTTTTTTGCCATGTAAATAGGCAGAACTTTAAGTGCTTCTTACAATGTGTTTTTCAAACTTATCCTTTGCATTTTATCCTGGAGCTCACTCATAATTACTCTTGATGAATTCGTATGAATGTGCAGTGTTTCCCAACCTTGTGCCTCCAGATGTTTTTGGCCTACAACTCCCATCATCCCTAGCTAGCAAGACCAGTGGTCAGGGATGATGGGAGTTGTAGGCCAAAAACATCTGGAGGCACAAGGTTGGGAAACACTGGTCTAGAGCGTGTGCTTGCACTATATATTTATTTTTTTTACCCATAATGTAAAATTGTTTCGTGTTGTTCCACATAGAAATTAGCTATATGTTTTTAAATGCAGGGTGCTCACAGAATAAGGAAAAACCCAGTCAACAAAATCCATTTCTCAAATTATTTTTCCCCCGTAAGGGAAAATTAGATGTAGGAGGGGGAAAAAGAAAGTGTGGTGATTGAGAGAGGGAGAGGGAGAGAGCGGGTGCCAATCTTTTTGCAGTCTGAGCACTATAATGATAATGTTGTTTTGGGGATGGAGTTTATACAAATTTTACACACCACTGAAGTGGAATTTTTCTGACACTTTAATCAGAAAGAAGATGCAGATATGCATTTCCATGTGAGTTAAACAAGCAATTTGAGGTTTCAATAAGCATTCTTAATCCTGTGAGCTGTGGGTGGGGGGAGGAGTGGGAGTGGGTGACGGGGGAGGGGGCTGGGGGCTATCTTTACATACCTGGTCGGAGCCTTAAAAGGTCAAGGTCAGCTACCAGAGACATATTTTCCTCTTAATATGTATTCATTAGCAAAGCAAACAAAGAGCAGTGGTGCACAGCAATCCGGAATAAGCTTTGAAATCCCTGCTAACAAGTCACATTAGTCTTCTATAAAATATATTTCGTTCAGGAATATGTGGGTGCCTAAATCCATGTAGGTCAGATGTCACGGTATTAAATCACTGGTAATGGGATGTACACTAAGAAAAATCTGCCTTTTCTTTCCAGGGAAGTTTATATGCTCTGGAAAAGTCCGCTCAGAAGCATTTAATTCCACATTTCGCCTCTTTATGTAGCCCAATAAAGAAACAACACATTTGTTTTCCTTGCTTTTACACTTCTGCCTATTGCGTTTTAAAATACATATATTTTGTATCCGTGCTGTTTTGACAACTGCATGCCAAAAAGACCTTTTCCAAATCTTATTCACTAGTTCTTGTTCTCACTTGTTTGCCCTTAGCACACATCCCAAATTATTTTCATGTATTTTTCCTTTATTCTTATATTTATATCTCACCTTTCTTCTGTCATGGAACGAAAGGAACATGGAACACAGTCATGGAATATGCGGTTTTCAATGTTACCTTGACCAGATCTTGAGCTGCTTAGCCCTTCAGTGAAGTGATACCTTGAGACCACATCATCAGAACAACAGGCTGCTTGGAGTGACCATTTCCTTTAATAGCCCATATAGTCCGGGGCCTGCGTTCTATTGGCAATTTCTCCTTGTGACTGTTAGCAGCATAGGAAACTGCTTTATACCAAGTCAGACTGTTGGTCCATCAAGCTCAATATTGTCTCCACTGACGCAGCAGCTCTTCAGGGTTTTAGACTGGGGACATTTCCAGTTCAAAGTGGAGAACCTGGGGATTGAACCAAGGACCTTCGACTTGCAAAGCAGATGCTCTACCACTGAGCTACAGCCCTTCCCCTTCCCTTTCCTAATTCCTCAGATCTACAGGGTTAGGATCAGGAAGGCACTCCTCTGTGTCCAGCCATTTATAGAGGTGAAGATTGTGAGGGCATGGAGTCTCACCTTCTCTATGGTGATGGGAGATATGCTCCCACTGAAAGCATGTTGAGAGACTCCTCTGCTGGTGTTTTGTTATTCACTCAACATCTGCCTCTTCAAGGAGGCATTTGATATTTCTTGAAGAAGATTGGACTTTCCCCCTTCTACTGTAAACATTTAGAATGTTTCTATGATTATATTTTAAGGATAGTCATCATGAGTTAGCTCTTAAGACTCTGCTTAATACTGATTCAAATATTATTCCATGCCATCTGGCTTAGTATTGTCTACTCTACTCTGCATGGACTACCGGTAGTTGTGCCTCTTCATAGCTTCTGACAAGGGTGCTTTACAGCCCTACCTGATTTTCATAGAATAGTTTTTAAAACTTGTGATTTATCTTGGTTTTATGTTACGTGTGTATACATATATGCAGGTGGCAACCACTCTGCACAGGGGCTCTGTTCCTGGCCTTTGCATGTACCGAATGTAGTACAGTACTGGAATATTTTAAAATATAAATAACACTGCAATCTTATGCATCTCTATTGAAAAGTCACATTGAGTTCAAATGGGATTACTCCCAGATATAGGATTGCAGTTGAAGAAGTTGGTAAATTAGGCCTAGCCTAACTTGTAGTAAGGATCACTTACGGTACATAATGTGAAATACTTTGAACACTTTAACAGGATGTTTTAAGCTAATAATCATGTATGTAAATTAATTCCTTTGATATTTTGAATCCTTAATGCTAAATAAATTACAGGGTCAGCCTCAAATTATGAACATGGAAGCCATTACAAAAAGTTGTGCTATATGAGAAATGGGTTCCATCACCCACCAACCCCAGGAATGCAATCCTTAGTTACTAAATCCAGTTGCTTAAAACTGAAGCTAATACTAATTAGAAAGCACAAGATGCATTCTTTCTTTTATGGAAAACATGGCATCAAATGTGAATAATAACTTTTTAAAAAATACCATAGGCTGAAATAAATTAATTGGCCACCATCCAGAGTTATGCATGCTTCAGCCCATTGAAATCAGTGGGTTTATGCGCGATTAACTCTGAATTAACTCATATTTGACTGACAATATTCCTTTATTAAATTCAAGAATTTGTGTAATCCTTTGAGTCTGACTGTTCAAATTTTCTTTCATCAGAGAGAATTTGTAATAGTTTAATTCATGTTAATTCAAGTCACCTTTATTTAGTTCAAAATCATGTAATTGGTTGTAATACTGTACATGCAATTAACACACACACGTTAACTTGTACAATTTGCTTGAAGACATGCAAGTCACTTAACTCATAATTTACTGTAATTTGTTTACTTTTATCTTTGAGGGGAAAATAGGTGCAAAGCTAATACAAATCAGCTGAGTATTGTTTAATCAGATCAAGCACCTTGCAATATATGACCATTTCTCATGCATAGTAGTGCATGATATTTCATTTCACTACATCTTAAAGAATATTTTTAATCGGTTTCATTTCACAAATAAAATTTTCAAGTGTAAGGACAGCCTCATTAAATTCATTAATTTGTGCTGTATTGCCATTTGGTTGAAACTTGCTTCTATTTTTTCCACAGAAGACAAATTCATTTTCATCAAGTGAAAAAGTATTTTTCATTTCCACATTATTTTTAAGAATGCAATCTTTGGCTAAAACCAAAAGCAAACTTCTTGGACAGTAAATCCCATTCAATTTAGAGGAACTCATTTCAGGGGAAAAACTATGCTTAGGACTCCAGTTACTGATTGTAAATACAGGGTGATTCATAATGAAGTATACAGTTTCCATTTATAGAATCACCCTGTATATTTACACATATAGGAAAGTGGCTGTGGAAATGAAGGCTAATGACTGTGTTCATCGATTCTGCCTTACTATTGTACTTCAGCATCACCAATTCCTCAGCTTCTGTATGGAAACTCCCATTCATTCCCAGCTTCAGCTGGAATGTGGTGGGTGCCTTTTTTCAGCCGCTAGCTCAGTTGTGCACAGGAGAACTTTTGTGTGGTAGAAACCATCAGAAACAATCATGAACAAGAACACCAATACCTATGATTGTCATGCTGATAAAAAGTCAGAATTGTAAAAGAGTTTGCATAGTCTTGACTTACGTGGGGTGACTATAAGATGTATTCCATGATAACAATTGCTGCATAGTTATAGAACTCTTTAAAGGCCATTCTCAAGGCACACAAGATATCCAGGATCAGCAGGGCAGAAGAGGTGGAAGGCGAACCAGGTCAACCTCAGGTTTCTCAAAAACAGGTTGTGTCAGACTAATCTTATTTTTTAAATAGAGTTAAAGGCTTGGTGGATCACAGAGATGCTGTGGATGCGGTGTATCTTGATTTCAATAGGGCTTTTGACATTGCCCTATTATATTCTTGTGGAGAAGCTGATAAAATGTGGGCTAGATGATGTTGCTGTAAGGTGGATAAGTAGCTGGCTGACTCCCTGAAACCAAAGGGTGCTCCCAGTGGTTCCGTTCCAACCTGGAAAAAAGTGATGTTAAATATGGGTGCCGCAGGTTCTGTCCTGGGCCCTGTTGGTTGGGAAAATTGAAAACTGAGAGAAACCAAAATGGACAGATGTGCCCATCTCTAGCTGTGAGTACCTCAGATTACTCTGCTTATTAGAATTCTTGTATTCTGCTCCCAATGTCTCCATGAGACACGTGGCCAGTGTGACATGAGGTAAGAGCAGCCCTTCCCTAGCCCAAACCCTCCATTTTTTGGGGACTACAGCACTCCTCAGGCTCAGTCAGCATTACCAAATTATCAGGGTCTGTGGGATTTGTAATTTAAAACATTGGAAGGACATCAGGTTGGGGAGCCTGTCTTTCAGAGTGATGTAGCAGCAATTTGAATGCCTACATCTGCAATCCTATACTCACTACCATGAGAGTAAGTCCAGCTTGAAGTCAGTGGGTAGATTTTGTGCTGTTAAGAGTACTTATATTGTCGGAGCATAGATCCATCTAAGTCAGTGCAGTCTATGACTGTCAGTGGCTCATCAGGGGCCTTCCCAATTCTCTGATATCAGATCCATTTTAACTAGAGGTGCCAAATGCTGAATTTTGGATTTCTTCTTCAATTCCCCTCTCCATATTTCCCTTAGTAGGACGACCTGGGCAGAGGAACTTTTGCCCATGGAAGTTGCTGTTGCAATCCTGTCATTTTTCTTATCCTAAGGCAGACTGCTTGAATGAGCAGTGCTTGAGTACAGTGGTACCTCAGGTTAAGAACTTAATTCGTTCTGGAGGTCTGTTCTTAACCTGAAACTGTTCTTAACCTGAGGTACCACTTTAGCTAATGGGGCTTTCTGCTGCCGCCGCACAATTTCTGTTCTCATCCTGAAGCAAATTTCTTAACCCGAGGTAATATTTCTGGGTTAGCGGAGTCTGTAACCTGAAGCGTCTGTAACCCGAGGTACCACTGTATGTTGATGTGTTTAACACCTGAACCAACCTGAAGACTCTGCTCTGAAATATACCCAAAGTGTTCCTGTGTCCTCCAATGACGTGCGCATGGAAATTAGCTCAGAGTTGATGTGGTTCACCTAAACAGTACTCTTACAATTTGTAGACTTTAGAACTCAGTGAAATACGTTCTCCCTGCGCCTTGGTAACTGATGTTTATACTTTCCCTGTGATTATCTAATAAAAGCACCTGAAGCTATAAATATGATAAAGTGAGTTCCTGCTGGGTATTATGTAGTCAGATATTTTCTCTCCTGTTTTTAAACTGACTGCTTATAATTACAGTCTAAAGATTCATTTAACTCTGGCTTGGTTGGGAGAAACAACTTTTTAAAAAATAAAAATAAATACTGTGATGTAGCAGAAGCTTCCCACTCTAAAACAAGTGGCATCAGAGATGTAGGAACCAGCCTTACCAGCCACCACAGATGACTGTTCCTCCCAGAAACAACTTTACGCTTACCCAGCAGCAAGTGTTTCTTTTTCTTGTAATGAATAAATTCATGACCAACATTTGGTTGGTCATGAACAGAGTGGAAGTATGAATTTGGATCTATGGTGTGCCACGTGATACATGTCCTTTTTCTTTTGATGCTCTTTTACAGTAAGGAGAATGGGCGGAATTGAACCATTGATTTCATTGTGACCATTTAGCACATTGTTAACCCTTTCCTATTGGAATTCGAAGTCCTTAACTTTGTTGGATTGTGGCCAGTCTTCTTACATCTGAAAGCTTACTAATGAGATTGTTCTCAAAGAAACAATGGCCACAGTCTACCCCTTACATAATACTGGCAGCCTCATACTCAGCATCTATTGGAAATTCCAAGAAACCAAAAAAATCAGTGCAAGTTTAAAATCAGTGATTAAAATCAATGCAGTGTTTAAAGATTAAGTCTGCCATCTTGATTTAAAATGGCATCCAGCTGTATCCAAATATAGATGAAAACTTGCTTCTTGATCTCAGGGACCATCTGTTCTCCCACTGATCCAAAGCTTAAGGGCTCACACTGCAAGTTAGATCAGGCCTGGATATTAGCTGTCCCTGATATACTTTCCATTACATTAACTGTATGTGAGATCTGTAATGGCAAAGGCATCCGTTTTGTTAGGATTTTACTCTTCCACAACTATCTGAGATGCTGTATAAAACTTGGCTCTTAGTAGAAAGGTCTTTAACAGCACAACTAACTACAGTGGTGCCTCGCTAGACGAAATTAATCCGTTCCGCGATTCTCTTCGTCTAGCGGTTTTTTCGTCTTGCGAAGCAAGCCCATTGACAGCTTAGCGGATTAGTGCTAGAGCTGTCAAGCGGCTTCCAGCGATCAGCTGTTAAGCGGCTTATCAGCGGAACAGCTGATAAGCGGCTTAGCGGCTTAGGAAAAGGGCAAAAAAAGCAAAAAAAAACCGCTGGGGGACGCAAGATTTTTTCGTCTTGTGAAGCAACCCCATAGGGAAATTCGTTTTGCGAAGCGCCTCCAAAACAGAAAAACCCTTTCGTCTAGCGGGTTTTTCGTCTTGCGAGGCGTTCGTCTTGCGGGGCACCACTGTACATCATTTCTTTTAAGGCATGGGTTAGATCCAGTTAACAGACAGAATTTATATTGTCAAAAATAGAGAGCAGCCACTGCATCTCCCCCCCCCCACCGAAAACTCTGTGTGTAACTTGTAGCACCTAGGAGAGCCTTATTCAGATAGCAATCAACAACTTCGGACTGAGCTAGATTGGTAAAGAAAATACGTTTTATATGCGTTGTATATGCGATATAACACTGTGACACCAGATGGCGCTGTGGAGCCCTGTCTTTCCCTACCGAATTTCCCTGTATGAGTTTACAGCGCGTTTAACCGAATCACTTCTTTGACGTGTCTGGAAGACTCCTTGGAATGGAGTCAAGAAGTTGACCTTATAATGACAACATTCAGCCTAATTTTTTTTACATTAAAAAACAACAACAACACCCGCTTTGTGAAACATCTTCCCTGATGAAGAGTTCTGAAGTGTACTCAGAAGCTTGACAGTATTTTGTTACATTTTGGTTAGTCTTAAAGTTTTGCTTGACTGTGTATTTTGGAGTTACACTGTAGATCATTGATCTGTTTCCGATATATCTGAGAGGAATGCTGTACAAATCCATTTCCCTCAAACCTTTTCAGATAAAATGCAATAAAATGCAATAAAATAAAATAAAATAAAATAAAATAAAATAAATTCAGTCCTAAGGCTTAGTATTAACAGAATTCAAATGTGTACTAGGATGGGACCTTCATGGTTGTGATGCTCAAATTGTGGAAATATTTAAGTGTTTTCTCTTGCGGTTGTTTTTTGATCATTTTAGAATTATATTTGTTTCACTGTATCTTAGTCTGTAATTATATTATTATTGTCATTATCATTGTAAGGAATATTCAGGTTTTCGTGGTAGGCATGTCGTTTTCATGATCTACCATGGTCTTCTACAGCTGCCAGTAATTTCAACCATACTTGCCCAGGAGATGGTCCTGGATGAGTAGACTGCAGTTTTTCTTCAAAAACTGTGGTTCAGAGTTACTACAAACAGCTTCTCAGTTTAAGAACGGTACTTAGATGCTAGACGTTTCACTTCAGATATACTTTTGTATAATGTTCTGGAAAAAAGCAAACCCACCGTTGTTGGTGAATGATCTGTTTTTCTAAACAACAAAAATGTACAGTATACAGAATTGGAATGTTAAAAGATTTCTCTCTCTTTCTTTTTGATAGACGCTATTAGTTACAACACAGAATTAGAGTGGGATCCAGTAATGTATTATTCATAAGACTTTTTCTGTAGCCAAATACATTAGAGTATATAGTTATACCAACAAATTAATATTTTAGAGCTAATTGAAATTGTTCTTCCTGTAAAGATTAAGCTTCTTCCCTCCCCCCTATACACTTCAGTCATTAAAATAACACTTTTAATGCCTTGTCTAAATGATGTCTCATATTAATGCAAAGCTATATTAAAGCACTCAAATGACCAGTTCTTTTGTAATGCATTCTATACGATCAGACATTGGGTCAAAGCTGGGCAGTGTGTATGAAGTGGCATCAAGTGGGAGCTAATTAAAATATATTCTCTATAGAACTTTACAGAAAAAAGAAACCAGTAATCATCAGAAGGTAGAGTCTGGAAATGGCATTTCTGAAAAGCCTGCAGTGAGCTTTATTCTATTTGTATAAGGATATTTTGGGGGAATAATGGCTCAAATAGAAGGCAGAGAATACTTCAATTATCAAGGACCTCGCCTAACTCTTGAACATTTCTTTCATAACCTGATCTTAATTTTGTCCCAGTAATTTATGCTTTAAGCTTCCTCCATGAGGTAAGTACCTTTTCCAAAGTTCAGCCCCTAAAATATCAATAATCAGACAATGCTGGTAACTGTAGACCAACATATTATGACACAGAAAATATGTAGAATGATGCCTTCCAATGAAGTTCCTGTTTTTTCTGATGTCCATTTCTACGAGTAGGGTGAAAATAGGTACAAAAGCCTTTTGCTCGTGACCTCTGAACTCAGAGGTTGTGATCTAGCAGTCAATTCACTCATCTTAACTTGTGTAGAAGCTGATCGTGTTTAAAATGTATTTGCTGTTTTTATGTTTTCAATGATTTTCAGTAGCCTTTTGAGGAAATGATCTCAAAAAGATGATTGTTTAGAAGGTGATTAATATATCAATGATAATGACAATAATATACTACGTTCAGGGAAAGCTGTTATACCCATTCTTATAAAGGTGCTCATTATTCTGTCCAGGACTGAGTTCACTACGCATTTCATAGCTTAGTCTCAGATTTTCCTGGCTCAAATCTATCCCTAGCTAAAAGTAAACTCTGTGAATCTGCTGGTGACGAGTTATATGGGGAATGTTTCCTCATGGACATTTCCCTGCACATTTTTTTTTTTTTAAATAGCACATCAGGGAGAAAGCTACGCTAGAACTCTTCCTCCTGACATTTAGTTTTCTATCTCCACATTGCTATATCTGCTGGTTTTTTATTTTTGACACGGGAGAACATTAAATTGTGTCATCCCCAGCAGCAGCCTAGCTTTCAGGAACTGTGCCATCTCATATGCTGTTGGTATAAACTAGGACACTGAGAGAGGAGAGAAAGATGGTGTTGGCGCCATTCTCCAGCCTTTCCACACCTCCCCCTTTCTCATGTTCACTTTCAGATGCAAGAGCACTAAAAATGATCATTTTGTTGAGATTATATCACAAGAAATGTGCAACTGGAAAACGCAGGTGACATAGCTTGAATACTTTTTGATATATATTTTTTTGTATTTAAAATATATCTTCTGTAACAGAAGTCAATTAAAACAGCGGTTTAAAAAATGGTGGGTGGGTGGGTAGAGAAGTTGGTTCCTTTACATTTGTGCTGGCTGACTTAGCAATTATTTTGAGAAGGCTAGGGGAGGCATAAATGGCTATTTTGATCTTCTGGGTAAAGTTGATTATCTGGATCCATTTCATTTGGAGTTTACACTCAGCTATAAGATGGAAATGGACTTGATCACCCTGGTGGATGGTATTTGTTGAGAACTTGATGAAAGAGTGCATCCCTATTGGTTCAGCTAAAGCTTGCAGTGTCTTTCCATACCATATTCCATGGTATCGTTCTGGAGCATCTTGCCAGAATGGGGCTTAGAGGCACTTTTTTCACAGTAGTTTTTGGTCCTTTCTTAAAGGAATGATTTCAGAAGGTAGTGCCAGGGGCTGCTAGTTCTGACTATTTGAGCCCTACCTGTGGGGTTCCACAGGACTCTATTCTGTCCTCCATGTTTTATCATATCCACATGAAACCACTGATAAAGATTTTCTAGTTATATAATAATAATAAATGTTATTTATACCCCACCCTCCCCAGCCAAGACCGGGCTCAGGGCGGCTAACACCCAATATAAAAGCAAATTGATTGAAATACAACTTAAAAACAAGATTAAAATACAACATTTAAACATTAAAATACAGCCTCATTTCAATGGAAACTCAAATCAAAAACTTTTTTGGGGATGAAAATGTCAAGTCTTCACCAAGGCTAACTATCCAGACTGGTCCTACATGGGCCAGAAAAAAGCCAGGGAAGTCCCCAAATAGGAGTTCCATCACAGGAGGAGAAAGCAAAAAAGAAGAGGGGGAGGGAATCAAATTGATTCCAAGCCAACGTGGGCAACATCTAGCTATAGCTCTCATTTTTGTCAGATTCCAGAGAGGCTACTGAAGTTCTGAGCCAATGCTTTGTGTCAGTAATGGACAGGATGGTGGACAACAAGTTCAAACATATTTTTGACAATACAGAGGTGTTCCTGGCCAGTGGGGCAATTTGTCTTGGAGTAAGGATTCAACCTGTGCTATATTTGAAATCAGTTTGTGAGTGTTGTGGGACCTGGCCTTGACCTTGGATGCTCAGGTGGCAGCTAGGGCCAGAGATGGTTTTGCCCAGCTGAGGCTGGTATGTAAACTACATCCATTGCTGCAGAATGAAGATCTGACTATAAAGAATCATGCCTTAGTTACATAACAACTAGACTACTGCGATGTGGTCTGTACATAGTTACCAATCTGGATGCAAGAAGCATTGAAAAAACAGCTGTTTTGGCTCCCATTTGCTTTCAATTCAAAGTGTTGGTTGTGATCTTTAAAGCCCTATACAGTTTGGGACCAGAATACTTGAGAGAATGCCTTCTCTAATATGAAATGACCTCACTTGAGCAGGCTTGCGTGTTCCAAAATCACAGCAGACCAGCATCAGAGAATTGATCTTGTTGGTGGTGGCCCCAGGACTTTGGAATTCCCTGCCTGGGGAGACATGCCTCTCTGTTTTGTTGATGGTCTTCCACCTCAGGGTGAAAACAGACATTTTAAAGAAGACCTTTGGCTGGTGGCTTTTCTCTGCTGTTCTTATTGATTCATTTTTCTGATTTTTACTGCTCTGCTTCTTTCAAGTCATTTAGTATAATCTTTCTCTCTGTCTCTGTCTTTCTCTCTCTCTCTGTGTGTGTGCATGTGTGTGTGCAAATGTGCATAACTTTTGGAAAGATGGGGTATAAGTAGTTTATGTATACATACATACATACATACATACATATAAATTAAGGAAAGTCAGGAATACGTTTTATTGATTTTATTAAGTCCAGGGCCGTCTTTACCCGGGGGTGCAAGGGGTGCGGGGCACCTGGGCACTGAATCCTGGGGGAGGGGGGGTGCCAGGCGCCCGCCATTGAAGCCACCTAAACTGTTAACTATCTGCCTGTTATGAAATAATAAATAATTTTGATCAAGCTAGAAAAACAAAATACATATATACCTAGGTATTACTGAAACCTACTGTTTCACTAAAGGACTTTCACTAAATGACTTTTGACTTTGTGCGCTCATTTACCAAAGACTCGCCGTGTCAGTGCTTGTCATTCACAATGGCGCCACTGGGAAATTAACTCTTACATCAAAATATTATGTATTGAGCTTCTATGCGGCAGTGGGGTCAGCGGAACCTTTGACACAACTCATTTTTCTCCTAAGTAGGTGCATAAACAATACTTATAAGTTTAAGTCTGGTGGTGTTGTATACTTAAGTATAAGTGTACTGTAAATAAATGAGCAAATAAAAAAGTTTGTTTCTTTTTCCTCCCTTCTTTCATAAATAAGAGATAAGGTGTAAGTGTGGTGTCTAACATAAGCATAATAAAAGTTAATTTGGGGGCTAAACTAAATTTGGGGGTGCTGGGCGGATCTTTGCACCACGGTGGCGCATATGCTAAAGACAGCGCTGATTAAGTCCACACCCAACTTTCCTTCCTTCCTTCACTTAATCCTGTAATCCCGTCCCCATTTACCTGGGAGAAAGCCCTATTGAATTTGAGTTAGAAGATTTATAGGATTGCATTGTTATTTCTTTTCTTCTAAGACTGCTCAGTTGGCCTGTGGAAGCTTGAAGGTATGGACACAATTTGAAGCACAACTCCTAGCGTGATCAAAAAACAGGGGGATACAACTGCAACTTAAAACAATGCACATTTGTAATAGATTTTACGCAGCCGTTGGAACTGGCAGTATTGCAAAAAGAGATGTATTCTGTCGTGCTCTGTTTGATCAAGTGCTAAACTCATGTGATCAATAGAGAGACAGATGTCGAGTGCAGATGGCGATGCCGTGATACCTGGGGCAGAGTCGGCCTGCCAGAATGACAGAATGAGAACAAGGAAGAGCAGCAATGCAACAGAATGTGACAAATGAAATTAGGGTTTATACTAGTCGATAATTTACAACTAATGGAAAGTGACAGAGTTTTTCAACATACAGCACATTTTATTGTATAAGTAATTTGAGTTAACGATGCAACTTTTAAATGCTATGGGCAGGAGCAACAGTTGCGATTCTAGTTTTACCTCATCTTTTAGTTTGCCTCAACAATGCCCATCATTTCTGAAATAGAAGAGAATAATGCTGGTGCCACATAGGGGCCAGTTATGTGAGAGGATATTAACACCTCAGATCTGAAATGAGTTAATCGCCTTCTCTGATTGAGTAATGGGCTCATAAATGGAAACTGAAAAAAGATTTTCATTCTGTTTATGTGAATACAAAATCGAGGCCTATTTGAGACACACAGATAAGTATTGAATGTCTGATGTTAATGGAACTTTTGAATTTGTCATCTTTGTGGTTTTATTAATTAAAATTAGCAGACAAAAATAGACTGAAATTTCTTCTATATGTTATTGCCTAAAATGTGGATTTAATAAACTTGGAAGCTTCTTGTATATTGTGCAGCTAGTGCTTAGAACCAGGTTAGTTGATAATTTGGGCTCATAGCATTAGTTTTAAAGTTATAATCTTTTTTGTTGTTGTTCTCCCCCACCCCACCACCAATCTGGTTCCACAGAATTCCCTAAACTGGAAGAGGCAAAACTGACATTAAAATTAATGTTAATACATTCAAAGTAAATCATACCCTGATGCTCAAGAGTGCTTCTCCGGTTTACCTTGCTTCCACTCATGTCAATAAAGCAGAGCTTCCAGCCTATTAAAATCCAACATATGAAATTTATATTTATGACTGAAAATGTAATGCCGTGATAGAATCTTTTATTGTGCAGTTCAATGCTTTCTTTCTTTTTACTGGAGAAAAGACATTGACACTTTTGCAGTCAAAGAGCAATTAGGCCCTTTTCTCAGGCAGTAGTTTCACGGGTGTTGAGAAAGGAGGATCAGCAAGTTAAAATCCATATGAAAATTAAACATTCACAACCCCTCCTTTTGTTTCTACAAGGGGCAGGAGTATTCATAATTGTGTGCTACTGTTGATTATTATGTTCATAAATGAGCACTCAGGGCCAAACTAGACATGAAGTGGGAGATCCATGATCCCATGTTGTTGATTTTTTGAAAGTTAATATTGGCTGTGTGCCTGCACAAATGTGAACTGGGGGTCGCTGGGATTCAGGCTGGGCTATGGTGTGCTCTCCTTGGACTGACTTAGCAATTAAAATAGATCCTAACAACACTGTGATTTTACTTACGGTTCTAAGCATAGGGATACCAAATGGGGCAAATAGGAGCTGGGGAGGTGATTTTGATTGGAGAAAATGTAATGGAATTACTTGGATGCCGCTCCATGGTCCTAACTGGAATTTCCCACACGCCACACGCCACATCTTTCATGTTGCATCCAGTTGAGCCCTAAGACTCACTGCTATTGACAGCTATCACTGATAGCTCACTTCTGTGAATGTTGTTAACTGTTCACCTCTGTATTGTTTTACCTTAAGGAGCAATTATTTCTTTGCAGATGGGTTCAAGGAAGCCTTCATACATCTCAAAGTGGGCGATGCATAATAAACAGCACACAAGTGTTGCGCTACATTATTATTTGAGGCATAAGCAATGCACGCGTTATCAAAGCCTTTTATAAGTGGTGTATCTGTGCTCTGATCTACCTCATCTGCCACTTAGTTTATTCTGATTGGAAATGTACTTGCCGGCAAAAGGAAATTAAAGTGCTCGATTTCAAGATAGCAAACAATTTAAGGTATCAAAAGAGCGCCAGGGACTGAGAGCTAAAGAAACCATAGACTGGTTTATTTCGCGTTTGCTACCCATAAGAAGATTTATTATATGAATCAGATAAAAACACACTACTATCTTGCACCTAGGCTGCTTTAATCTCAATGAAATCAACAGGAATTAAACAGCCTAAAATGTGTAGGATTGCAGCCATTTTACCATAGATGCCAGGACTTAATGGAAATGTAATTTAATGGTCTTAACGGAAACATAATTTTATAAGTACCACACTATTTCTAACTCCAAATGTCATGGCTAAAATATCAGGAAGCTTCCAATATGGCTGATTAACCTCAGCTATGGCACTGATTCACCTGTAGTTATGTTGCAGTAGCTCTTGGGGAAATGACATCTTCCATAGCCTTGCCATACGAAGTCTTACACCTGGCGTGTTGTGTAACAGGGCACCAGGGGAATGAGATACACAAGGCAAAGCCAGAGGTCTCCATTTCCCTCTCCTCACATGCCAGTACCTGTGCCCACCACTGCCACCCAGTGAGAGTCTTCCCAAGCCTTTGGTTCTCAGTTGCTACTGCACTGCAAATCCCATAATCCCCAGTTGGTTTGGCCAATGCTTAGAGTTAATGGATCCAGCAACAACTGGAGACCCGAAGTTGAGGAAAGTTTCTGTAATGTCTGGCTTGGGGGGGGGGAGTGTTTTGGGAAGTGGAAGAGAGGGTGTTTTGCAGATCAGGGTGGGAAGGAAATTAGGAATTATTTTATGACTCAAATTTCAGGCTTTATAAAATTTACCTCTTCTTTAAAGCAGGTTTCTGGGCTTGAGTTCCCAGAACTTCATCTGTATCCCTAAATAGGATAAATGGACCAGTCTAGGAGATCTGAATTCCAGTTCCAGTTTGCCATCCTAAGATATAGGATTCCATATTATTCTGAATGGAAATGCCACAGTTCTCAAAATAGCATAGCAGTATGCTTTTTCACAGGGTTGTTATGACGGTAAGAACAGCAGAAAGTGGTGAAGGATTTTGAAGATGGTGCATGTTACCTGAATGAGCAGTAATAGTATATTAAGTAGCAGTTCTAAGCAGTGAGGTTCCTTTTTCTTGTGAATGTAGAAAAATGTAGGAAAAGTATTAACTGCTCAAACAGATTCAAAATATTCTTCATACTCCCCCCCCAAAAAAACCCCTGAATTAAATAAGGCAAATCCCAAAGTTGGGATTATTAGGAAACAGATTGAAAATAAAATGGCTAGTATAATAACACCCTTATTTAAATATATTGTACGCCCTCACCTGGACTACTGTGTATAGTTCTAGCTGCTCTGTTGCCAAAAAAAGGGGGAATTGTGAGCCCACATGCTAAAACCCCTGTCCTTGGAGCCTCCCCCCCAAGAAAGAGACTAGACACCAAGGTATGGGTTTAAATTAGGCCACAACATTATTGAATTTCAGATGTAGGAAACTTGGCATAGGCCTTGGAAAGTAACCCTCTCAACCTGCCGGGGCTGAGGATGTGCAGGGCAAACAGGTGCTGTGTGAGGGAACTGTAAAGCATGAATTTACACAGCATGCCCAACCCCCCCCAAACTCAAAGATAGACTAAAGGATACCTAACAAGGCCCAAAAACCGCCACCCGGGGCCTCACCGCCAAGAAACCTACAGCTGAAAAGCAACCCTCCCTTGGTCCAAGCTCTGAAAACTCACCTCAAGTCAACCCTGCTGTCCAGCCAATCCTTGAGGCTTTGGTACACGTCGTGCAGCCAGAGTTCGTTACCCAGAGGAGTCAGATGCACTCCATCTGCCCTGAAGAGCCCCACATTGTGCAATCTGATGCTTGGGTGGGGGATAGAGATGCCACCAATTTGGTGTACGGTATTACAAATGGCCCTGTTGGTTTTTTGTACTGCATAATTGATGCAAGAGGGCCTACTGGCCCCTCTCCAACACAAGCGGGGCTGGAGTTCGGACAAGCAGATGGTCATTGCTGGGTGCATGGCATGCAGTTTTTGGATGTCCGCCTTTGCAGCCAGAGTCAAGTTTATGCCTTTTTGACCCACCAGGTCATTCTCTCCCAGATGCAATACCAATTCTTGTGATGGGCCGTTCAAGGCAGTGGCTTTGAGCATCATGGGCATCAGGGCCTGGCAACGCCGGCCGCGCCGGCCCATCCAATAGCTGTGTACCTTACTGTGGCTATCAAGATTATGGCCCCATACATGCGAAGAAGCATAGGCCACAGCTCAGTGAATGACTCTATGCCCCACAACCCAAACCTTCGTGCTGGGCAGACCTGCAAGAAAAATTAAATTGCAACCATTAGCGAAAGTGTGCAAGGACGAATGTAGCCCTTGTAAGCCACGGAATGCCAATGACCCAGCTCCTTGATGCGGGCAGGGTCCCACCCCTGGTCTGCTGCTGAAGTGACAGCCCCAATACGGAAGGAGTGACCAGAGTATTCCCGCCACAGGACGCCATGACTTTTCGTAGAACTGCCGTGAACTGACATTGTGTGAAGGGCCGCATGTCTGCATGGATAAGGAAGGGGCCCTTGAACTTGGGGCGCAATCTGAGGAACCGTTGGGTGTCTCACCATGGGCATGCCCTCCCTGTTCTGCGGGAGTCAGGGTTAAGGTGACCCCTTTTCTTAGTTGATCCGTTTTGGGAGACCAAATCCTGACTTTTACACGAGACCCGGCAAAACGAATGGCGGGGTCTAACAGGCCTGATTGGGGAGAGGAGGAAGTACCAGCCACGCATTCCCCAATGCGCAGGGCACCGAAAAAGGCATGGGAGAATGCTACTTGGAAGAGGAGTGTTTCATAATTTGACCAGCAAACCACCGGCAACATTTTTCAAATCAAGCTAAGTGTGTTGGCAGTGATAGGTTTTCTGCCAAGTTGGGGGGGGGGGACGCGCCGCAACCCAGCAAGCAGCTGTTGCTGAAGGAATTTCCAAAGAAGGAGATGGCTGCCCTGTGAAGCAGTAAAGTCTTGGTGGCCAGCCATTTGCACTTATGGTGGACCAAGAATTGAAGCACATCTGATTCTGTGGTGCGCCTGGAGGTTGAGCCACAGAAGCGCTCAAAAGAGGCCCAGGCTCTGGAATATGAACTGCTAGTGGAGGCTGCTAATGCCGACAGTACTCCCTGTGCTACTTCACGCTTCCAGTCTCCCACAGGTCACCTGAAAAAGCATCCGGTATCTGGGCTGCCTCTGGTGCCGATTCATGGAAATGCTCCATCTGGAAACGAGAGTGAGCGTTGGCCGAGCGATCGGCCCCTGTACCTGTTCCAGGCCACACCCCACCGGTGGTCCATTGGTCTGTCAGGCCGGGGCGGGCCAAAGACACCCTGTTATCAGGTGGGTGGCACCTGGCCAGGTAGGCCCCGTGCAGGGTTGCAAACTCCGCCCACCAGTTGGGAGGGAGGGAATGGGAATTGTAGAACTATAAAAAAGCAAATAAAATAATCAAGGGACTAGAGCAACTTCCATAGTTGGGGTACATGAAAAAGATTGATAAAATTAGGCATGATCTGAATGAAGTAGAAGGAGGGTTTTAAAAATCCATTTTCCATGATACCAGGTCAAACAGTGAAAGTGACTGGGAGGAGATTCACCACAGACAAGCATTTCACACATTGTATATTTACCTCACAAAATTTGTTGCATGAAGAACTGATGGTGACATGAGCTTTCAGCTTTAAAGGGAAGTTGTACAAATTCATAGAGGAGAGATCTAACAACATCTATGACCTAGAATAGAAAAATGAAACCTCAATGTCCAGAGGCAGTGTATGCCTTTTCTAATAACAACACCCCAGTTGCTTTGTGGGTCAAACAGCAGCAGGGCTGTTCATTTACTGTTTTGTAGGGTTTCCTCAAACTGGCTGGCTGGCCATTATTGGAAAAGGGTTGTTTAACTAGGTCTGATCCAGGAGGGCTCTTTTATTTTTATTTTTTCATTTTATGTTCTTTCTATGCTTCCCCAAGAACACATGGCAAGGACAGATTATGTGGTTACTTCCCATGCCAACACTGCTGGCTCTTGCCGGTTGCTTCTATGGCGACACAATAAAAAATACTAGCTTCATAGCAAATCCTGATTAGCTGTGATCAGAGTGTAATTGTAGATTAATTATGCCATCCATGTCCTTTCGTTTTGTTTTTCTTTACCACAGAAGATTGAAGGTACCATTAGAATCCAAAGGCTGAATGAATTTTATTGCAGAGGCCTCAGTGTTGGTATTCCTAAATCTTGAGCCATTTTATTATTATTAAAAGCAAAAGTTTCTCAAAAATCAGCACAAATCACAAAAGTGTTAGGAAGGGCCTTATTTCCTTAACATTCTTAGGGGCTTTTAGCAGTTTTCACTTGGTAATATAAAATATGCCATCATTTAAACAATGGATATTTTGGGTTTTCATCTGTTTGGACTACTTTGGACTATCTTTGGCACTCTGAGATGAAAATGCAGGCTGATTCAACACAAGCTCAGACTCTTTTGCTGAGGCGAGGCAAGTGTTTTCCCTCATTACCTATTCCCCTTTAGGGCTCCTTTCCTTTTGGAAGACGCAGCTTTAATTTTAGAGGACTTCCTTCAGAATTGTAGCCCCAAGACATTATGCTGATTCAAAGTTTCCTTGGACATTCTGGACTTCCTACCCCTCATTGCGTGCATTTTGGGCCGCATCGTTTAAAAGGAATTGGTTCAGAAACAAGTGTGGCTAGTTTCCACCAAAACAGCTTTTGTTCTGCTTCAGGGCTTGGGGTAGAGTCTGTTTGGCTGCAGTGACAAAGTGGATCTGGCCAATTGCTTTTATCTTGATGACAAAGGAAAACATCTCAAATGTGAGATTTTGTTTTGAACATTTAGGTCTCATTTTCCTCACCAGAAAAACACAGCCTCAGGTTTTGGGGGGAGGGTTTGTTTTGTTTTTTTAAACCATCTGCCTATTTCAGAAGTTCCCCATAGTACAGTAGTCACCCTCAGATCTAAGCTTTGGATTTAGATGTACAAATTGCAGGGACTTCTATAGATATAGTTACAAGAATAACCGACAATTTCACAAAATCATACATATGTAACAGTAGAAGAGATATGTAAATGTATATATGGTCCTAAGCCAGGTTTGGAGCTTGGAATTATGCTCAAGATATTTCACAACCATTTTTTATAATCATTGTTAATTTTCACTCCCATGGTTTAATCTTTGAAGGAATTAAAATGATGGAATCTGGGAATACAGAAGTCTTATTCTTAATGGGTCAACCAATAATTAAGATTCAGGGCCAGGCACTTCACACATTGTTATGGCAAAACATATGTTTTCCTACAGTGATTTGTGCTGCAGGAAGCTGAACCACCCTCAGGTTCTCTGAATATTCATATTAAAAGCGCCACACACCAAACTGGCCATTACTTTATTGGGATCACTGAAACAGTGGCACAGGGTCTCCCTGATTGCTGTGTGCCATGTGTTCTGACTGGAAATGAGGTAGCTTAAAGAGAAGAAGAATTAAGGCAGAAAATGGCATCTGGGTGTATAGGTATGTAAGTAGTATTTATACTATGTTTGGGGTGTTAGGAGAGGGGTAGTACCTCTGGTGAGGTACATTGTGCTTCTTCTGGGGTAGTTCATTCACCTTTGGTCCCCACATCAGTGAGGCTGAGAGCGGAGGAGTCCTGTTGTCTGGGCAGTCCAGTGCTTCCATACACACCGCCCATACTTGTGCCTAGGAGACAGTGGCGTAGTGTGGGGGGTGCAGGAGGGCCGGCCGCACCGGGCGCAACATCTGGGGGTTAGGGTTAGGGGGCGCAAATCCACGGGTTAGGGGGTGCAAATTACTTGCCCCGGGTGCTGACAACCCACGCTACGCCACTGCTAGGAGAAGTCACTTTGGTGCTGCTAGCTCAGCAAAAACAGATTGGGAGACACCAGAAATAAGTTATCTGTCTCTGCAACCATAGCAGGTGCTGTGATTCTCCAGTGGTTCAACTTCACCCCCGGAGGCACACTCCATTGTCTCATACCACAAACGGATGCCAGGAATACTACTTACGAATAAGTAGTAGGGGGGTATGTGCTTCTGTGGAGTACATGCAAGAAGAAGCCATGTTGATGCATCAGATATGCATGGTATATAAAAACCAGCTGAGAAACTCAAAATGAAGGTGTGAGGGAAGACACTACAGTGGTACCTTGGGTTACATACGCTTCAGGTTACATACGCTTCAGGTTACAGATTCCGCTAACCCAGAAATAGTGCTTCAGGTTAAGAACTTCGCCTCAGGATAAGAACAGAAATTGGGCTCCGGCAGTAGCAGGAGGCTCCATTAGCTAAAGTGGTGCTTCAGGTTAAGAACAGTTTCAGGTTAAGTACGGACCTCCGGAACGAATTAAGTACTTAACCTGAGGTACTACTGTACATGGACAAGCTAGAAGAGGGGCAATATTTCCTAAAGCCTAACATTCCAGTCAGCCCTTGCGGAACAATAGCCTAACTCCAGTGTTCATATGGACAACTTTTTGCAACATGTGCATGTTTTGGCCTTAGAGGTTTGACCTGACAACCATAACAGCCAAACCACTACTGCAATTTCTTCCAGTACATGGGTTCCAGTGCCATGTGGACATGAAATATCTGAAAATAGGACCGTGGGTATTAGGGTTTTCTTTTAAATTATTTGAGCATGTTTTCTAGGAATATTGCCAGACCATATAGCATGCCACTTTAAAATCACTCATCCCTGTGCTCAGTTAGATCAGTGTTCCATAGTGTTGTGCAAAGATAATTTCAATTAGACATATATCAGTTGATACAGATGCTATTATGGATCTATTTCTATTCAAAAGCAGCACAACCATTCTTAATTTCTTTAGACCCTGCATTTTTCTTGCCTTGTGAATTACAATCTATATTTTGATTCACCATGAAATCTGTTTGAAACTTTTCTTAATATTTTATCTTGGAGATTCAGCTGTGTTATCTAATGTATTTTTCTTTGATCTTAAAGAGAGAATTGATGTTCTAGTCCTCTAATGAAGCTAGCATGACTATCTGCAAAAAATAAAACAAAAATGAATATGAGACCAACCAAATGATGGTAAAAACCCTAGAAGAATTTTGTGCTTTCCCTTTGGCCCTATCATTATTCTCTACTGGACAGTTCTGATGCTGGATTTTCGGTCACGTTGACTCTGTCGAAATTCAACAGAACCTTGGTGCCAACTAGAAAAGTTAAGCGTTGCTAGAAGCAAGAATACCACGTTCCTTTTCAGAAAGAAAGCTGAATCTTTCTTTCTTTCTTTCTTTCTTTCTTTCTTTCTTTCTTTCTTTCTTTCTCACAAGGCAACTCTTACACCCTTGAGGGAGTGAGAAAGGTGGGTTCTGAAGTTCTTGTGACTTCAGAAACACTTTTCTATTAGCAGAAGGTACTTCCATCTTCTACTGATTTTTGCAGCAAATCCGTTCAATATTTTTTCCTGCTCTCCTTTTTGCCTGTTTCTTACAGCTTCTGCTACTGCTGGACAAATTTCCCACAACTTTGGGTTATCAAATATGAATGTAATTGGAGAATGCTTGGAATAAATATTGTTTTATTTTTTGAGTGTACAATGACTGCATTGAGTCATATCACCCTGCCGTTTTCAAAATCTGCTTGAACTAAAAGTGCATGTCCAGAATCTTATTTTTCATTCTGAGCAGTAGAAGGCAGTCACAGGAAAAAATGATCTTCAATTTATACTATATATCCAAGCATTACTACAAGCTGGGTTTATTCATATTTTGAACTAGACAGTTAAGAACTACAGCGACATCACTTAGTATCTGCTAAGATTGCAAATAAATAACTGGCAAAGCCCAGGAGCTAGTGAGAGTTTTGTGGCATTGGCTTGAGCAGATCACCATACGTGGCTGGTAAAGAGCATTTGGCTTGGTGCAGGTATGCGGAACAACTTTCAGACTAACTTTTTTTAAAAAAATAATATTTATTAAAAGTTTCCAATTACAACCAAATAAAAAACAAAACATCCAAATTTAAAATCTTGTTTTCCATAACATCTTTCCAGGACTTCCCCTCCCCTCCCCCTCTTGTATTCCAATTCTTACTTATAAATTCAGCAATTTCTTATCCCAAATTTTGAACTTATTGTCATTGACCCAATTTGAAAATATTTTCCCATCTCCTAAAATCGACCTGTTCCCTTCCACGCATTCCCCCCTTTAACATACATTACAGATTAAAATATAATGAAATAAAATGTAGTTTAACACCCTTTGGATTCCAAATTTCCCTCCCCCTTTTCCCGGTTGCGTTCCCAAAATTTATCAACATCTGATGTCTTCCTGGAGCTCCCACAATTTATTTAAGCCATAGTCCTTTACCAGTCATCTTTAATTTCGAATGTCCAATTTTGGAAGGAGTCTGTCTCAAAAAGGCCCATTTTTTCCATCCAGATTTTTATACGTTAGGAGTAAAAACTCCAATTTTATTTCTTTAAACCTTTCAGGTCTGGATGTCCCAAATGTTCCTTCTTTCAACTTTATCCAATTCTTGTTATTCTTGTTATTCTTGTTGTTCTTGTTGATCTCTCTCCTTTTCTCCCCCCCCCCCTGTTTTCCTGCACAAATGTTCTAATTCCAAAAGCTTCAAATTCAGCTGCAGAGGCTCTGTTATTCAGGAACGAAACCTAATGCCAAGTCCCTTCCATTTTTCAATAGATAAGTCTATTGTCTTCTTTAGTATGTCAGCCTCTGTAGTCAAAATAGTGTTCCATTTCTGCAGTTTCCCAGGAGATAGAAAGTTCTATTCAAATTCCATGTCAACAACTTGTAATATCCCTCGGCTCCTCTAGGTGGGTTGCAATAACTCAGTTCCCTTCCAGATCACCCCAATCAGTCCAAATAGCTTGTTATTCCTTGTTTTAAACAATTTGTATCCAATTTATAACAAATGTAACCGGCAAAGTCCTTGTAACAAAGTTCTCATTTTGTTCTTCTGCCTTGACAGCTCTTTGACAGCTGTCAAAACCTCTCTTTGTCTTCTCCCGGCGCTCTCACAAAACGCTCCCAGGGTTCCGGGGGGGGGGGGGTTACTTTTAAATCAATACCACTTTTCTCCTCCAGCTCAGTCTTATAGTTTTCCGTCGCGAAATTAATATCTTTGTAAAAATAGGGTTGCACTCGATCTTAGATGTCAAATCCTTTGCTTTAACTCCTCTACAACGGGGGGGGGGGCTGACTTCCTTTTTGCGCCTCCCCCGCTCGCTCCGAAGTTTTTTAAAAATTTGTCCCCCTTTTTAGTCCAGGTTCCAATTACTCACGGGTTATTCTTTTAGGTCCAGATTTTCAATAGAAGAAGTCAGCGCTCTCCGTCGAATGGCATGCGGCTTCGCTCGGCAGGGGAAGCGGAGGACTCAAAGCACCCCCCCGTCACCCGTTCCGTAGCCTTTAAAAAGGCTCCTTCGCGGGCCGGGGGGGAGCGCAAAAGGTGCCAGACGAGTCACCATGTCCATGGGTTTCAGCGCCCATGGTTTTTGAGGGTCCCCGCGTCGCCGGCGCGGTAGGACCCAGCCCCTGCCGGGCAGGCTCCCTCCGGAGCTCGGAGGGAGTCCGCCATTCGGCGATGGCGCCAACCCGGAAGTCCCAACTTTCAGACTAACTGCTGGATTCAAACCTGATGAATCTTCCAGGGATTGCATTCTAGTAGTGGGTGGGACCAAAATGAGTAGAGCCCTATTCAATTCCTCCTTTGTTGTGGAGGAATTGTATGAGAAACATATGAATTGTATGTACAATATACGTAAAACCACTTTGTAAACCACTTGGAGGTGTTTGGTTTTTTACACTCAAGTAGTGTATTGGTAAATGTAAAGGTACCCCTGACCGTTAGGTCCAGTCGTGGCCGACTCTGGGATTCCGGCCCTCATCTCGCTTTATTGGCAGAGGGAGCCAGCGTACAGCGTCATGTGGCCAGCATGACTAAGCTGCTTCTGGCGAACCAGAGCAGCGCACGGAAACACCGTTTACCTTCCCGCTGGAGTGGTACCTATTTTTCTACTTGCACTTTGACGTGCCACCCGCGTCCCTTTTCAAATAGTGTATAAAGTCTATTAAATACACACACACAAAATAAAATACATAATAAAATATTAAGTTTAATCCTAGGAAATCCATAAAAGGTACAGAAAATGAAGGAGCAGATAAAAATGATTGAGTTGATGTCAAATCAAACCATGCAATTGGCAGGTGAGCAGAGCTTTTTAGAAGTGGCCTGATAGCCTACATTAGACCAGTGTGCCAAGAGGTTATCCATCATATTGTGATGACTTTTCCATCTAAAACATGACTTCAGGATCTGACCTTGGAGCTGCCAGAATGAGTAGGTTTCCCACTCATTTCAAGCTGTGAGTATATGTAGACATTAGTCACAGGAAAAGTCTCAATTTGAGCCCTATTGGTGGTTTAGGGTAGTCAATATTTATCAAAGAAAGTGTGCATTGAAATTTAGTTTGGGACTGAAAAATTGCATTTGCTTTGTTTCTTTTTTAGGATTAGAACTCAGTACCCATTAAACCATAATTGAAGAGGCATTTAAAACAGGCTGATGTTGTTTGTGTTCCTCTCACATTCCACATTTAGGCAAACACCTGAAATGCTGACTCAGAACTGGAATGAACCTGAGCTCCTCAGCAGTAATGAACTGTTTGTATTTGTGGGTGGATAAAAATCAGTGTTTTTTATTATTAAAAAAACCACATATATTTGTGTTGACCTATTTTATACAAACATTATTTGAGAGGATAGGAGCAAATATTAAAGAAAGTGTCATGCCCGTTTACAAGTCAAATATCACCCCCATTTACGTAGAGTAACTACGTGTGGTAACTTTTTAAAATTCAAATGAGAAACATGGGCAGCAATGCATGCAAAATGTTCATTCATTGTAGTAAACTACAAAAATATTGCTTTTATGCAATGAGAATGCTATTGTAGAATTTTAAAAGGCACAGAAATAAAAGACTCGGGATTGGAGTTATTTAAACAAACTTGCTAGGATATAGTAGATGATTAAAATACAATCTATAATTACATTACGCTGGTATCAGGTAAGGATAAAAGCCTATAAATACACTGGGGTCAGGGTAAGCATAAAAAATGAAACAGTTATTTGAATAATCTGAGATCAAGTTGCAGTAATTAAAAATGAATGTATTATTCAAATGAAGGAATTAGGTTACAACACTTCTCATGAAAATATTATTGTGACAGGCAGAAATAAGTTTGAAATGGGTTTAATAAAATTTTTTGGAGAAGGAATATAATGACTTATATGTGGTAGGAACAGGAGTAAGCAATTACTCCACATCAGAGTATCTTTGGCTAGCTCATACACACCTTCAAACATACATTGGCTGCTCTCTTTTTCATGGCCTTGTCCACGAGGATCACACCATCATTTTTATCTTCTGAAGAATTCTACATCTTCCAGCTTCCCCAATTAATTCATGAAGTGTTAACTTGATGTGACTGCTCACAGCAAGTAAGGAAGTGAACAGTAACTGGAACAGTGTGGTTCTTCAGGACCCAACTAAATAGGATGTTAAATCATAGAACTGTCGAGGTGGAAGGGACCACCAGGGTCATCTAGTCCAACCCCCTGCAATGCATGAAACTTTTCCCCATGTGGGGCTTGAACCCCTGATTCTGAGTTTAAGAATCTCATGCTCTACAAACTGAGCTTTAAATGTGTATTTGCTTGTAACATGCACATTTTAAAAAGAAGGCAAATAGCATCTGTAATGCTGGAACACAGGAAACTGCCTAATACCAAGTCAGACCACTGTAGCCCATTATTGTCTACAGTGACAGGCAATGGCAGTCCTGGGTTGCAGACAACATATTTTCCAGGTCCTGCCTGGGACCGTTTGCGTGTTGAGGCCCCCCAGGACACCCCCAAATAAAGACACAGTTCACACCACATTTTTGTTTTGGTTTTTGGCATAATTTTGGCCACAACTTTATTGATTACAGTATGTGAGTGGTTGCTTAGGCATTGGTTAGCAACTATCTGTTCCCACATAGAGGTAGGAACAGAACTGACAACTGCAAGCCTGTGGAACTCAGTAAGGGTAAACATTTTTTGGGAGAGAATAGAGCTGGGCGCCAGTCTCTCACCTCTCCCCAAATGCTCCCAGGGGCTCCTGCGTGGCCCTAGCCCCTTGCCATGGGTTTGGACAAAAGCATGGCGAGCCCCTGGATTCCTTTAACGGAATACCCTGCAGCAGCAGCAGCATTGGAGGGGCAGGCACAGCCAACCACATTCCCTACACCAACCAAAATTAACCAATGCCTAACTGCAACCTTACAAGTTGTGACGATTTGCTACGCAGTCGGCAAAAACCAAATGGCACCAGCCAATCGGCCAAATGGTAAACATTCCTACCAGGCCCCTGCCCCAAAGCAGATGACCCCATGACAGGCATAGCAAGGTCAGCACGAACAAACTGTAAATATAGGGAGGGTGGGCGGGTAATGCGATGTGCGCAGGGAAAAGAGGAAGCTCAATGTTGTGCACAGGGAATAAATAGCACCCCCATCAATCAAACAATTTTGCAACATTAAATTCTCCCCAGCAACAATTGGAGATGCCCTATCAAATTCGTGGCCATCGATACTAACCCGCCCAGCAACAGGGGATGTCATGGTTGCCCCCACCGCAACATGTGCTCTCCATGAAGGAGAACCCACTTTGTGTGAAAATCAGATGCTCTAGCACTCGACCTAAGCCGTCAGGCAGTGGTTATTGATCAATAGCATGGTTAGCATGGTTGGAAGCCTGCCTCTCCTGTCCTGGGGGGCAGGGGGACATCTCTGCCACTAGACAACAAGGAAGGGGCTGGGAAAGTGACATAGAATCATAGGATTGTAGATTTGGAAGGGACCCCAAGGGTCATCTAGTCCAACCCCATACAACGCAGAAATCAGCATGATCCTTTTATTCACAGGATAGTCACATCTGAAACTGGTATTTTTTCTCCTTGCCTAGTACAATGGGGTGGGGGCAGTTTCTGAAGCATATCAGTTTTAAATATTAACATTATTTTCAAATTCACAAAATGGCACAAGCGTGGTATGTGGGGAGTTGCTTATTTCTAGTGAGGGCGCTAACCCATATTAAAACTTATGGCATAATCTGGAAGTGAAGAAGAACCATATTTTTCTGGCAACGCAATATTAATTGCTTACGTATCGGGAAAATATAATGTCCCTTCAGCAGAGGTTTCCTGGAGAAAAATAGAAATGGATGCCGCACACCAAATAATAATCAATCATGTATTCATTGATTTAGAAATGGATAGCTAAGAAAGACCTTTCTCATGAGTCCATCTGACAGAAAGACTAAAGGATACTTATCGGTGTTCATGGGCAGCAAGCGTGAGGGCCAAACTACATGCTATGTGTGGCTTGTATAATATGTCTTCCAGTGTTTATGTAACTGGAACAAAGTATGGGGAGCAGAAATCACAGCTACTTTGTTCATAGCTATCGAGGGGATAATAAAGGAGTTTTTAACTCTCACCCACTATTTACCTGCAACTTTCCATTGTCAGGCAAAGTGCACTTTGGGTGTGTTTGTGCAATTTTCACATTGGGAAAACAGCTCGGGTGGAAAGGGTTATGAAACCCTTTCTTTCCCCCAGTGTTCTGAAAAGATGCATTTCAGTTAAAAATAAAACCAGGCTCTCCCACGTGACAGGTAGTTTGACTCTTAACCACACAGTGCTAAGCCCAAACCGTGGTTTAGCCTGAAAGGGTAAATGTGTGGGCTCTCAGAGTGGAGATGGAGGCCAGTCTTGGTTACACCTGATGGTTTGCCTAGAGAGAGCTAAGCTGGGCTCAGTGAACACAGTCAGCTAAGTCATAGCTTAGCGCAGCAACCAAAAAGAGCAACTCAGAGAAGAGCAAAATGGCCATGATCTCATCTCAGGGAGTCCTCACTTTTGCTCACTCACATTAAGGCTTTTCTTGATGTGTGAACTGGGCCTCTGTGAGCCTAACTTTGTTTTCTCAGAAATTAGTTCCTGTCAAGTTTGAGCAAGAGTGTGGGATTGTAACCTAACAGGGAAATCACATTGCATGTCTACTCAGAAGTAGGGATGAGGGAGACATTAAAGTCATTTCACAACCTAAGGCATATTTACTGCACTTTTTGAAACAATATGCAAACCCAAACACAGCCATCCTCCAAAATTTGCATTCTTCCAAATTTTGCAGTGCAGTTCCCCAACTAAATTATGTACACAAAATGCATATATAGGGGTAAAGTGTGCATGAAATGCATAAGATTAGTAAAAAACAAAGTAAAAAAAAACATTAAAAATTCATTGTAATAGTGGAAATTAATTTCAAAATTTATAGTCAGAACTGCATACAAAACTGCTTTTTGGAGAAATTTGCACTAAAATATTGATGAATTTTCAAGGAGGGTTTTTTTTTTTATTAAAATGCCACTTGTTGCAGAAATGTTAGAGAAGTGAAGTTAAGATTAGAAAAAATGAGAAATTTGGGCAACAAAAATTGACATATTTGGCCATCTTAATTCAGGAGCGAGACCTGCTGTGTTCAGTGGGCCTTATTTCCAGGTATTTCTAAGCTATTTATCAGCAAAAGGCACAATTCAACAAAAATAAAGAAAGCCCAATAAAGTTCAGGAGAAAAAATGGAGGTATGCTGTTTACTCCTGCTGGGACTATAAAATGCTTAACTTTGGACTGTGCCCTGTGTATTTAACACTATTAAAATGCATATCCTTATTCACAGGCATACTGCATTTAAGCATCCAAATAATCATTATGCTAATGGATGTACAATGGCTAGATTTTTTTTTTAAATCCGCCTTCTAACCTGTTTGAATGTCTTTGTCATTGTTACTACTGAATGCACAGAATAAATGTGAAAAAATGTTATAAGCATTGTTACTCATGTCTGTGGAAAATGCACATTCCCTTACAACCACCAGCCTCAGCTGATCCCTGATTGAAACTAATCACAGTGTTACCAGTTTAATTAACTTGTGCTGCTGTCTTGTCCCCATAGAAATAAAGAGTTCTCCTGTTAGCTAGACTTCATTCATAAGATTTCTTGTCAGGAAGCACCAGCGTTTTTCACAACTTAAATGCAAACTGCAGACACATGGCAGGTGTGGTAATAGAACAATATTGTCTAAAACAAATATTTTGTTGGGCAATTTGAAACCAAGTCCCTTTCACTTTAATTTACTTTCCTTCTAAATGTGAGGATAGCACTTTACATCAGCTGAAAGGAACACTAATCAGATAATATATGGAAACTCAGAAAAAGAGAAGTATTTTGTTTGTGTGGTGTTTAATGAAATCAGCATGTACGATTACAAAAGTGAGAGGGGATTTGTCACCAGAGCAAACATCACAAAATATTACACCTGCGATCCATAATTTGGATTCAAGGTGACTTAATCCTAGTGGCACTAATTCTGCAATCCTTTATCTACTTACCTAGAAATCAATCCCACCTTTTAATAAAATGCATAGGGTTGTTAGTTATTTAGAATTCAAATACTATGGAACAAATGATCCCCCATTCCTCTTGGACTTCCGATTGAGGGAATGCCAAATCATATGATCAATGGATTAAATATTCAGCCAGATAATAAATAAATGCTAAAAATGGAACTTTTTATGATTGGAAAGAAATATACACTGGACTTGTGGGTTAAAGTCTTCTGAAATGTCCAGCTGTTGCTGTTTTTGAAGACAAAGTAGTGAGTTACATGGCCAAGTGCTCAGATTAAATGAAGATTTTTATCCCCTGTTCTCTCTGTGGGCAGTCCTTTCACACTCAGCTGTGAGTAAACTGTGGGGCTTCCTTAGGAATTAAGGTGCATGGGCTTGCACTGTGTTGCAAGAAAAATATATCCCCCATCCAAACTTCAGTCTACTAACCCAGCCCCACTATCAGCTCATCTCTGCACATCTGCTCAGAAGGTAAAGGGAACCCTGACCGTTAGGTCCAGTCGTGAACAACTCTGGGGTTGCGGCGCTAATCTCGCTTTATTGGCCAAGGGAGCCGGCGTACATGTGGCCAGCATGACTAAGCCACTTCTGGCAAACCAGAGCAGTGCACGGAAACACCGTTTACCTTCCCGCCGGAGCGGTACCAATTATCTACTTGCACTTTGACGTGCTTTTGAACTGCTAGGTTGGCAGGAGCAGGGACCAAGCGACGGGAGCTCACCCCGTCGCCAGGATTCGAACCGCTGACCTTCTGATCGGCAAACCCTAGGCTCTGTGGTTTAGACCACAGTGCCACCCGCATCCCTGCTCAGAAGAGGGGCCCCAAATCCAACAGGGCTTAGTAAAGTGTTTGAAGGATTGCTGCCTGAATAAAATAGGCAAAAGGTTTTGTTTGACCTGACCTCTTAGCCATGTAACCCAGTAGCCTGTCTTGAAAAGTAGTCAGAGCTGGAAATCAGACCAGAGATCACTAAATAAAATTATACTTTTGACATAAATAAAATAATACATTAGGCCATCTTGAGGAAGGAGGTGGGCACGAGGCCATTAAATCAGGGTCAAAAAATAAATAAATACCCAGCTGCACCACGGATACAGGAAAATAAGATTTTTATCCACCTTGGTTCTTTTTGTAATACTTTAATAACCCCCAGGTTAATATTCCCCCCATTACGACATCGTTGCAGCAACACACCTCTGACACTTTGCTAGCACAGGCTGTTGCCTTAAGCACACTGACTTAAGGGAAAGCCACTGCAACTTACTTCCAAGTAAATGAGTTTAAGGCTGACATGTTATCCTGCTGGAATCTTGAGGCTTGTAGTTGAGATTCATTTTGATTAAATGTGCTAGTAAAGCAAACAAACAAGTAATCAGCCCTGGGATTTTTTATTTTTTTTTTAGTACAGAAGGATCTGCAAGAGTGCTTAATTAGACTCTGAAATCTCTCACTTTTATCAACTGTATGGGCAACAAAGTAAACGTTCAGTGTAGTGTTAAATTAAATAAATAATACCTTCTCTCTCCGTTTTCATACCAGAAGCACTCATGATATGCATAGGATGCCATCTGCAGGCAATCCAGTTATTTTTCTCTCTCCAAATGTTGGTTGTTGTGTTATAAACGGAGAGCATTTCCCCCGATGTTGACTGCTTGAAAGTCCTTGCTAAACTCTGAATATATGCAAATTGATTATAAGGAAAAGAGCAAAAATCACATTATTCTTATTTGCCTATCAATGCAATGTATTATTTTCATTTAACAACTTAATCCTCACACCGTTTCGGGAGTGTTAAAACAAACAAACAAAGCAACTGGTCAGGGAGTAATTTGGGAGATTATATCTCCACCAGTCTACAGACCCCAAACTGTATTTCCAGACATCCTGCAATTTTTGGAAGTTAAAGAAGTTGATGACTTCGTTCTGACAGCTTAACTGCTATTTTTTGTGCGGCTATCAAATGCTTTATTTTTGAAAAGTTAATGTAAGGAGAAATAAGCCCTCCCCTGCACCATCTGGCTGGTTTTGCTGCACATGGGACAAACTGTGTTTTTGGCAGGGATTTGCTCCATGTTGGAGAGCTATAGCACCAGCAAAAGGAAATCATTGATTAATTTATGCTATCAATAAGGCTAGAAAAGAAAAAAAGGGGGAGGGGGAGGAAACCACCTCACTGTCGTGCTAAAAAAAAATTGCTTCTTTTCAGCACCTCTGTTTCCATATGGATGCCAATTTCCTCCTCACTTTCCTTCCCCCTGTAAAGAAAACTTGAACTTCAGGAAGCATAAATTAAAGGATTTGATGGACACAGGCAGCGTGCTGCACACAAGGTAATAATACCTTGTACGGTTTCAAAGACACACATGTGTACACTTAACAGTTTGCAAAATTCCATTGTGGCTCATCAGAATGAATGGCTGCATTCACACTGTCCCCCCCCCCCCCCCGTGGAACAAGAGTTGACCCTTTGAGGTATCTGTTCAAGGCAGAACTGCCTTTACCGATGCTCACTGCCTGCCTGAAATGTCGTACAGAAAGCCTGGAATATAAACTCCTGAAATAATATCCTTGGGACATGAAAAAGAATGAATTATTTGAAGCAGACAGTGCAGGGAATTCTGGATCCTGTATACTTAAGTTCACCAAAATTGTAGCCATGCCGTTTTCCTATTTCTATTACATGGTATTACATTAGGTCGCCAGAAATACATTTAAGTTGTAATATAAAATAGTTGTGAAACAGAAGAGTGAGTTTTGGAACAGAGGGAATAAACAACAACACCCACACACCCCACAAGGAGGATGGGGAGGGAAGGAGATGGCGGTTCACAGGACCAAGGCTAGCGCACACATCTGAAGAAAAGTGTTTGCCTATGGGAGCACCCTTCCTTTAATGTCTGAAACCCTTAATTAACCTCTTCTGCCAATTATTCCCCCCTCCTCCTGCCCAAACCCCCTTCCCTTACCTGTTGCTTCCAGCCCCGTAAGATTTCACATCCATGTCGTTGAGGCAGACATGTCCTAAGCCCAAACCTTGACAGGAGAGGAAACAGCAGAGGGAAAGTTCAATTATTCAAATCCCCATTCAGCCATGAAGTCAACTGGGTGACCACGGGCCAGTCGCTGTGTTTCAGCTGAACCTACCTCACAGGCCTGTTGTGAAGATAAAATGGAAGCTTGTGCATCGCCTTGAGCTCCTTGAAGGGGTGCAAATGAAATAAATAAATAAATAAATAAATAAATAAATAAATGAATGAATAAATAAAAGAATTTTTTTGTCATCCAACATTTTGGATTATTTGAAATTAATAATAAATATTTGTAGGGAATGAGTCTCATCCACAACTCGGTTGTGCACCATGGTTCCTGACGCTTGCTATACCTTTCAGACACTACAAAGGAAGGCATGTTTGACATTGGGAATGCCTCGTGGCCCAGCTGTGCAACACCTGTCAAAACTGCTGTGACTTGTAGATGATTAAAAACAGCTAAGAGATTATTAGACTACCCAAATGTATTTGCGTCAGTGATTTTTTTTTTTTTAACAGATTCAATGGCATTGAAACTGACACATTTTCTTTTTCAGTTTTAAAAGTGGGCAAAACTTCGCAGAGGGCAGTATAGCTTGATTCAGTTTGCCATAAACTTATAGCAGTAGTTTCCCATGCAAAATAGTTTAGTGGCATCCAGCTGGAATATATGCATGGCTCAGAGGCAAATATATGGAGAATGCTAAAGCAAACAAACAGTCTGAAAAGTAGAGAAGTTTCTTTTCAGACTTGTCCTTGAAGGCACCTTCTATTAGAACATTCCTGCAGAGTGACTAAAAGAGAAATGTTGATATGGTGAGAGGACTACAATGTTGTTGTTTTTCTCCCTTAAGAAGCATGTTTTGTACTCAGGAAATAAATACCATCCAGTAAGGGAAGTTAAGGGTATATACTATAGCACCTATTAGTTATAATCAGATCGGATCGTTGCACGGATTATTCGTAACATGCTGGTATCTTACATAGTTGCTAGAGATTCCCCCCCCCCCCCGTCTGCTCCTGCATCGTGATGAAGAATGGTATTTTAATAGGCAGATGGTAGAGACAATTACAGTTTGGGTCTCAGCTGGGAGTTACGTCAGTTTATTGCAAATTATTAGTTGATAAATGCTTCTGTTTACAAGCAAAGTCTTAAGCAGCTTTATAATCAGTTTATCAGCTGCAGCCTGATTTTTGACAGCTTGCCTGAAGGGGGTATGCAAACACATTTTCCTTGGTCATTTACAAATCCTGCTGACCATGCAGGGATTCAGCTAGGCAGCCCCTGTGCACCTGTAGATTGCTTAGTGTACGCTGTTCATTGTAATAAAGGTTGTTTCAGGAGATGGTGGAGGAAGAATGATGCCAAATCTGCTTGGTGCTGCACAAAATCTGACGAGAGAGGCACCCCTTTCTTCACATCAGAGGCTTATAACTTACAGTTTTAAGTAGAAAATGCCTGATTGGTGCAAAATAAAAAATTGTTTCAATCTAATTAATTCTTGCACAGGAAAGATCTGTGGTGTGCATGGAAACCTCCCATGTTCCTAAGTGCTTCCATGTTTATTTTGATAAACATAGATTCCTTTGCTGTCTTTCTTTAAATGCATGGGCCAACCCAAGGGCACAGTTAGTGACGTTTTCCTTCCAGGCATTGTAAAAAATGTATTTCCAATATGGAAGAGGGTACAGGTGTACAGGTCTCTTGAGAGTCCCATGGACTGCAAGAAGATCAAACCTCTCCATTCTTAAGGAAATCAGCCCTGAGTGCTCACTGGAAGGACAGATCGTGAAGCTGAGGCTCCAATACTTTGGCCACCTCATGAGAAGAGAAGACTCCCTGGCAAAGACCCTGATGTTGGGAAAGATGGAGGGCACTAGGAGAAGGGGATGACAGAAGACGAGATGGTTGGACAGTGTTCTCGAAGCTACTAACATGAGTTTGACCAAACTGCGGGAGGCAGTGGAAGGCAGGAGTGCCTGGCGTGCTCTGGTTCATGGGGTCACGAAGAGTCGGACACGACTAAACGACTAAACAACAACACAGGTGTAATGACAAATGTAGACACTTTGGGCACACCTATATAAAAACAATCCAAGTATTTGGTTATCAAAGTGCCTGGAACCTGAGTTCTAAACCCCAGCAGTTGCTATTTAATCCACACTTGCAAGAAATCATGCCAACCCAGCCCAAGGATGTCATGAAAAACACTTCTTTCAGCATAGTTGTTATATCAGGGGTGGGAAAGCTGTAGCTGCTGGACTACAGTCCCCATGATCTCTGACCATTGGCCACGCTGGCTGGGGCTGATGGGAGTTGGAGTCTAACAACATCTGGAGGGCCAACCCTGAGTTAGATAAATGAAGAAGCTACATCTTCTGACTGTTTGCAGAACAAGGTCACTTAAATCCCAACCAGGAGGCCTAAATTTTGAAGACATAGGAGGATTTCACCCCTTGAATTCAGCTGCTTAGAAGCAAAGGTTGATATTTGTGCCAACTATTTAATAGTTTTGTAGTCTGGACACTGGTCCTCTAGGAGAGATTTCACACCAGACTTTATTTTATTTTATTTTTACAACCTCCTAATAGAAAGATGTGTATTGACTCCGATTAGCTCAGGATTTGAACTAAGGTCCCAGAAGGAAACCTATAAGCCTCTTAAGATGCACAGAACTTCTAAGAATACGAGTTTAACTATCTCCCCCTGTGGTAAATAAGCTGTGACAGCTCAATCAAGGGGGAAAGGCAAATAAAATTTATCACATTATTTTTTCCCTGCGAATTCTTTATTCCCTTCTTCTGAGCACTGATGTAGTTTATGTCTCTATCTAGTGGAACTTTACATTAATTACTACACTCCAGCACTCACATGAAAGACACAGACTCAAATCCTTATAATCATAAAAGATAGCCTGCCAACTAGGTTAGAAGACACGTGGCAAGATACTTTGGTTCCTCTTTAGCGACGGGCAACTTCCACTCATTTTGTCAAGCTGCTTTTCAGTATTATGCACGAAGGGTTTCTGGGCAGTGGTAAGACATACCTTTTTCAACAGGCAACCCTTTGCATCCAAATAAAGAACTTGTAAAATGACAAATACGAGACTTTTGTGTTTTCTTAGCCACGTGCGACAAACAGTTTGAAAAAAACGGATTACTGAATTAATTCTATTCTCTCTCTTCTTGTAAAAAAATCAAGGTCATGATCCAGAGAAGCATGTGTGAGAGTTCTGAACATACCATGGCTGTTTTGTTTACCTTTGTGAATTGTAGCACCACATGTCATATTGCTGTTCAAACTTGCACCAACCATGTCTATGTGAGTAACACTTGCGATGTTGTTCGGAAGAGTTTCTGTTCAGGAAACAAGCTAAATCCCTGATGGCCTGCGCCCAGTCCCTTGCATGCAAGCAAGCATCTTCCTGGTTTTGAGGCCCAGTGTGCCAGCTTGACTGCCTTGCTACAGACATGAAAACTGGTAGCACAGAAGAGCCCACATCTACACACAAAAATAAGAAAAGGCAGCTTGTTCTCTTAATGTGTGAATGCATGGTTGAGTATTTATAGTGCGAAGAATAAAAATGGAGTTTTTCTACCTCAAAGGTGATCAGCATAGTAAGAGTGAATCCATTCTACAATACTATGTTGCGTGGTCCTTTTCATCTTGCGTCACACATGCGTAGTAATAATATTTCCATTACAGTATACTAATAAATATATTGGATTTGTCATCGGGCATGTGAGAGACAAATGGCGCTGTGCTGGACAGAGCATAATCATACCAGTTTCTACATTGCCTGCCACTAAAAGGTGATAGACTTTGTATATGCAGGAGCTAAGATTAGAGGTTGAGTATCATTTGACAACATCCTTTGATCGTAAACAAGGAAAAATTACTGGGAAATTATGGGATATCATCTCATTAATCCTAATGTAATACAGCAAACCCTCTCCATTAATTTCATAGAAGTGTGAATTTACATGAACTGTTGCTGATATCCTCTATGTGAATGGGCCATTCAGATAAATATATGGAGGAGGGAGGAACAGATGTCCCATGGAATATTTAGGAGGTACATATACAAGTGAAAAATGTTGAGAATTGTTTAGCAACAGGAAAGACTGTTCACAAAATGCCTTTGATTTATTGCTGTGTATGGTGCAGATCCCTATCGGTTTTTTCCTTACATTATTTTATTCAAAAACTTGTATAAACCATGAGTTGGCATGTTGGAGAATACTGAAAAGGCATTAATCAACCCAAATAAACAAGTGCACAGATCTATCTAACAACTGTGAAGTAGTTAATAAATTTTTAAGCAATTTTATTATAGAAAGAAGGTCTAAAAGAGTAGTGCTTAATTATCTGGACTCCTCTGCGCTGGGCTCCCTTTTGATTGTATTAATGAAGCAGCTGGCCCATTGTTTCTCTTTAATTCCTCTATTGTTTTAAGAATATGTCAAAGCTCTTTATTCTTTTATCAGGTACTGTGCAGAAGGAACCACACAATACCTCATATTCCTACTGTATTTGCAAATGCACAAAGAAACCTCCAAAGCATTTTTCAAAAAAGGGGCACACATAATTTATAAGTTCTGTTCCTTGCACTACTCTACTGTCAAGAATTTCAACAGTATTGGATTTGAATTTATTATATTTTTCTCCCTCCTTATTAAACAGTGTGGCTACATATAGATATACGCTCTCTGTTAATGTCAAAACCCGGCGATCCGGACTTGCACCTAGTAGGTATTAACTGGGATGTTCTTTGGCACGGCGACATTGTTCTAGCTAGTCGAGAGAAGGCACTCACCTCCTCATGGGAAATATCTGATTGTGGGTTTGTGAATTCCCTTTAAATACTTAAAAAGGCGCGAATGCAAATAAACATATTATTCTCAGGGCTGCTTTTTTTTTTTTAAAAAAAAATATTTTTCACAAAATAGAAGCTATTAATTCAGATTGCAGTGAGTCTGGCTGTGCCTGGGTGTCATTTTAAGTCTGTAGACTAATGCAAGTTGTCGATTCAATGAGCTCCGATACTCTTCTGACCCTCCTTCACAAAAACATATGTACACAGGAAATGGACACTTCTGCTTCTACCGCAGTGACAGTCGAAGGCATTACACACACAAATTAGAAGCAGAAGGGAGGAGGGAGGAATCTGCATAACTTGGTTGCGCAGTAGGCTGTTTGCTGAGAATGAATATCAACCAAACAGAATTTCAAGAGCAACTTTTTCTTAGTAAGCATCTATATATCATATGCCCACATGGCAAGAGTCCCATTTCAAGTAGCATATCAAAGCACGGTTTGTGCAATAGGGTGGAGTGTGAATTCATACAACCATCAAGACAGAAGAGATCCAGAACTGATTCTGTCTCTAAGATACCCGATTTCCAGGAAAGCGGGTCTGTCTTGTATTTTGCCACTGCCTTTGTCTTAGGAGGAAAGTTAGACTATTTTAAGCAATTCCCCCTGGAATGCTGGTGCTGATAAAAGCAATAGATGGACTAATCGGAAGCCATATGGCACTCCTGATTTTGAAGGAAAACTTCCCAACTGGAGACAGCAGGGAATGCTCTTTTAAAAGCAATGACTGTATGCAGTCCTTGCATTTTGGATTACTTTTAAAGCAAGCAAATAGTATCAAAATTGCAAATACAGGTGAATTGTTTCAATAAATTATCTGTAGGAATTAATTGCAAATGAGGGAGGAGGCATTGTCGGAATAGGTTCTTGTTTTTATTTGTAACCATGTTTGCTACATCGTCCTTGTCAGTTACAGTGACTGCAAACAGAATACAGTGGTACATCGGGTTAAGTACTTAATTCGTTCCGGAGGTCCGTACTTAACCTGAAATTGTTCTTAACCTGAAGCACCACTTTAGCTAATGGGGCCTCCTGCTGCTGCCACGCCGCTGGAGCACAATTTCTGTTCCCATCCTGAAGCAAAGTTCTTAACCTGAAGCACTCTTTCGGGGTCAGCGGAGTCTGTAACCTGAAGCATATGTAACCCGAGGTACCACTGTACTTCTGGTCCGTACTTTATTCCACACACAGTTTTGCATGTGCTACTGTGCAAGCAGCCTTCCTTGTGGAGTCCAGTGTTGGGGACAGCCTTGCGTGATGGTTGTACAGGCAAGATGGCCCCAGCATAGATTTCACGGGGGAAACCTTTTCTTGTGCAAAATGCACCTCCCATCCCTGTAAGAGAAGCCTCTGAATTGGGCACAAGATGTGAAAATGAGGACCAATGAGTACATCTTATCTGCCAGTTTAGACAGTGAACCCTGAAATGACAATCCTTTTGCGTTTTGTCATGTAGTTGCACCCCTTTGAACTGTGCTGCATTACAAAGGTTGAAACTGCTGCAGAACTGTGTAGTGTTGCTTCACACAAACCACTAGTCACATGGAGCTATGCCCATAACTTGCAGTTCAAGAAGCAACCAGGCCGCCGTGTAAACTAAGCTGTCCTTTTCTAATGTGTTTTGGATCAGAATGTGCATATTTCTCTCTCTCTTGAGTAAGGGTTTCATTGCTTCCATTTCCCACATCTATATATTATGCTGAGCCAGGTTCCTATTTTGAAGAGCCCAGGTATAGTTATGTGGTTTACAGCTCTCTCCCGCTTGCGTTTTCTTGTTACCAAAAAAAGAAATCTGCATCAATCATAGTGCATCTCATAGAGTGTTTTGTTTTTTTGTAGTGCATTGTATAGTTATTAACCAGAGTTTTTGCCATTGTGAGGAGCCATGGATTTCAGCTAGCAGGGATGAAGTTATGTGCTTTTACATGAGATACATTTTTCTTATACAGTACCTTATAGGTAAGGCCATACAATATAATCGGACCTTTGTCAGTGTTATAGCCTAGTAACTGTTAGACTATTGAATGGTTCCAGTTGACAGGGAGTGCTTCTTTTGTTTATCATGTTTGCAAATGATGGGATCTTTTCCAATGGACTTGTTTTAATCTTAATTAGAGTTTATCGGCAAAAGTCTGCATGACATTCTGCAGGCACCAATTCCATAAATAATAAAAAAAAGAATGTGGAAACATTGGCAAGATTCAGCGATATTTAAGGCAACTGATTATTGTAACAGAAGCATGAATTTCCATTATAAAAAAAATCAAATTTGAACTGTGACTCTGTTCTTTACTTTCAGAATTTACAGTGCAAATTTGCTGCAGCTCTGACAGCAATTATGAGGGTCGTTTAAAAGCTTCCTGTTAGGAACCAGATCTGTTTCCACAAGAGCCCAGCTCATAAACATTACAGAAAACAGGCAGGCTGGGCCACCTTTTGTACAGATTTTTTAAAAAGTTGTTTATTCTAAAAAGGTGGTAGTCGCACCGGTGGAACACCAAAGGGGTAAAAAAAAAGAGAGTGGGAGGAAGAGAGAAGAATGGTATCCAAATATAGCACTTCCATGTGATGCAAACTGAATTAATTACTGCCTCAAGTTTGCCAGTGCCTACTCGGAGATCATGCCCTTTGAAGCAATAAAAGCAGCAGCTGTTCCCCCCCCCCCACTCCATTCCACCTGTTCCTTCCCCACCCTCATTTCCCACTTGATGACTAAAGCAGAAATACAGGAGGGGCACAAGTGTGTGTATGGGGGGGGGGCAGGAAGAGAACCTATAGAATAAGAATCAGAGTTGCTGCTTCCTATCTCATTGTTTCAGATTGTTTAAATGCACAGGAGATGCGATCTCAGGTGCCAACCCCAGCCTTGATGCCTGGTTTTCGAAATAATGACAAAATGCTGGGCAGATGGAAAGCACCAAATAAAAGAAGGATCCTAACTCACGGAGGGTGGAATTATGTTGTGGACTGCTCTGTGGGCATAGGGCAGCGTACAAATTTAATATAAATAAATAAATAAACCCAAGTAATAGGTAGGTCCTCGATGATTCTATGAAGCACCCAGAACAGTATGTCGAATTGTAGCTCCATACAGACCATCACTGAGCAGCCAGGCAAGAAAACATACCACAAAAGAGGTATACAGGAGCCTCCTATTGTCTATTGTGTTTGTGTGTTTGTGTGTGTGTGGTCTTTTGATTAAAACAAAAAATTAAAAATAAACTGAAAATTCACACTGTGACGGAGCGTTCAGCCTGTGTTAGCACTGGTGCATAGCCTTTCTCTTGAGACCCAGAGTTGTACCACTTGATGAAATTCTTCACCAACAGTATAAACTGCTTAGCATCAATATGGAAACATAACTTATTTTAGGGGAATAATTTGAAAACTTAACACCCGCGCTGTAAATGTTCAGGGCTTCATAGAGCATGTTTTTGTCCTTATTCAGGGTTGTGTGTATTCCGTGCATGAAAGAAACATAATAATTCAGCAATTACAGTAAATGATTCGAAGTAACTAAATTGTCAGCGTTTTCTTATTCTGCATTATTTTTTCTGCTTTCAAGACTTCCCTAAGAATTTGGCTCCCCACCCCACCACCCCAAGCAATAAATTGCCACTGTGAAAGTAGCTTTCGGTACTAGGAGTGCTCAAAATCTTTGGATTATAATGGCCATAATACATTTGGTTCCAGTAGTTGTGGCCAAATCCTGCTGCATTCCTAGCAAAGAGTGAATGTGAAAAAACTTTTTCCTGCTTTGAAACTTCTGCATCACTTTGTGGTCTAGGAGCCTTGCCTTGGTTTCCCCGTCTCAAACATATTGTGAGTGATGCTGTTTTGTTTTCTCATCTTTGAAAGCTAATAGGACTGGATTAATTAATTGTCCAAGATTCCTCCAAAACAATGTCCTAATTCTTCTATTTAGCTGTTGCATATCATACACTGTTGTTATCTCTTCCACCAGATTTTTGCAACAAGTTGTTTTAAAACTGTAATCTCTTTGAGGAAGGGGGGGGGGGAGAATGAAGTGTAGTTGAAAAGGCAGTTATGCTGAAAGATAAACACAGCAATATTACTTATCAAAATGGGTACCCAGTTGTGTTTGTGTGTGTGTGTGTGCCTTTTTTCTTGCCTAATTAATACAGCATATAGCTTTTGCTATATATACAAAACCTATAACAGAAAAAAGCTTTATAACATGTAAAGTATGTGACATTATTTTAGCCATAACTGTACTGGATATGTATCTAGGCCTGAGAGTAGAGATAACACAAATATAAGTGCTCTGCCTGTCTAAACATGTTAAATAAATGAGCATTCACTATCACATTCAAATACATTAGTGCATTACTTGCATAGTTAATTTTCTTTTTAATGCTTTCCCACGTGACGCTTGCAGCACAGAGCTATAGTATATCTCACTCTTTGAAGAAAGTTTTCCTTTTAAGCCAAGCTCCGCTGTTTGAATAGGGCTTTATGAAACAAATCTTTGCCATATCTGAACAGGAAGTTCAGTGGGCATTGGGACAGCCAATGCAATGATGCATGTATATTATTGCATAAAGGATTCCCCCTGGAGACAGATGGCAGCAAATCCTAGCAAGCATTAAAAATGACTTTATGAGGGTATCTGAACCATGTTTTGCATTGGGGTATTATTTGTTTGCTTATGGATAGTCCCTTGGAATGCACAAATATTTTACTTAATACATGCGTATACAGATAGTAATATGGTTTGTGGAATGGAGAGGAAGTTGAACAAAAAGTCCGGCTGGATAGCAACCAATGAAAGCAAATATATATCTATACTGACATTCTAGGAATGTCCACTGCCTAGTGTTGCGTTTGAGACAATGGATTGCAGAAGAGTTAAAGAGGTGTTGCCTACCATTCATTTGCGGTATCGCTTGTGCAGCTTCTGGCGATGTTTTCAGCATGGCTGCCTCAAAGCATGGCACAACACTCCCGTAAAAACAGAAAGAGAGCCTTAAAGGCAACGGGTTTCCATCTTTCCCCAGCAAAATGCAGCTCCCCTAAACAGAACACGGTGCTGCACAATATAATGTTTGCCCGTTAAGCATTTCTGTCTTTGTGTATGTTTTCTGCACAGGAGGCCAGCTTTGGTGCACGACGACAAAAGCCATTGCCGAGGGTGAAGAGCTCATTGCCTTCGTTGTGGATTTTGACTCAAGACTACAAGCTGCCAGTCAGATGACTCTTACCGAGGGGATGTATCCTGCTCGATTGTTGGACTCGATACAATTGCTCCCTCAACAAGCCGCTATGGCATCCATTTTGCCTACAGCTATTGTCAACAGTGAGTGCACTAGTCCAATTTATATCTAAACCATTATTTAAACATTGCGATATTCTTACCACATCACATTAACAACACCTATCTGTTGGGCTTAGGATTTCTCTGAATTCACCAGCATAGGCTTTCAAGCCAGGAAAAACCACAGATTACCAGGTTCCTAGACCATGGGTAGCCAACGTGGTGCCATTTTTCTGGATGCCAACTCCCATCAGCCTCAGCCAGCATAGTCAAGAATGATGGGAGTTGGAGTCCAGTAACATCTAGAGGGCACACCATTGGCTACCACTGTCCTAAGCTGTCTTTTTGCAGATGAGACTGCAGAATCATCTGCCCCGGAAAAAATGTGACATTCCATTTTTTCTTGTGAGAGAACAGCAGCCAAAATGACTGCCATGCTCTCATGCAATTTCAGGCTCCACTTTTGGGGGGCTTGGCACCAAAAAACCCCCTCACATTTTGAGGTGCCACACAAGATCACTGCCCCCCAAATGAGCTTTTTTTGGGGCTGTGATCTTGTGTGGGTCACATGACTCCCCTGGGAGTGTGGACCCAGAAGATGGCATCCTGGATTTGGGCCGCATCGTGCTGGCAGGTACGCTTTATGATTGAATGCTCTCCCAAATAAATCACTCCCTCTGCTTAGAAAACCAGATATCGGTGAAAGGATCTTGGCTTAGCCTTTTCCTTGGCATGCTAGGTTTGTGTATGTGTTAAGTTCCTGCTTTTAATCTTTGACCCCCTCCTGTCAATGGAGGATTAAGTTCTTCAACTAAATTCTACCGTTCTCACAGCCAATGACCTGTTTGTTTGTTTGTTTGTTTGTTTCCTTGGGAAAAACTTTACACAATATTTTCTGATTGAGGTTCCACTTGAATGGTTCCCTAATCTGGCTACCAGGGGAGAGGGAAAGAAAATACATGAATGTATAATACACACAGGCTGCGTACCTGTTTTCTTGACTCCAACTGCAGAGAACATGAAAGATAATTGTTAGATAAGTGAGCCGTGTATATTTCGTATTGATGCCCAGACCCAGAATTTACAACGAAACAAAAGAGGGGGTGAGGAATTACTTCTCGCACCTGGTTTCTTTTGAGCTGTTATGTGTTGTTTATTAATCATGCACTATGCTGCCACCCTGCTGTTAAATGGGTACTTTTAAAATAAGAAGATCAGGCAGCTTAAACTTGTTGGACTAAGGCTTGTCGGCAGGAGTAAACTATGGCTTACTCACACCTGGTTTGTTTCCCCCGCCTCCCTTGTAGAGGACATATTCCCCTGCAAATCTTGTGGCATTTGGTATCGGAGCGAGAGAAATCTGCAGGCTCACCTCATGTACTACTGCAGCGGGAGGCAACGAGAAGGAGCTCAGCTTTCGGAGGAGAATGACGACAGCGTTCAGCAGATATCCAGCATCTGCCCTTTTCCACAGTGCACCAAAAGCTTCTCTAACGCAAGGGCCCTGGAAATTCATCTGAATTCTCACAGTGGTAAGTGAAATATTTGCTCCACTGGAGTCAGCTTTCCTTAAGACATTTCAAACTTAATTCTTTTTTTTCCTCCTTTTTAGCAACGTGCCCATGAGAAGTTGTAAAAAAGGTGAAGCCACAAGCACTCAGCTCAGTGATTACTGGCTTATGCTGCAGTAATCACCTGTTCTGTTTAAGATATTAAAGTATCACAACTGTCCTACCTTTTTCTGAACTAAATGGGAAGATCAGACGAGGCAAAAGCCATTCATGATATGACGGATGCTTGTTAGGTGATATGAATGTCAGAACTTAAGCCTTAACTAAATGGTAGTCCTGGGTCTGGTGCTGTCATTGAGATAAGCTGTTTGCATAGCATCATCCTATTATCCCCATAAGGCTGATAAAGGTGGGGTCGGACCTTGCCTTGAAGACTGCCAGGCTTAGAGTCTGGGATGAAGGGGAGAGGGTCTCAAAAGTCCATGCTGAATGTCCTTTGTCCTGCTGTGACTCATGGTCACAGAATGTCCCAATGGCCAGCCACCACATAGTGTTCTGTACTGACCAGCATGTGGGTGATTGGGAGTGGGTAATTTCTGTGGTCCACGTGTCATGGCCAAATAATTTTCTACTCAGGTTTAGGCTTTCATCTGCTGCTTCTCTCTGCTGTTGGGGTGGTGGACATATCAGGATTGTGAGTCCCTGGGTGACGGGGTGTATGTGATGGAATTTAAGGGATTCATCATAAGAGTCCTTAGGGAATTTTCTGTTGGCATGGCCAACACCTCTCTTGAAACCCTAATTGGTTTATATGATGCAGACATGGCTTGGGTGGTTGCCCTGATTGCTCTCAAGCCTTCTCCCACAAGACACAGCCTGTTCATCTTATTGGGGGCAATAACGCAGCCTGAATGCAGGTAGTGGAAAACCCTGTGTGAATCTGGCCAAATATAGGTAAAAGTCCAGCTTCAAGAATGGTTGTGATGGCAGTAAAGGAAAGATATCCACTGAGTGCCATCTAGCAATGCTCTTCTGGGTGCTCTTCTGCCTTAATCAGCCTGGCTAGCAGAAAGGGCCCATGGGTAACCTGCTATGACTAGCTTAGTAAGCACTCACTAAGACACTCACATCTCATTCATATCTATCTATCTATATCTATCTATCTATCTATCTATCTACACACACACACACACACACACACACACACACTTACTTTTGTAACTGCCCTGGGAATGTGAAGTGTGCATTATAAAATTCAGAATTAAGGTTATAAGGATTAGTAATTGCTTTCTGTTAAATATATTCCGGCGGACAAAAGATTCAAATTAATTTGTTGGGTTTTTTTTGTTTTTGTTTTTGTTCTTACCCCTTTTGCAGGAGTAAAAATGGAAGAATTTCTTCCCTCCGGTTCTAGCCTGAAATGTACAGTTTGCAACTACACTGCAGACTCCGTGATTAACTTCCATCAGCACCTGTTCTCACATCTCACTCAAGCTGCCTTTCGATGCACACACTGCCATTTTGGCTTCCAAACTCAGAGGGAGCTGCAGCAGCACCAAGATCTACATGTCTCTGGCAACAAACTTCAGAGAGAAAGTGATACTGAACACTCTCCAAGTGGCAACGAAGAGACTTTGCAGGCAACTACAGATCTGCTGAACAGGAATGACGGCTCCCAAAGCCAAAAGACAATGCAGACAAAGGATGCAAGTTCTGACACCGAGCTCGACAAATGTGAAAAAAAGACTCCCCTTTTCCTTCCAAATCAGAGGCCAGAAACACAGCCTGTCACAAATAAGCAAAGCTTTTCCTACACAAAAATAAAATCTGAGCCATCTAGCCCAAGGCTTGCGTCCTCCCCAGTCCAGCCTAACCTGGGTCCTTCTTTTCCAATGGGACCTTTTCTTTCTCAGTTCGCTTTCCCCCAGGACATCACCGTTGTTCCTCAGGCCTCTGAGATCTTAGCCAAAATGTCCGAGTTGGTCCACCGAAGACTGAGGCACGGAAGTAACAATTATCCCCCCGTCATTTACAGTCCGCTCATGCCAAAAGGAGCTACCTGTTTTGAGTGCAACATAACATTCAACAACCTGGACAACTACTTAGTGCACAAAAAGCATTACTGCAGCAGTCGATGGCAGCAAATGGCAAAGTCACCAGATTTTGGCAGTGTTTCGGAAAAAATGCCAGAGGCTGTGAGCCCCAACAACGGTCAAAATTCTATCAACATTTTGAGTAGTACGCCTCACACTTCAGACGCAGAGAATCAGCTCCTTCAGGCTTCCTGCATCAACTCCTCCACTGTATTAGACATGATTGGGCCAAACAATAAGGGGCATGAAAAGGACTTCTCCTCACAGGTGAAAAAGCTGGCTAGTGCTGCCAACAGTGATGAGAAAATGAACGGGAAACCTTCCGATAGCAAGAACTCAACGACCACTCCTTTAATTGAAGGAGAAAGTGATCCCAACAAAACCACGTGTGAAGCTTGCAATATTACCTTCAGTAGGCATGAAACATATATGGTCCACAAGCAGTATTATTGTGCCACACGTCACGATCCTCCCTTGAAAAGGTCTGCTTCCAACAAAGTGCCTGCCATGCAGAGGACGATGCGCACACGCAAGCGAAGGAAGATGTATGAGATGTGCCTGCCGGAACAAGAGCAGAGGCCACAGCTGGTCCAACAGCGTTTTCTTGAAGTGGCTAATCTCCCCAACCCATGCACATCTTCTCAAGAGCCGACAGATGGCCTCGGGGAGTGCTACCACCCACGCTGCGATATCTTTCCAGGAATAGTCTCAAAGCACTTAGAAACATCGCTGTCCATCAACAAATGCATCCCGGCCTCAAAGTGCGACACGCCACATTCCACCGTTTCTTGCTTGGAGATGGACGTACCTATCGATCTCAGCAAAAAATGCTTGTCCCAGTCTGAGAGGACATCTGCTTCCCCCAAAAGGTTGCTGGACTACCATGAATGCACAGTATGCAAGATCAGTTTTAACAAGGTAGAGAATTACCTGGCGCATAAGCAGAATTTCTGCCCCGTCACCGTGCATCAGCGTAACGAAATGGGGCAGCTTGACGGCAAAGTGTTTCAAAACCCAGAAAGCGAACGGAACAGCCCTGAGGTCAGTTACGAACGGAGCATAATCAAATGTGAGAAAAACGGGAGCTCGAAACAGCCTTCTCCCAACGGAAACTTGTTTTCTACGCACTTAGCAACTCTTCAAGGACTTAAGGTCTTCAGTGAAGCTGCCCAGCTCATTGCTACAAAGGAAGAAAACAAACATTTGTTTCTTCCACAATGCCTTTATCCAGGAGCAATAAAGAAAGCTAAAGGAGCAGACCAGCTTTCTCCATATTATGGAATAAAGCCAAGTGATTACATTTCTAGTTCCCTTGCCGTTCACAACAACGATGCAGATCAAAGTACCAATGTAGAAGGTGATTCCCTGAAGGGCCAGACCCCCTCCAATGGGTGCCCAGTCCAGAAGAAAGAGTCTCTGCCGTTGCTGCCAAAAAACAGAGGCATGGTTATAGTGAACGGCGGACTGAAACAGGAGGAAAGGCCTGCGGCAAACCCTCAGCAGGAGAACATTTCCCAGAATACCCAGCAGCATGAAGATGGGCACAAATCTCCATCTTGGGCCTCTGATAACGTTTTAGCTGCCAATGAAAACGTCTCTCCAACCATTCCTGCAGCAGAAGAACAGTTGTCTAGTATAGCAAAAGGCGTGAATGGGTCCACTCCGGCACCCACCAGTGGAAAGTATTGCCGCCTGTGTGACATCCAGTTCAACAACCTATCAAACTTTATAACTCATAAGAAGTTTTATTGCTCGTCACACGCAGCAGAACACGTCAAATGAAAGCATTTGGCCCCACCTTTGGTACCTGTGTTTAGCATATTGTTCCATACGAGTCTGAAAGAGAGCTGTTTGTATTACTTCTGGACAATCAGGCTTTAATTCATCATTGCTGAGTTAAAGACTTTAAAGGTGTACTTCCATTACAGTCCATTAGTAAAGTGTATTCTTGGTGCCATTTTCAAAACAATTAATTTATTTTACCAGCAGTATTCATAGCTGTAGTTTATTTTTTATTTAAAAAGAAACAACAACAACTTTATATTAAAGTCATTTGTAATGTTATTGTATAGTTATTGTGTAGCACATATGGTTTGCACTGTATAGTAGATTTTAAAGAAAATAGTCACAAACTATACGGAAAAGCATTTTAGAAATAGCTTCAAAAGCACCTGTGTATCCTGATTTTTTCCCCCTTATATGCTATTGCAGATATATGTAGATGCTAAAATATAACTTGCAAAACGTTTCAACTATGCTGTAAAGTTCGCCTTAAAATTTCAATTTCAATTTTTTTTTATTAAAAAGAAGAATTTGGCTCAATTTGCACTTTATATTTTAGCAGATACAGTACCTTAGTCACTAGGCTTTGCATTTGTATGTAGCAGTATGTTTCTGTCTACTTTCTTAACCCGAAACGTCCGTTAAAACGAAGATGGCAATTTCCCCCCTTGTATAGTACTTGTATTTTCTTTTGCTGATGCATCTCTGTCTCGATTTTTAAACCTTTGCTGTTAAATGCAATACTTTATAAAGAATGAACAAAAATTACTGGAAGCAGTATTGTAAGTAATGAGGTCATATCTATCAGTTTTATCTTTTGAAAGGCACAGTCAAAATGAAAACCTTAACTCAATGCTGCAAGTATGAATCTAATTCATTTATAAGATATATTTAAATATAAAAGTAGCAATACTGCAACTGGTGATCACAGAGATAATGTTCTACTTCTGATAGAAATAATTTCTCAACAAATGTTGTTACTATGCATGTATATGGATGGAATAAAATTCCACATCGTCGGACTGTTCTGGCAGTAATTCATTCATTTGCAAGGGCTTCTTGGTATATTCATGGGGGTGGGGATGGAATGTACCAACACAACACATTTGATTGTAGAGGGTCTATGTCCCATGACAGTATCCCATCAAACAACATATAAGGAGGGGGATGAGCAATCTAATGGTGTTCAGGAAAGGAGTATTTCTGGTCCCAGTCACTTAAGCCACGTAATTCACTCAGTGAGTGGTGGACCCCAGAAAATACTCATCTCCCTGAATTGAGTTCCGTTCTCACCAAGGCACACTGAAAGGGTTGTGACACATATACTGAAGTTCCATGTTGACTTCAAGTATATCACTGAAAACAGACATAAATAGTGTGTTGGGAACATAGGAAGTTGGTCTTATACCAAGTTACACCTTTAACCAACCTAGCTCAGTTCTGCCCATGCTAGTTCACAGTGGCTTCCCAGCATTTTAAGGAAGCACGTTTCCCCCCAGCCCTACCTAGAGATGCTGGAGATTGAATCGAGAACCTTCTGCATGCAAGACAGCTGGTCTACCAGTGAGCTACAGGTCCTCCCCCCTAATTTGCATCAGCTTGCTTTTGTACCACCTTGCTAAAGCCCAATCCATGCAAAGCTCAGCAGGTGTACTGAGCACCCACAAACCCAGGAGCACATAGCTGTTGGATCTAGAACTCAGCTCAAACTCAGTCAAGGGGTTAATAATGAGATAGGTGGCGTAAGCACCATAACCTTAGCAAATTACACACCAATAATTTTCCAGTTTCATTATTGTGGGGACCAGAGGTGGGAAACCTGACTCTCTCCAGATGTGCCTGGGCTGCAACTGCCACTATCCTGACCATGGGCCTTGCTGGCTGCAGCCCATGGGAATCCAGCAACATGTGGGCCACAGCTGAAGCCTTGGGATCTATGACCACTCTTTCCTCTCCTCAGACCTCAGTAAACTGTTCAATTTATTCCATCCTAGACCAGTTTCTTGAATTCTAAGTGTAGCCATCACACACCTTGAAATGGTGACTGCTAACCCAATTTGGATTAACCTAGAAATGGTTTATGGTATTCAAGCCTTTAATAGGCAGCTTCTTTACAGTTTAGGAGCACAAAATGGGGCACCGCCATGTAAGGTACTTTGTGTATGGCTTTAAAAACCTCCTACGGAAATACGGGTGAATTTGCGGAGTTTATCCAAGAAACAAAACAAAACCATGCGACAACCCTACATTCACAAGGTTCAGTTATATAATGTTACAGCTGGAAGGATAATGGGGGAAATGTAGATCCGAATCTATCAGTAGATCATTGGAGTGATTTGTAGTAAGATTAGCAAGCATTCCAACACTTTTTTAAAAAATAGACCTAGTCCTTCACCTGTTCAGATTAAACTGCTGAAATGAAGAACTTGGGATACCAAGATCAAATTTTTGTGTGGAAGGACCATAAGCTCTGTTCAGTTCTGGTAATCAGAACAACTTCCTCCATTCTTCACTGGGCATGAATTTTGCACTAGGCTCTGGTGGGTAGGTCCTGGAGATCTAATAAAAAACCAAAGCAGATTCTGCAGGCCTGAAGTCTGCCCACCTTGTATCATTCCACCTTCCTGGACTGAGATATGAGCCACAGGAACCTGAACCTCAATACAGGAGACGCTATTATTTGAATTACAGGATACCATCAGACATAAACAGAGGGCAGGAGCAGGTATGGGGTATAACCTGCCAATGATGCTTAAAGGACAAGGAATTGGATTTGTGAAATATGAGCAGGTGTTCCAGGTACAAAAACCATGCATTGGAGGGAAAACTAAAAGAAGCCCATTGTTTCTTTGCGGAAAAATTGTTTCAGCCTCTCAACAATCTGGCAAACTGGACTCTGCTATTTAAAGAACAAAGTGTAAAGACACCCACTGCAATTTCCCTTGGAAAAGTGTTCTTAATTCTTGAGCTGCTATCCTTAGTTGTGAACATCTCTGATGCTGTGCAGGATGGACGAATCGCTTCAGGGGGAAATAACATTTTCCATTCCCACTGGGCCACTGTGTAAGCACCAGCTTAAAATTTATCATGCAATATCCTCTATAAGTGAAGCCAGCTGAGTTTTTAAACTAATGATATTCTTTGCTCCCATGGCTATTCTAGGGTGATTAATCCAGAATTCCACATCTCCAAGGACAGATAGGAAATTTTATAAATGGATAGAATATATCCAATTTTTCTCTGCACCCATTAACTCTCTCATTTTCAGGTTGGGTATGCAAATATTTAATAGCAAGATGAGATTACTGAGATATTGGCATGGAGTTAAGAGCTCTTAAGGGAGAAGAACAAAGAGAAAATGTAGTACATTTATAATCTTTTTCTGTAAAAGACAGGTGTTAGCTATTGTGTGCAGGCCTCACATTTAAAACGAACTAGTTCCTCTCAAGGGAAAGAGAAAGATACAAGTCGGATTTACTTGCTAACAGGATTTGCTTTCAAATTATTGCATTCAGGAAATGAGTTTTGTATGTGGCCATTTCAATTGTTAAAATGGTATTCAGCAAAACCCTAGCAAAAAATTCTTGGTCCTGCCTTAATGTGTCCCTTTGTTCATCATCTTTGACTTTCTACAACCAGTTTCCTTATTCCTGCAACATCTTAATCGCCCACTGATGTTGGCAGAGGTGACAAAATGGGTGAAAAACGTGTGTGTGACCTGTGTGTGCATGTATGTGAATATGGGGTTGGGCACACCTACCTTTGGGCACACCCATTGCTCCCGTGGTGCCCCCAGAGGATTGGCCAAAGGTGAACGCAACCCTCAGGCCAAAAACAGTGTTAACCACCCTGTGTTCGCCTGGCTCCTGCTGGTTCCCCATTCATCTCCACCTCCATCGTTCTGCCCAGACACTGAGGTCCAGCACCGAGGGCCTTCTGGTGGTTCCCTCACTGCGAGAAGCCAAGTTACAGGGAACCAGGCAGAGGGCCTTCTCGGTAGTGGCACCCGCCCTGTGGAACGCCCTCCCACCAGATGTCAAACCAAACTTTTAGAAGACATCGGAAGGCAGCCCTGTTTAGGGAAGCTTTTAATGTTTAATAGGTTATTGTATTTTAGTGTTCTGTTGGAAGCCGCCCAGAGTGGCTGGGGAGACCCAGCCAGATGGGCAGGGTATAAATAAATTATTATTGTTGTTATTAAAACAGTGAACCCCTTTAGCAGTTGCTTGTATTAGCTCCAAGGGAATTGGCAATCCAATAAAAGATGTGCCATCATTGACTTGTGTCTGTTGTTCTCTGGGACTAAAATGTTATCAACGATAAGAAGCACATTGGTGGGTGGCAATCAGCCATGAGACATCAAAATGGTTCCATTTCATAAGGGTTCAGTATGCAAATAAGGTGGGTGAGAAAGAGCAATAAGTGGTGATGCTCTCTCTGAGTATCTAGGTACAGGGTCTGAGTACGACCCTCTTTTCCTCTCTGCCTAGGTCTTCAGACTCCCAAACCCACACTCCCACCTTTACCCACTTTCTGCAGACTGGACTTCTCACATGCCCTGCTAGCTGCTCCCTGTGAGTGCATTTGGCTGTCTGGAATATGTCCTTGAACTATGACTTATGCCTCTTGCATTCTTGGATGGAAGATGGAGAAGTGGGTGTGCAGAAACCTCTGACTTTTGCTAGACTGGCATGTAGCCCATCTTACAACATTGGTTGCTGGTGCCTACTGGGACTCATAGGGTCAAAGGCAGGGAGACCAACAGGAGCCAATGGCTGGTGGAGCTAATTCTAGCCTTGATCCCATCTTGCTGAGTTCTACAAGGGGCAACTTCAAGACGGAGGAGGAGAAGGAGGAAACCGACAACCAGTGCTACATCCTAGTCCTTGTACAAGTAGGAAGGCATTCAAGCAGGAGGGCTGGCTGAGGGCAGACTGAGCGTGGTGGGGCAGAAACCCATTTGCTATAATGGACCAACCTCCACTGCTGAACAAAGGTAAGAAGCAGCAGCACATCTGTGCCTCTGGGCCATGCCCTCCACTGCCATGCAGCACCCAGAAGGTTGTCCATGATGGATGAAAGAAAGGTCCCCACCTCTGGTCTAGGAATACAAACGCAGGAATTAACTTGGATGGGTTATATCTTAGCATCTTTAACCCTCCCAATGTTCTTGCCGTCCATTCTGGTTAAAGAGCGATAAAGACGTGCAATTATTTCAGCACACTTAACAGGTGAAGCGGAGATTCTGATCTGCACTAATTATTGTAGGGATGCAACCAGGGAATGGTCTGCAATCCAGATTAATTAAAACCAAGTGCAAAAACACAGGGAACTGGATGTAGGGTGGCACGGAGAAGGAGGAAAAGGGACGGGGATCCTGCAGATTTAACGGAAGAGAAAATTCTACCAGGTGTCGCTTGTCATGCATGACACCTGCCGAAATCCCACGACTATGAAACGTGCAGGAGGCTGTGTCATCACCCTAATGAGATGTTCTGTGTGCGTTTTTGGTGGAGCCAGATTGTTACATGACAAAGATGTAATAGTCATCTGGATTATTATTATTTTTAAAAATGTAAAAGAAAACCACAGGAAGAATCACACCTGAATGTCAGAAGAGTGCGGAGAGACTGGTTAATATGGTCCCTTGCAACTGAGTCTCCACCCCCTCCTCCGCCGCAATATGAAACTCATGCTTTCCCATGGACTGGATAAACAGCTGAGGAGAGGATTTTGCATTGAGAAACAGCCAAAAGAGAAACCAGTCCTCTCACCCACTGTTTCTTTTTGCAAACTCTCAGCCCCTTGATGCTGCTGTTCATTAAAACATAAAAAGTTGGCTACACACGTCTGCCATGTAATATTGTAATATGACCCTAATAAGCATATTTTTTAAAATAAAAAACCAACATGACAGCTAGATTGAATTTAATAAACAGCTGCTTTATTATTACAGAGGAGGGGGAAGAATGGTAATCCATTTGCAGTGCAATCCTAACCATGTCTACTCAGAAGTAATACCAGTGAATTACAGGGCTTGCTTCTAGGTAAATGGAGTTTGGACTACAGCCTTCAATGCAAATTATCATCCAGCCAAACCAGTAAAATAAACCTTCACAAAGTTAAATTTCATATACATGTTGTATTGGGGCTTTTAAAAATTTGAGGAGGGGATAGTTGCTCCCTTTGAACAACAAAACACCTGCTGTTCTTCAGTGGATATTCACCCCACGTAAATAGGGAACAAGCTTATTAATATTGGTTTCCTTCAAATGTGATGAGGAAAAAACTGATTTAAAGAGGCCAGTTTAATTAGGTTTGCGAGGCCAGTTTAATTAGGTTTGCCCTATTTCAAAAAGTGAAAATCAACAAAATTTGTTGATTTTTTTTTGCAAAGTTGTTTAATGCCACTTTCTATTAAAAACAAAACTTCAAGAACACATGCAGGAAGGTTTTTGGTTTTCTACAAATCACTCTAATATATTAATTTTATTTTAAACTGGATGTATTTATTTATTTAGAATGATTATAACTGAAAAGCACGTCAGGTGGTTTCTGCCCAATCCCCTGCACACACACAAACTCTCAGGAGGGAACTTTACCCTGAGGTAAAATCCTCACAACTCCTTTTGAAATATCTCTGTTTTTGGAAGTGGTTTCAATGTCATGTGTTCCCTTCAGCTTTTCCAGAAAACCATCCCCACCTACTAAATATGTCAGTTTGAGCTGGGAAACAGGTTAACCTCCAGTGATTTTGTGACAAACTGAAGAGCTAAATAGAGGAGCGACTGTCAGAAGGGACATTAGCGTATTTGTAACATAATGATCTTACATACTAGAAATGTTTCTTTAAATAGCCAATAGCCAATAGCCAGCACCTGCCTATCTGTCTCACTAGTCTGAGGATAAGCAGCTGACAACTTCTAGGTTTTGGGGGGACATTATGTCAACAATGGAATGCTAACAGTGAAACTTCTGTGAGGGAAGTGAAAGGTCAGTTTACACAGAAAGGCTCAGGCTGTAATGCAATGCTTACTTGCCTGAGATTTAAGCCCCTTGATACGCAGAGGATTGGGTTTGAAAGATAGCTGCAGCTGAGGAGGAAAGACGGTAGAACAGTTAGCAGAAGTCTGGAGGAAGCAAATAAGTCCAAACTGAGAGTTCACACTGAAGGAGAATGCATGGTGGGAATGCACAAGTCCAATGCTCGTTCATGTAGTAACTAAACAATGGTTTAGTATTACAGGGTTAGAGAGGCCAGCTGTTAGGTCTGCTATACATCCCTCCCATTTTTATATACTGTAGGTTTCTGAAGATCTGTTTGTCTGATAGCTAAGCGATTCAGTTCTTTATGCTTAAGCCAAGAAATTGTTTCTATAACTACATTTAGCACTAATAGTCACATTAATGGCTCAAGACTACTGAGGAAGCCCAGAAAACTGTGCTCAGGGAATGGGCTATCAGCCAACCCCAATAAATTGGCCCTGTCAGAGGAGAAATAGCAGCTCTTCAACTTTATGGACTGCTAGGGCGAAACAGGGATAGAACGCTGGCACCCTGTCTTCCATCTGCACTTCACAGCTGCCGGGAACATAGTTGAACTTACCTACCTTCTTCTTGAACCTACCTTGATGCAAGTATTGTGTGCTTCCTAACACCCACACCAGCCCACTTCATTGGCTACCATTTTCAGGGGAGGGAAAACTTGCAACACGATGTCCTTATAACGCACGACCTACATAACAGACAAGCAAAATCACTAGGGAGGGTCAAAAGCAAAGAGGTGGCTGTTGTGGCCCAGAAGGTTGTGTAGCCTGGGAGGAGTCAGATAGGGAGGTCTGTGGGGGGCTGCATTTGGACCTCTGGCCTGGGGCTCCCCATCTCTTACCTTCACCAATACCCCCTGTGAGGCTCTGCCATTAGAAGCTTAGGTTATTAGGTTAGCTGGAGGTTATCAGCAGAAGGAAGTAAACTCCTAAACACCACTGAAATAGCTATACTAACAGTGGCACATATTGTCCTTATGGGTCTATCCTAAAAATATGTCTCCTCCCGTCTCTGTTTTTATTTTGCACTTCTCTGACAAGCTGCATCAGTTGAAAATCACAGTTATCCATACGTAATTCCCACGACAACCTTCCTCAGGCCACAAGAAATGGAAATCACTCTCCTAAGTAGCCCTATTAAAGTAGAGTCCTTTTTCAAACGGTTAAAAAGCCAGGGTTTTGTTTCGGGTTTCTTTGCCAATAACCAATGGGAAGGAGAATTATAAGTCTTTTCTCCCCCCCCCCTTTTTTTCTTGTCCCATAAGGTGAAAAAGTAAAAATAAATAAAACGAAAATGAAATGTGGTGTTACTTTGTCCCTGTAGCATTTGCAAGTTATTCTGGCATTGCCCTCATAAAGATACAGTTCAGGCTTCTGAGCTGATATCGAAATGCAGAGTTCAAGCACATTTTATAGCCGTTTGGAGCAATCAGCAGCAGTTGAATGAGAGATGTGATCCAGTCGCTGATAAAACCGAAATGATTTGTTTCATTACAGTAAACATTTTGATGCAAATGGTTAGCATTCTGGAAGCGCGAACAACGCAGCTATCAGAAGCCGGAGTGAAGTTAATACCACCACGTGTACAAAAGACCATTCTCACTGTTTTCTTGGAGGGAATTACCTACTTCATCTTACAAATTCCCCATAAAAATTCAGGTCAGGCGTTGAGGACCTTGGCTAATACCAACACACCTCCCATTGAAATGAATCACGGACTCACTCGCTTCAATTGCAGCTTTTAAAAGAACGCCAAAAGAGTCTTCTTGACCTTTCAGAAGATTCTATTACATTTATATACTCTGCAAACCACACATTCTGTGTTTGACATTGCCTGCTTTTCATTGTGCAACTGTTGTCTTCTTATGTAAATCAGTGAGAAACAACACCAGCTAGGCTGGAGTCCCCTTCAGTCATAGGCACTGTTTTTTTTTGTGTACCTTGGTTAAGTCTCCTGTCCTCCCAAACAGTATATATACAGTATGTACACAGCCCAGGTGATGCATTCAGGTACCCAAAGCTTTCTGCACATAATTCTCACACCAGCAGAGGATAGGTGTAGGGAAACCTGCCCTGATCTGCGACAATTACATTCATTAATAAGCTTGCCAACCGTCTCCGGGGACAGCTCCATAAAAGAACAAACCATGGTTACATGTCATCGTTTGTCTGAAGCAAGAGAAAATAATGAACCTGGGTGTGGATGACACACAAAGCCAAACCATGGCTTAGCTCATAGCAGCACAGCAGCAAGAAAACCAGTGGAAGAGCCACAATCTCCTCCCTAGGAACTGTCATGTTTTGGCTAGAGTAATATATGAACCAGGCCAATAGCTGAACATAATTCTAAACCATGGTGTAGTGAAGCATAAGCAAGCCTCATGCCTTTCTGAAGGCTCTCCTTCCCCTCCCACAAGGATGAGAGTTCAGAAGCTTCACTGCAGCTTTTAGTTAATCACAGCTTGCCATGTTGCCTGAACCAGGAATTGCGGTCAATATTAACACTGGTTAGTTTAACAGACATTTGCAAACCATGGTTTGACGTTGGCTCATTTTACATTAATCATAGTAAATAATGACGCAACACATTGTTCCAGTTACAGATAGGTAGCCGTGTTGGTCTGCCATAGTCAAAACAAAAAAATTCCTTCCAGTAGCACCTTAAAGACCAACTAAGTCAGTTCTTGGTATGAGCTTTCGTGTGCATGCACACTTCTTCAGATACACTTCTTCTTCACAGCTATCTGCCAATCACCCATTCCCACCACTCTTCTGAGTAATACCCCTCCCCAACTTCTCACTATATAGAAGGGTCTGGAAACTTCTGTTTCAGTGTATCTGAAGAAGTGTGCATGCACACGAAAGCTCATACCAAGAACTGACTTAGTTGGTCTTTAAGGTGCTACTGGAAGCAACACATTGTGGTTAACTAAAAGAAAAAGCTGAAGCCATAGTTAAGGAAGCAGCCCAAACTTCTAAATGCTAAAATTCTGTGGGTGTGGTTTCTACCACATCCACAGTTCACCACTTGTGCCAGCCAAAGTAGAAGTTGAAGGGCAGGGGGAAAAGGCCTTTACTCTTCCAGCTCCCGGACTATTGTAGTTGCAGAGGCCTAAATAAAGATAAAGAGGTCCTCTGCTGATAAAGAGGTCCTCTGCTGTCACATGATGACAGCAAGACTGACCCAAAATCCCGTGGATCTTGGGCCATGCCAGTGCTTCCCCTGAAACACCCTGCTTCGGGGGTTTTTGCAGGATACTCCCCACTCACTGGTGATAGCTTCCTTTTGCCTGCCATTGGGCAGGCTCCACTGGGTTTCAATGCAGCAGTGGCAACAGCTGAGGTGCCCCAGAGGCCAGAAGATCCAGACAGGACTGGGCAGAAGGACACCTTTGCCTCATCCAAACCTGTTCCAGCATAGCTCAAAGAGATAAAGAATTACCTGACGTTCAGAAGACATCTTAAGGCAGCCCTGTTCAGGGAAGTTTTTAATATGTAATGCTGTACGGTTTTTAACACTGATTGGGAGCCGCCCAGAGTGGCTGGGGAAAACTCAGCCAGATGGGCGGGGTATAAATAATAAATTATTATTATTATTATATTATAGCGGCTCAGGGGCTAAGATTGCTCCATTAGCATTATGTCTGAATGCAAGCAGTATGGCGCTAGCTTTAATATTAGAATGGCTTTTTATTTTGAGGAACAAAAGGAAGGGAGGCTGGTCTTGGCAAATATCTTAGCACAGAGAAGAATTTCTCCTCTTTTTCCGACCAGTGATTTGCTAGTGGCCTTGGCAGTCGAGTAATTGGAACGCCTGAATCATTGGCTGGCAAGCGATTGTAATAATGGCGGGTGGGTTTATGCTAAGAGACGCTCCTGATTACTGAGGGATGTTCCAGTCAACGGTTTGTTTTTAAACTAAATGACAAAGGGATTTGATCACACTACCTATCAATCAAGCAATTCAGTGGACAGATTTATACTGCTAAATTTGCATTTTCCCTCCCTCTCTCCTTAATCTGACTTTTATCTTTTGAGGATGGCGTTGGACGTATATGGTTATCCTGAAATGAATATTTTGTTTATGTATATGGATTCTTCAGATTGCCCACATTAGCGACTCTTAACCTTTAGACTGATCTATAAACATGTAAGAATAAATGTCAGCATTCATTTGTCATCTTGCAGTAAACTGTCAGGACTCGTTTCTCAGCTCGAATGGAGTATCTGCTTAAGGATTTGTGCTGGGCTTCATAATAAAAGCAGATAAACATCCACACAACTCATCACGAAAACTCGATACCAACCGTATACACCCTATTAGCACCTTAATGCACATTTCAGGTTACATCTCGCAGAAATCAAATGGATTCAGTAGAACTTGTTGCTGGAAAATGTGCGCATGACTCACTCCAGAAATGGTAACAAGTAGTACATCATCAGGGAAAGAAAAACACGGGGGTCCCATAGTATACACTCAGCAATGGTAGGACAAGTTGCCACAATTTAAAAGCAACCATTTTGGTCATTCATTCGTTTTAAAAATGTATAGCCCACCCTTCACTGGTAAAGATTCCAGCATAGAAACCAACATGGGAAGCTGTCTTATTCCATTGGCCCATCTAGATTAGTATTGTCTACAGTGACTGGCCGCTCCTCTCCAGGATTTCAGGCAGAGATTTCTCCCAAGAGTACCAAGAGATGCTGGGGATTGAACTGTGCACCTTTTGCATGCAGGTGCTGTGTGGCTGAGCTGCAGCCCTTAAGCATTCCAGAGTGGGTTACAAGGTAAAGGTAAAGGAGCCCTGGATAGTTAAGTCCAATCAAAGGCAACTATAGGGTTACGGCGCTCATCTCGCTTTCAGGCCGAGGGAGCCGGCGTTTGTCTGCACACAGCTTTCCAGGTCATGTGGCTAGCATGACTAAACTGCTTCTGGTGCAATGGAACACCATGACGGAAACCAGAGCACACGGAAGCACCATTTACCTTCCCGCTGCAGTGGTACCTATTTATCTACTTGCACTGGTGTGCTTTCGAACTACTAGGTTGGCAGGAGCTGGGACCAAGCAATGGGAGCTCACCCCGTCGTGGGGATTTGAACCATTGACCTTCTGATCGCCAAGCCCAAGAGGCTCAGTGGTTTAGACCACAGTGCCACCCGCTGAGCTGCGGCCCTTAAGCATTCTAGAGTGGGTTACAGGATAAAAGAGATTATATATTTTTTTAAAAGAGCAAAACAATTTTTTTAAAAAATCCCTGCTGGTTGGTGGCCAGGGTCTGGATTGCTCCCTAACAAATGCCAGTGTGTTACCGTATTAGGCCTCATCTGGTCCCAATGGGTGCTCTACCTCCAGCTTGGCTCAGCAATCATCCTGCACCCCTCTTCTGCCCTGCTTGCTGTGCCCAGCACAACTATAGATGTGGCTTTGCTGCCCTGTGAAGCCATGCCAGCCAGAAGGCAGGGTTTAGATTGCCTCCTAACATTGTACATACAGATGCACAAATATTAACACTGCACAGGCGTGTCTGCATATAGCATTGTTGTTGGCTTCCATCAACATGGGGTGCATGTCTAGGTGTGAAGTCAAGCTGCTGCATTATCAGCGCCAAAGTGTCCTCCCCGGGGTGTAAGCCTGGACAGTGTGTAGGGAGGTCCTGGGTTGCCTGGATGACAAGACCTCATTGATGTAGTCCAAAGGAAAGTGGACATTTCTGCGATTTCCATCTAGACGCTGTTTATGAGGGCTGAACACTGGCTATGTCTGGGAAATTCATTTCAGATCATTGCAGAGTAATATAAATGAGTGATCCTTCATGGATCACTGCCTTGCCGTGGCGAAGGGGCTTGAATAACTCAGAGAAGCTATGAGCTATGCTGTACAGGGCTACCCAAGATGGACAGGTCATAGTGGAGAGTTTTGACCAAACGTGATCCACCTGGAGCAGGAACCAGCAAGCCATTCCAGTATCCTTGCCAAGAAAACTCCATGGACAAAGACAACAGGCATATAACTAAAGATTGAGGGCACAAGGAGAAGAGGACGACAGAGGACGAGATGGTTGGACAGTGTTCTCAAAGCTACCAGCATGAGTTTGACCAAACTGCGGAAAGCAGTGGAAGACAGGAGTGCCTGGCGTGCTCTGGTCCATGGGGTCACGAAGAGTCGGACACGACTAAACAACAAATAAACGAGGAATGAAGGATGCCCCCTGTGCCCCAGAGATAGGAAAGAGTCAGAAGGGAGATGAGCCCTAGGGGATGTGTGTGGCCGGCTAGAAAGGGAATGTGTCAGGACCAAGACATCTAAAATGACACACATGAAGGGATGGGCAGACAGATTTCCAGTCCGCAATCACTGAACATGGCATCTCTTTCTAGGAAGAGGGGAAAGCTTTAGCCAAAGTTTTACAAAGAACACAAATGGAGGGACTTTTTTTTTTTTTACAATTAACTGAGTACCCTAGATCTTAATGTGGCACTCATGGTCTTGGGCAGATTAGTGTGAAATTTAATTTCTGCTAATCTGCCCAAGACCAGGGAAGCACAAAATATTCTCTGTGCAGTGTTTACCCACTTTTCCGAATATAGATATATGCATGAGCAACAAATCATGCAGCTTCAGGTTTACTAGAGTGAATATATATAGTCACATTAGGCATGGATTGAAACGCTTCTTTTTTTGTGAAATAGTAATAAGACTTCGACCGTTAGCAGAATATATATATATATATATATATATATATATATATTTTAAAAAAAAATTGAAAATAAGTTTAGATACCCCCTCATGTAATGCCTCCCCTCAAGAGCTTATTTTAACTTGAGGTCTTAAGACAAATTCAGGAGAAATAGGTTTATCTACACTGACTGGTAAATGGAATCTCCTTGGCCAGTGTTGGGTGACGCCAGGGCTCAGTGGGCTTGTCTACCTTCCCACATGATGCAGTGGCACTCATTTGAAGTGGCCAAAAGCCAAGCAACCACCAGTGATATAGGAGAGGCCTTTTTGGGGCCAGTGGGCACATTTGGAATATTGAAAAAGTTCTGTGGGTACCAGTCACAAAATGGCTGCCTTGGGGTGTGGGTGTGACATAACACAAAATGGCTGCCACACATGAAAAGTAGCAGAAGTAAAAAGCAGAGGAGGCATTATTTCAAATAAACGAAACAAATAAACAGTCACTGGAACAAAACTGTTCACTGCAACTCAGGGCAGTATGGGGTGAAACATACTCCTTCAGGTACCTGAAATCTAAAACATCCAAGAACCAGCTTGAAAAGGGGGCATAGAGGGAGAGAGAGAAAGTTCTGTTTCTGCTGAACCTCTGCCACATATGAAAGAGCAGAAAAGGAGACAGCAACACAAAAGGTGTGCCCACCCATCAATACAGAACAGATAAGAGAATAGGTGTCCAATTCTTACATCAAATTAAATATAGGCATGTTTAAGAGTGTATTCTCAGCTGAACCTGGACATTGGTGTTCCTTTAACTAAAAAGGGTGCAATGCTAGCTTGCATGAAAAAATAAAGTTTGATTACGCAAGCAGGGTCTTAACCCATCAGTGAATCAGTAACTGTTTCTTGAATGAAATTCTGATAAAAAAGTTACTACAGCAAAACACTAGTTGTTTGTCCTTAATCCAATTGCAAGCAGTTTGTTCACCAGTAAAATAAAAGCAGAGAACGGCTGAGACAGTGATAAAAGGATACATGGGTCCAGAGACGGTTAGCAGTTATGTTGGCAATCCCGGTCCATGTAGAAACAGGGGCTGCCCAGTTGCTTCCAAGAATATTATGGGTTAGATTGATGTTTAGTGCCAAAGCTGGGCTTGAGTGCTTTTCCATTAAGTGCCTGGCAGTTCTCTACCTTGACTTTCCTATCCAGGAACAATTTGCCCCCCAATTCTCTCGTTCAGTATAGTCAAGCAAAGTGTTGTGAAAGCTTTCTGAATGGCAGCGGAGATGTTCTATGTGAATAAACAGGTGTCCCCACACCCACTCCAGATTTCTGAACAATGTGGATATTTCCAGGAAGGCATGCTCCAAATTGGCCCACTGAAAACATAGTGGGATTTTATTTAGCAGCTACTAAACTGTTATGGGGTCCCATCCTAAAACCACGTTCCAACTGGTTGGCGTTGCTTCAGATAAAGAATTCAGCCTGCTTGGATTGGAAGCAGGGGCTTGCTTCATGTTGGACCTTATAGGTAGAAAACCAGCTCCGCTCATTCATAGGTAATCCACAGAACCGAGCTGTGACTTGAGACAATCACGGTGATGGGATAATAACATTGCTTGCATTCAGACTGTGTCAAATGCAGATTTCAGTTCTGGCTGCTGCTACAGTAGTAGTTGTGGCTGAATTAGAGTCCAAACCCCACACCCGTTAGTCATGTGCGGCCAGTTGACAAGCTGTCAGTTGCTTTTAAAATTATGCCCATTTTCTGGTAGTACTTTCATGTAAAACTAGCAGTCACCGCTTCTGCAGGTTGGCAATGCTAGGGCAAAGCAGATAAAGGTATATATTTATAGGGTGGCCTGCCCGATCTTAAAGTTTCAAGGTGGGTACCATACTTAGGGTTCCATGCAGGGGCCGCCAAACTTTTTGGATCACCGGGAACATTTTGAATTTTGACAAAGTGCTGTGGACATCAGTCAAAAAACAACTGCCATGAGAGCATGGCATAACACAACATGTAATTCATGAGAATGTTTTAATATTTGTTATGTATTATGCTACCTGTCAGGGAACTGCCATCGGAGCTAGGGGCGGAGGCAAGGCTCCAAAGCGATGCCGGAGAAGGGCCCAGCAGGGAGAGAGGCAGCTCATCGGCTGGGGAAGGAAATCAGCGTAATACCAGGGATAAAGGGGGGCAGATGGGGGAATCGGCGAGGGGGCTCCAGGACTCCTCGCCGGAGACCAGCGGGGAGAGCACGGGTCCTCCGCTGCCCACATCCACCCTGCGCAGAAGACTTCCGTGCAGGGAGAGTAGGCGGAGACTTGGCGTCAAAGAACTTCTTTGCTGGAAGAGGTTCAAGAAACGCCCACTGACGGATTCTGCTAGCGACTGAAACAGCCACGAAGTGAAGGGCTGTCCAGACAGAAAAGGTTTAACCAGGCAACCTAGCCAGGAGTGGCGGCAACTTACGCACGAGCAACCCCTATAACCATTACACTACCCTACTTTTTTTGGTAAACCACCCTGTGACCAGGTGTAGCTATAAAAGTATGTACCCTGGGAACGTTGTATAACCTGGTCAAATCAGTGCAAAATTTGGCTCTATGAATTTTGCAGAAACCAACCTAGTTTCGCATGGTCCCTAGTGAAGTAGAAATCCGGGTTTGTTAGGTAATAGGGCACATTTTGATTTAAGCATGCTTTCTGGGGCACATCTGCACCATGCACTTAAAGCAAACCAAAGGGTCGTCGTTTACCTCTCAAACAGCTACAATTCCCAGCACCCTTAACGCACTACAGTTCCCAAGATTAAGGGGGGGGGAGAGCCTTGTGGTTTATATATGTGGTGTGGTTTGGATGTGAACAGACAGAGCTAGAAAGTGCAACGTTTGGTCAAACAAACTGTGGGTTTTTTTGGGTGCCTTTCCCACAAGATGACTCCTAAACAGAAATGAAATGACATTCAAAAAAGTGTAACCTCTGCGGTATAAGCAAATTGTAAAAGCTTTTTCTAAAATCTTGCCCTCTGTCGCTGAAGGGATACGGGGATTCCTGGTGCCGCAACCTATTATTATACACAGGCATTGGGGAACGGTCCCCAAGCACAGCATGCAACTAATCTATGAACTGCACATAATTTATAGTCAGAGGGAAAGCTATGGTCAATTTCCTTTGCCCATCAAACCTTCCCCCCTCCCTGTGAGTTTCTACTTAGGGAAAACTCAGTTGCCGTGAGAAGTCCGCTGTATGATATGTGAAGGTTTAATTTGATATGAAGAAACCCAAAATGCATAAAAAGGAGATGGCCATTAATATTACACATATTAGTGAATACTTACTCTACTGATAAATTGGTCTGTCAAGGCTGACTTCTGTGCAGGACTGAAAAGCTTGAAACTTTAAGTCTCAACCAGGGACAGCAGAGACTCTGGTGGCTGACTTGGGTGATTAAAGGTGCTCTTCTTTCTTTCCCTCCTTCTAATTCTTCATGTGGTATTTGTTTGCAGAATTTAGGGTCCATTGATGCATTGCAGAGGTCATCAAGAACAGAAGTAGGCAGTGCACTGCCCTGTAGATGTAACCTCTCATGCACCCCTGAGCATTGGCCATGCTGACCGGGACTGATGGGAGATGAGTCCAGCAACTTCTGGTGGAAGTACCGCACTGGACAAGTGGGAACAGAACGAGAGAAAGGTGGCCAGGGTCATATTTTATATGCTGTTTGGTTATATTTTGGGGGTTGGCATTTTAAGAGCCAATATTTGCACAGTTCAAATGCTACACGGTTCCTGAAATCTCTTCTTTAAATAGTTTAAAAATCCAGCCTGACACCTGTACTTAAAAGCCTATTAGAAGAGCAAAATGGGAGTGGACCTTTATGAAGGGTATTCCACAAAGACGGGGCTACCACTGAAAAGGCCCTGCGTCATGTACCAGACGTTCTGATTGGCTGTGGTGGTGAGCCTGCGAGTGACAGCTCTGCACCAGATTGCTTGGTCAGGCGGGTTGATACCAGTAATCCTTCAAGTAACCTGGCCCCAAACTGTTTAAGGTTTTAAAGGTAGCTCTTGAAGGTAGCACCAGCACTTTGTAGAAAAACACCAGCAACCAGGGTAGCTGCTACAGAATAGATGTTATATGCCTAGATCACTGCTCTCACAAGCAACTGGGGATGGGAACGGAATTCAATTCAAGTTTTAAAGGCAAACCTGCCTACTTTTCAATGCGTGACCTGAAACACAAGATGTCCTTCAAAGTTCCACCTTCTCCAAATTTTGTGATGCAGTTCTGCAGCCTCATGAAATGCATATACAATTGCTTATACGAATGGCATATACCAGCCTCTACAGGAGGCTAGCAAAAATAAAATAAAATGCATACTGATAATTTCCATTAGCTTATTGACAAGGCACAAGCAATACCATTTTGTACAGATGTTCTTCATGAAAGGGAGAAACACTTCAGTCATTTTAATTCTTATTTCCAAGGGCCCAACAGCTTGATCACATGTTGAGTATGTCACCTTATTCAATCATGAAACTCTACCTCTCAGCCTAGTCTACAACACAGGGTTGTTGTGAGGATAAAATGAGGGTGGGGACCATGTACACACCCTTGAGTTATGGGGGTGGGGGAGGTGGAATATAATTTTCACTACAGAGTAAGTCCCACTATGCTCAGGTACGCCTAGGATTACAGCATAAAATTCTTAATTTATTCCATATCACTTTAGCTTTTCCTTTTCCAATAAGGGCTTCAGTCAAACAAATGTAAAACAACAAACTGGCTATACAGTTCATTCCCCCCCCCCCACCAATAATGGGCTATTCTTGCTACCCCTGGGTCTTCTCAAGCAGTATGTTGAGGTGTGCCGATTCTGAAGGTGTTCTCAGCCATTCAAGAAGGGTCATCATCACACAGAAGATTGATCTGAAAAAACAGCACCAGGCCCCGTCTTGGTTCATTTCTTCATAAGCAAATCTCCTTCGGGACTGAGGGCTTGTTTAATAGGGACCTTGTCTTCAAACCAGCAGCCTTTGGTCTCCCATGTACAAGCAACATGCCCTGCCAACAAGTTTTAAGGCCAACTATAGTTAGATTTTTCATTTAAATTTTGGCACAGTCCAAAGTCACTCCTCTTACTTCCAAGCGCTGTTGCCATTGTATTAAAAAAAAAAAAAAAGGAAGTAAATTTGCTGCAGAGTTATTTACTGCCCAGAAAATCCAGCTGAAACCTTCGACTGCCAAATTTGAGGATTCACTGTTGGGCCAGGGACTTTAAATAGCTTTTGCTACTGAGGATTTTCTGCTGTCTAGAAGGGGAAGGGGAAAAAAAAAAGAACCACCCTCCGAAAAAGCACGATAAAGCTTCAGTTTGAAGGATTGGACATGGATTGTTAGAAACTGAAAATTGCCACTTCTGGTGTGGTTACTACCTACCCAGCTTTTACGATTGGATCATCTGTCTTTAAGTCTAGATTTGGTTGCCTGGTGTTCAAGGATAAATAAAACTAATTTTGATCTCTCAAGTGACACAGAAAGGAAGAGAGGCTTCTTCTTTAATATGCAGTCTGCTTTTTCACTCTTTCTCAGCCGGGCCACTGCACAGTCTTGGTGCAGTGGGGTTCAGGTAGCTGAGCAGAGCAAGGTAAGGTAAGGAAGATGAGGCAGAAACAGAGAAGCCGTCAGCAGCCAAGGTGAGTGGGCTGGTGAGCCAGCAGACCATGCAAGTCAAACCCTGAAAGGGCAAGTTTTGAAGGTCGCTTAGAAGTTGCTCAGATAGTAAGGAAGAATATATGGGTAATGGAGGGCAGAAATTTCACCACAATGAAACTCAAGGCAAATTTTACAAGTTCCTTCTCAGGTAAAGCATAGGGAGGGAGGGAGGACTGATAAAACTGCCAGTGTTGTGTTTCTAGAAGATGAGGTACCAGAACTCACCATGAACGCCTCCCTCTTCTCTTATAATGGCAATGGCTCCTACATGAGAGGGGACGGAAATGAGTTCTGATGCGTTTCAGCTGGAAAAAAGGCCTGTTCGCTGGATTCCACCTGAAGGAAAATTTGCAAAAATTCAGGACTTACTTCCTCCAATGAAGTGCTGTAGCTCAATGGTAGAGCACCATTGTATGCAGAAGGATCAAATCCTGGCATCTCCAGGTAGGGCTGGGAAATAATCCTGTATGGAAGCCATGGAGAGCCACTGATAGTCAGTGTGGACAATACTGAGATAGATGGGGTGGTATTCTGACTCCTTATAAGGCAGCTGCCTAATAATAATCCTATGGGGGTGGGAAGGGGCTTTAGAAGGAAGAGGAAATGCAGGCTTCCCTAACCTGGTGCCTCCCAGATGTTCTGGACTACAAATCTCATCATCCCTTAGCGCTGGTTTTGCTGGCTGGGGCTGATGGTGGGAACACACTGGCGAAGCAAAAAGCCCTGCAGCCAGCAGGATTGAATCCTGCGCTCATCAGCTGGTGAGCAGAGGGTTTGATCCCGCTGAGTGCTGCTTTGCCAGATTGTTCCCCAAAGGGAATGCAATGGTGAAAAAGACCCCTGCCGTTCAACTTTGACAGGTGGACAGGACTGGCAACCTAGCTGCCAAAAGTTGGCCCCTGGGGGAGTTCAAGATCTGGCCCACTGGGCCAAAATGTTTCCTCACCCCAGTTTTTTTGGGGGGAAAGACCATAACCTAAAGGCAGAGCACATGTCTTTGCAAGCAAAGGACCCCAGTTTCAGCTGCTGGCATAGAATGACCTTTGGCCTAATTCACCAGGTCCCTTCTTATGTCCTTATGATCAGAAAGGGCAAATCCCTGCTCAAAATCCTGGAGAGCTGCTGCCAGGTTGTCTAGACCAGGGTTTCTGAAACTTGGGCCTCCAGCAGTTTTTGGACTACAATTCCCATCATCCCTGACCACTGGTCCAGCTAGCTAGGGATGATGGGAGTTGTATTCCAAAAACTGTTGGAGACCCAAGTTTCGGAAACCTTGGTCTAGACAATTCTGGGCTGGCCAGAGGAACAGCCTGGCTCGGGATAAGCTTTTTCCTGTGTTCTGTGTGCAGAAGCACTAATGCATATTCTGGCAACCATGTGGAGCAGGTGTCAGGCAGCAGCAAGATACAATTGTGGCATGCAAACCGTTATTTGTTGGTTATAGGGCTGGGTTTGACTAGCTGGGCGGGAGATGAAGTAGCGACAGCTCCTCCGTAAGCCCAATCTGCTTGTTAGGAATAACCTTGGCCGAGATGGATGGGTGGGAAGAGTGCAGGTGGTCTGAGGAAAGGTGCATGATAAATCACGAAGCGGAGCAATCCATCACAGGGATATCTTCTCGCAATATCCAGAGAATTGGACCCATGTCCATCTTGGCTGGCTAACGCCTGCACAGAAAGCTAATCTATCGAATCCAGCCAGGAGCCATGGAGGTATCAAAGCTGATGATAGATTTGCAACACGAAAACAAAAAAAAAAACCCCACAACTGCACAGATACTTGTAGGATACCATACCAGGGTACGAGTAGTTGCCAGAGATCTCTGTTTTTTGCTTTTGTTTCTAGGTTATGGCAAAGTTATTGTCCACAGTGAGCAAGGAATGCCATTTTAGGTTTCATGGAAGGGTAATTTTTTAGCTTTCAACACAGGTTGAACTTAAAAAACAAGCAAAGGGATCTGTGCCTTTAGCACACACCACAGAGGTCTACTCAATAGTTTATAACAACCACCAGTCATTATGAAGGGAGAGAGACTGTGCTGGCCTTCAGGCAATGGCTTTTTCTACCTGTCTTGCCCCTCTGTCCAGCTCTAGGAGCCTTTCTCAGACCATGACTGGGAAGAAAGAAAAAGAGTTCAGGAATATATTTCTTTAAATATATATATATATATATATATGCTTTCGTAGATTTTCACGGGTACAGGAATGCAGGTTTTGGTGTCCTCGGGTGTCTTCCCGTGTAAAAGTTGGGGTGTCTAGGCGACGTTTCGACGAGGTCTCACTCGTCATCTTCAGGCTGGTGCTTTCGGCTTCTTGTTACTGGAACAGAGCGGGATCTCAATGTTTGAGTTCCTATAAATACTGTAGAGGGGGTGTGGTGTCTAGCCTCCAATGTTCTGGGCAGAGAGGAAGTTCACAGGCTAGTGTGCCTTTTCTTCTTTTGTTCCTTAATTACTTGAGAGATACCTTGAGTGATTTCTTGAGTGATATCCTGAGTACCACTTAGGTGGGTCCTTAGGTGTGGATTAGTTGCTAAAGTCTTTGTGTCTTGACCTCTTGAACTTTGTGAAGAGTTTTCCTGAGAAGATGGCTGTATTGCACTTAGTTGTGCTTTGGCTTGGCTTCGTGTATAGGGGCGAGCTGTGGTTTTGTGGCTTGTGTCAGCCAGATCTGTGTAGGGATTGCAGGGGGGTGCAGCATCCGGAGGTGCCACCATGGATTGGCTACTGGATGGTGTCAGTAATTCATCTGTGGAGAGGGTCTGGGTTTGGGTCTGGTGTGGTTGATTGGTGTTGGCGTTCTGTGTGCCTCTGGATCTGGTGTCAGTTTTTGTGGGGAGGGCTAATTTCCAGATGTCTGGCAAGCGGGATGTGTCGTCACGCTTGTTCATGTTGTGAGGGTGTTTCTCTATCTCGATGGCTTCCATGATTATTCTCTTGTGGTGATGTTCCGTGTTAAAGACATATATATATATATATATATGTTGTGCAGGTTTTGGTGTCCTCGGGTGTCTTCCCGTGTAAAAGTTGGGGTGTCTAGGCGACGTTTCGACGAGGTCTCACTCGTCATCTTCAGGCTGGTGCTTTCGGCTTCTTGTTACTTGTTACGTAAGCAAAACGTCGCCTAGACACCCCAACTTTTACACGGGAAGACACCCGAGGACACCAAAACCTGCATTCCTGTACCCGTGAAAATCTACGAAAGCATATATATGTTGTGTGTCCTTGTTTCTCAGTTTGATCCTTTAACATGGTTTTGTATGTTTTGTGGCATTTTATGCATTGTGACTTGATGTTATTTTTATTGATTACAGTTTAGTCATTCTTTATTATGATTGCTAACGGCAAACTTTAATTATTATTTGCTGGCATTTAATTTTACTGTTTATTATTATACTCTAATGGATGATTAAATATTGCTTTATTTGTGTAGAATCAGGGGCCCCATAGGCAGAAGAGGCAGCCATCAATATTCCCCCATGTGCTCAAGCAATGTGTATGTAAGCTTATTTGGTTATTTATTACATTTGCATCCCAACTTTCCTCTGAGGAGCTAAAGGTGATATACCTTGTTTGCCCCCCTATTTTATCCTCACAAGAATCCTATGAGGTAGGTTTGGCTACCTCGTGGTCCCTCCCAACTCTATAATTCTATGAGTTGCCATGCAGAAGTAATTCACTCTGGTTTGCGTAAATAATAATAACAATCAAGGAATTTTGGGACGTAGTGGGGATTTGAACACGAGCCTCCCTAAATTGTAATCTGACACTCTGTTATTCAAGATTTCAGATCACATAAATCCTATGTATGTCAGTTTGCCCTATTCTGAGAGAAGATGAAATTGCCAGTGTGAGCCATTTTTTCCTGCCCTTTTATGTGGCCATTCTGTGAAAACTATTTTATCTCAGGTTTATTTTCCCCACTTTTATTTCTGCAAACTTGTATCTTATTGTGAGCCTGAGCAATGCAATATTAATAATAATAATACTATTAAAATACAGTTTAGGTCCCTGTAATAAGCTTTTGGCCACAAGAGGGCACCAGCTCAACACATTCAACTGACTATACAAAGATGTAAACACTATTGCTGTCAGAATGAAAAGTGCCTCGTTAGGAATGAGCTGCTCGCTCTATGGGGGAACAGGAGTTATTCTGTATTTGCATAACTGGATGCAGGACACCTTTCATAAAGAACTGCAAACTGGTCACAGTCGGTTGGGTATTCCTTCTGTGCCAACTGTAAGATGCTTAAGACTTAAGGGATGTCGGCCTATATTCATAACATTGAAAAGGTTTCGAAGGGTCTCAGGATGCAGTCTACTCCCCTACCCCAACTGTACAGATTTTGAAGTGTGTCTACCAGAACTATACAAACTATTCCAAGTGTGCTTGTGCTACAGATTCTTAAAACAATAGCATTATGGTATTGGCAGTTTTATTTTCAGTTGCTTTCCTAACATGACTTCATCTTTCTCCCCCAGCTGCTGCACCATAGGTCAGCATTTTTATCAAGCTAGCTATCATAACCCCAAGATCTATTTCCTGGCCATTCACCATTATTTATTTAAAATGCAATGCAATGCATGTGTTGTGTGTTTGTATGTGCACGCACACAGGTGTGGACACCCATGTACTCACCGAAACACATGCAAACTATATGTAGCTGTATATTTAGAAAACCAGCTTCCAGCCCATAAGAATGAGCATACAACTGGAACCCCCTCCCCCTTCCAATTTAGTGAAAGAACACCTGCCTTGCATGCAGAAGTCCCAGATTCAGTCCCCGGAAACTCCAGGGCTGGGGCTGTTCCCTGCCTGAAACCCTGGAAAGCAACTGCCAATCAGTGCAGACAATACTGTGGTAAATTGATCAATGGGCATCTTCCTACATTCCTAACCATATTAAAACATGTAAGGGGAGAATTCCCATACCCTGCCACCTGCAACTTAAATATCGTGTCCTGCTTTCAGACTTAAGGCTGCCAGCTATCAGTGCAAATCCAACATCTTGTTGTAAAAACACTTTGGCACTTTTTATGATAGAGAGGTATACTGTATACATATTTTTATAAATAAGACTGAAAGAGACTTTGCAGACATGGGACAAAGTGGTCAAACGTCGTAACCTAGCAGGCGAGCATCTGAGTTCCTCCACAACACATTTTCCTGTTTTTCTTTCTTTTCTTTCTTTCTTTTTATTGAAAATTTTATTTACAACATAACATAAACCCCCCTCATACAGAAATACAATAAGCATAACATACAACAATACAAACAACCAAATAAAAGACTTCCTTTATCCTGTATTTGGCCTCCTTATTTACTTCTTATAAGCTGTTTCCTTTATGAATAATTATTAAGATTTTTCTAATTATAACCTAAATATCCAGTCTCCTGCAGACATTAATCGAAACAAGTCCAGGTATGTATTTTAGGGCACTGTTTTGTGAAGTATTTTCTGCATTCCCCCCTGTTTATTTTATTTTTCAACAAGAACCAAGGGCGGTTCTGCACAGATTTTTGAAGCTCCTAATCTGCTCTTGAAACACTAGTTTGTCCAAATCAGAGGCGATTTTTTATGCTTAACATATATGCCCCTTGTTCTGTGACAGTAGCACGGCTGCTAGGACTTTTACTCCCCTGAGTAAACCTGGCCCTGAAGTGAATTATAGAGGTTTGGATGGTTGCTTAATATCTCTGTTGCTGCAGTGATATCATGCGTCCACTGGATGGTGCTACTGAACTTTGTTTGGAGCAATGCAGGAGGTTGTGGGAGGGGGAGAGATTATGTGGAAAGAAGAGGGCAATTTGACCCAAGTTAAAAATACATAAAATGAAACACACACTCTTTATATATATACGATGCTAGGTTATATTCACATACAAAGTACGGTGACCAGATTTCCTGACAAGTATAAATGGAGCTTAATTGCAGGGAACAAAACTCATAAGAAGGTATTGCCAGAAAGTACAATCGACTAGGATAGGTATCTTAACAAATCTACGTGAGAGTAGCTTAATGGCATATTTTAAGCAGGGAATTCAACCTTTTCAATTTCGAACAAAGGATTCTATTTCATCCAAATCTCATCAAGATTAAAGCTATCCATTTTGGACTAACTAAGTGATGTAAGTAGGAGTAGTGTTAAATAAAAAAACAGAGGGGGAGAGGTCCATTGTTTTACTGCCTGGGGATCAAAGGAGGCAGAGGAGAACAGCCTCTTACACCGTCACTCATCCAGAGATTGAATGGGTGGGAGGAAAGCACTCTCTCCTGAACAAGAAAAGAGCACAAATCGGGATGCTGACACATTGCCTTCTTTGTACTTTAGTTTTTTAGGTCACTGTCCTTTTCTGGTAATGCTGGAAATTATCCCAAGTATTAATATAATCCAGCACACTCACACACAAGCTTCGGCTGAATGGGAGGACTAACGAGCGTGTTGCAAAGGAACTGCCTGAACCTCTGCCGCCCCACCGCTGAGATTGGCAGTCATTTCATAATTTATTTTAGACATTTATATCCTGCAGTTTAGGAACATTGGAAGCTGCCTTTTGCTGAGTCAGACTGGGGGCCATCTAAGTCAGTACTGTGTACATTGACTGGCAGTGGCAGTCCAGGGTTTTAGGCAAGGGATTGATCCTGGCAACTACATGGACCTACTCGCTGTGGGTTAACCCACAGAGACTAGGACTTGCTGATCAGAAGGTCAGCGGTTCGAATCCCCGCCACGGGGTGAGCTCTCGTTGCTCGGTCCCTGCTCCTGCCAACCTAGCAGTTCGAAAGCACATCAAAGTGCAAGTAGTTAAATAGGTACTGCTCCGGCAGGAAGGTAAATGGCATTTCCGTGCGCTGCTCTGGTTCGCCAGAAGCGGCTTAGTCATGCTGGCCACATGACCCGGAAGCTGGACTCCGGCTCTCTTGGCCAATAAAGCGAGATGAGTGCCGCAATCCCAGAGTTGGTCATGACTGGACCTAATGGTCAGGGGTCCCTTTACCTTTACTATGAAACTATTTTTTCAAAAAAAATATTTATTGCTTTTAAAGATTACAGAAAAGGAAAAGAATAAAAAAAAAGACGAGAGAAAAACAAAAAAAGAAAAGAAACAATACAATACAGTATATAAACAATACAAAACACAACCTAAACACATTAAACTAAACTAAACAAAACCCTAACCCACCTTAACCCTAAACAAAACAAAACAATAACCATTTAAAAACATACATCGCGCCTTTTCCATACTCTATCTTTCATTCCCTTGTTTCCTCGACTTCCTCTCACCTCCCTTTTTGTATTCCACGTCTATTAATTGTTTCAGCAAATCATTTCCATCTTTATCTTCTGTCATATTATAAAATATCTTAACATATTTTTTATCATTAAAACTAAAATACTTATAACTCCTTATAACATTTCTGCTAAGGCCATAAAATTTCTTTCCACCATTTTTCTATCACTCATTAATTTTACAGTATTTCTATATATAAACTTTAAATTTTCTAATCTGCTTCCACCATCTCCTCTCCCTGGTTTCGGATTCTGCCAGTCCTTTCTGTCAATTCCATATAGTCCATCAACCTGGAGATCTTATATCCGAGGCTCTTAACTCTTTTCCAGGTCCCTTCTGCAGGTCTTCTTCATATTCTTTAATGCCAAAGAGCAGATCTCGGGAAGACTCCAACCTAACAATGCTTTTATTCCTTCCAGACAGGCCAGCCAAATTTCCATAGTTGAAGCTGAGGTCTATAAGGTGTTTCATGACATGTTTCAAAATTCCTCCAAATCCAAAGGCCCCCCGAACTCCAATCTCCTCCAGACCCAAGTCCATGTCCCAAAAGTCAATCAATCCCTGCATAGAGGGATCTTTCCAACTTTCCTTCTTCCGTCTAAACTGGGATCCAATCCTCAAAATCTGCCTTTTTCTAGATTCAATCATAAAAGGTCTCAACTTGTAGTCCTCAATTTGCTTCTGTAAAACTGAGGATCCCGCTTGTATTACTTTAGGCTCAACAACCACAGCTTTCTCTTTCTCCTCCACAATCTGTCCTGCCAAAGTAGATTCTTGTACCAAGTCCTGAATTATTTCTGTGTTGGTGCTCACTTTTTGACTCCAATTAGTCACTTTTTTCTCCAAGTTGTCAATTTTAAAAGACATGTCATCCATCTTCTTATGAAGCTGTTCCAGCGAATAGCTTATCTTACATAATACCGTCACAATGGCTTCTCCTGTCAACATTTTGAATGGTCCAAGGTCAATCTCTGGTTCTCACAATTACTTATCATGCAGCTGGTGATTCCCCAGTTGCACTCCTGTAACAGTTTCAAAGACTCCCTCTAGAGGGAAACAGTCTCCACTTGTATCAATCCTTTCAAACACAATTCAAGCCATAAAGATAGTTTCAATTTCCAGTTACTTTTCTTCCTTTTTCAATGCAGAAGAGGACAATGGAAACAGCATCTTTCTCTTATTTAACTAGCTGTCAAAAATGTTCTGTTCACATTCAATGAACTCTCCCAAAACTTCACTCTTTCTGGCAGCCCTTTTCCAGGTTCAGAGCAGTGGTAATTTGGTTTTTCACTCTCTTCTGCAGGCTCGCTAAGTCCAAAATTTCCCCCCTCTTCTCCTGCTTCCAAGGGGTTTTTTGTAGCTTTAACCAATGAAAATTTAATCCTTTGCCAAAAGCTTTCAAAGACTTTAGCTTATAACGTCTTTGCTTCAATCTATTTACAAAAGGGGAAGGCGGACTTCCTGTTTAAGACCTTCCCCGTTTCGGTACCAAATTCAGGTATTTAAAGATCCAATTTTCCGTTCTACTCACGGGTAGTTGTTTAAAATCCAATTGTCCACAGGAAAAAGTCAGCGCTCTCCGGCAACAGCGATGCAGCTTCACTCCGTGAAAGAAGCAGTCAATTCGAAGCACCGTGCCACTCATCCCACATCGCTCCGGATCCCCTAAACAGGGTTTCCCCGCGAGTAGGGGAGGCGCAGAAGGTGCCAGCCGAATCCCAAGTTCACAAGTTTCTCCTGCTTGTGATTTCAGAGGGTCTCCGCCTTCGCCGTGGCGGTCAGACCCTGCCTTCCACGGAGCAAGTTCCTCCCAATCAGAGGAGCTCCGCCATTGCCAGAGGCGCCAACCCGGAAGTCTACTATGAAACTAACAAAGCTTAAGTTTCAGGGCTCCTAATCCCAGAGGGGCCCCGGAAGCCAATTTAGTCCACATTGCTTAACATTTTGGGGTCTGATAGACCCAATTTCATCATTCTATGATGCATCTCATGCACATATATAACATTTCCAAAATTTTCATCCCACCATAATAACTCGAAAATATTAAGGCATAGAACATTTTTATTCACACCAGTGAACTTTGACATATGAGATGATCCGGCACAGCAATTTTAATCAAAATCTGCGATGTAGTAGTTATTATTTTGTTTTGTTTTAAATCAACCAACCAACCAACCAACCAACCAATCAATCAATCTTTATTACGGTCCAGAGACCCAACAAATCATCACAAAGCAATGCACAATTCAGACAGCCTACCTCCAGGTTAAACAAGCATTTTGTTCACACTTAAAGATAGGGATCATTGGTTCTTGCAACCATTGATAAAAGCTTTGCCACTACTAATGTTCTAGCATTTGTCTGGTCTTCCAATAGGAACCTGACAAAGTGAGCCTCTGATTTTCCCGGGAAAGGTACCAGCAAGGGTAATATCAGTTCAGCCCTGGCTTGCTCATATTTTGCACAATGCAGCAAAACATGTTTTATGGAATCAATGTCTTGAGCACACAAGCAAAGTCTGTCCTGGTAGGGAACTCCTCTCAATCTGCCATCCAACACTGCAGAAGGAAAGACGTTTAGTCTGGCTTTGGTGAAAAACCTTTGATAATTTGGTACTGTCAGGTTTTTAATGTAAGATGTTAACTTAAAGATATGCCCATATTGTACTCCTACTGCCAGCAGACTATCTGTGGCTATCTGTCATGGAACAACCCCACTGAAGACCATAACAGTGGTTACCTAGACTCATTGCTTGTGCAAAGGACCACCCATAACAGTACAAGCTTCAGGGCTCCCCAAAATGGAGTGGAAGCGCTACCACTGAGCTGCAGCCCATGTGAAAGGGCTCTAGAAGCAGCTACATACATTAACATTTATTATGGTACAGTGGTGCCTCGCAAGATGAAATTAATCCGTTCCGCGAGTCTCTTCGTCTTGCGGTTTTTTTGTCTTGCGAAGCACGGCTATAAGCGGCTTAGCGGCTATTAACGGCTTAGCGGCTTTAAGAAAAAGGAAAAAGACTCGCAAGAACTCGCAAAACGTTTTGTCTTGCGAAGCAAGCCCATAGGGAAATTCGTCTAGCGAAGCGACGCAAAAACTGAAAAACCCTTTTGTCTTGCGCGTTTTTCGTTTTGTGAGGCATTCGTCTTGTGGGGCACCACTGTACTAGAACTCTTCATAATTGCAATAAGGAAAGATCCAAATATAAAAGGCATAACATGGGGGGGGGGGCGGAAATCATATAAGATAAAGGCCTTCGCAGATGATCTGATTTTAACCAATGAAAATCCAGAAGAAAGAGTTCCACAAATAAGAGAAAGAATTCTTGAATTTGGAAAAGTGGCAGGATTTAAACTAAACAAAAATAAGTCCAATATGTTAGCAAAAAATATGACTATGCAGGAAAAAGAAGAATTACAGAAGATATCAGGATTGGCAATAGTAAACAAAACTAAATACCTGAGAATTTGGCTGACAAACAAAAACAGCAATCTATTCAAGGATAATTACATCAAAATTTGGAAAGAAATTAAAAGAGATTAGGAGATTTGGAATAAGATTTTCACGTGGCAGGATATCAGTAGTAAAAATGAACATGTTGCCTAAAATGATGTTTTCATTTCAAATGATACCAGTCATTGGAGGGGTGGGATGTTTTTGTTTTTGTTTTTTTAATAATTTTCATTAACTGGCCAATCACATCAAATTAAATCACATCACATAAATTCCGAATTAGAAAGCCAAATTTAAAATTTTGTTGGGGGGACCCATATTTCAAGATCCGAAGGGGAATTCTGATCATCTTCTTGCTGCTGCGTTAATGTCCAAATCAGTCCAGACAGAGTTCATAATTCTATCCCATCTTATCTTGCTGTTTCCACATCACATCTTGTTCATATATTTTCTCTTTTTTCTTTATGATCTCTTCTGATAGTCTCCTTAAGCCGATAAACACCAATAGTAATAATAATCCTGTGTGAATCTTCCGTTCTTCCAATCCTCAAATCAAGATGGTTTCCATATATCATCTCCTTCATAGATAACATCGCTCTTTCCATCATAATCTTGCAAAACTCTCGCTCTTAAGTCCCACTGAGGAGTTTAATCCACAATATATAAACAGCTTTGTTTCTCTCTTTCTCCTCCCAGACTCAAGACCTCCGACAGAGCTTCCCTATATGGCGATGGCATTTTTAACTGCGTCATTCCAAAGCTCTTATACCTTCCACGCTCTTCTTAAAACATGCTTTGGTTCGCAAGTTTATCTCCACACAGCCTTAAATCCACAGCTTAAGTCCTTAAAACGACATTTCTGACTCATAAGGGGAGGGGATTCTTGTTTAATCACATAAGAAAAGAAAGGAAAGTTTCCCCCCTCCCCCATCAGTCATTTGCCGTACCGTGTCTTGGCGTATCTTCTCATGTTTTATTCTTGTCTTGTTTTATCAGAGATCTCTTCTGTTAGCAGTCTTTACTCCCCCCTCCTTCCTTGAAGTATGTGCAATTCGCCTCATCCAAATTGTTTCTTTTGAAGTTCTTGCAGCTAGTGGCGCGAATCAGGGACGGCGTCCAGGAGTGCCGAAATCCCACAGGAGGGCTTTGTGCCTAGTGCCCCTATTCCCACAAATTTGGGGGTGGTATAGGGCACAGCAAGCAAGGGCTGTCCCCCCCCACCATCCTGGGGGGGGGGTTTAAGGAGGCTAATTACCCCCATCATAGCCTCCAAATTACCTCGTGTGGGTCGGAGAGATGTTATTGTCAGCCATCTTCCGATGCGCCCCCTAGTGGCCCCCGGGGTGGGATGTTTTAAAATATGGCAAAAAGACCTATCAAAATTTATTTGGCAGTATAAAAAACCAATAATCAAACACAATTATATATATATATATAGAGAGAGAGAGAGAGAGAGAGAGAGGGGTGGATTGGCACTACCTGATTTAAATTTGTATTACGATTCGGTTTGCTTAAATTGATTAAAAGAGTGGATAATATTACGAGATGGAGACTTATTAGACCTAGAAGGGTTTAATAACCACTATGGGTGGCATGCATATTTAGGATATGAAAAGGTGAAAGTCCACAGGGGATTTCTTAATCATATCATAAGAAAATCAATATATAGAGTATGGGTAAGATATAAAGAATTACTACAGCCCTAGTTTTATGAGTGCGTGTGTATGTGTTGTAAAATAAACTTAATAATAATAATAATAATAATAATAATAATAATAATAATAATAGAAGTAGCTACATACATATAAATGAGTTCAGACAAGAACAGTGCAGTCCCACAAATGCCTACTCAGAAGTCAGCTCTGTTGGTAAGTGTGCTTAGTCTTGCAGCCTAAAATATGTAAATCAATGCAAAAACAGCAAAAGGCATCACAAGGAGCCAGCAATTAAAAACAGAAGGCTGTGTTTTTAGAAGACAGAACAATTCCAAGATCTAAAAAGCTCAGATGAAAAAGCAAAGTCCTCCTGGCATCAAAAAAACCTCCACAGGGAGAACATTCCAGAGTTGTGGTGCACAAACAACCCGACCCCCAGACATTTTTACTGCATGTTCATACACAATCCCACTTCCTGCGAAGATCTGGGAATGGTCATACCACATCATTCCCAATCAGATGGCATCATGTAACTTCCTGCTGAAATTCCCCAACTTTGCATACCAGAAATATTCTGGGTTTTTGTGTTGACCTTGTCATGTTTTTGTTGCACTATAGCTGTCCTGGGCAGCATAGGGGAAGCATTGAAGAATGAATGAAGCAGAATAAATCCACGCCTAACATACTATTATTGTGCCAGGAACATCCACAATTAGCAGGACACAGGCCACTTCCCACAGCAAGCACAAGTTTGTGTTGGGTTGTGGGAGCAGCAATGACTATACCCCCTCTAATTTTGTTGTGCCATGCTGCCCATGACACATCGATTTTGTGTTATGCCACACTATCGAGGCAGTCATTTCAAAACTTGAGAAAGTGCTGCGAGAGCCAACTTCGAAATGTCCCTGCTTATCCAAAATGGTTGTTGGCACCTGAGTTAGAAAGATGTGCTTCAGCAAAGCATCTTAAATTTATAATGCCTATAGGAAGCTCCAATAAAACCTTCGTAGTGAGTGGAAAGCTAATACCAAGGAGCACATTTTCTTTCTGCTTTTTATTTTATTTTTAAAAAGACAGGCTTTAGATAGGCTTCGTGTGGGCATGTCAACTTTCTGTTCATTAATACAAAAAGCACTTAAATTGAGCAGCATTTTGAGTGAGCACATTCAGACAGAGAAAACTGGAAAGGTCACATGAATGTGCTCCTGGTCCTCATGGCCTGTGGAGTTTCTGGATCCTATTGGCATTCAGCAACTTTGTGAAATGAATGCATTAAAAAAATATTGCTGCGTGCCACCCCATCTCTGCTTGGTTTGAGATTCCAGGGGTTCCAGGTGCTTAGGCAGGGTTCACGCTTGCTTCAGAAATTTGGCACAGCAGAGACTGTGGTAGCCTTATGATAATGGTTGTATTTACACATATATACCACTTGCACCACTTGCAGAGCATTCATATCGCATGAGAGCCTTGCCCCACCTCTAAGGGCAGCATTGGATTCAAGGGACAGCAAAAAGCAGTCCAATGTGTCTCTTTGTTCCAGCCTGTCACCTCCAGTTCACCTGTAGTTCTGTCACTCCTTCTCCTTCTTGCTGCTGACTCCAAGGACCCGCCTCCAGTCTATGTCATTCCAGTTTGAAACCCTAAACCTGGCCTTTGCCTCTGCCCACTAACAAAGAAGTGGGCTCACTCCCCCTTGCCTGGCAGTCTTGCCCTCTGGTGGTTCCCTAACTTATGCCCCCTGCTAATATCCCATCCAGCTAGCTCTGATGAACTGGTTGGCTCGGCTCGTTAAAATATCTAAATCCAAGATGTTTCCTTATTTTGCAAAGTTTAATAATATTTATTATTTATTATTTATACCCCACCCATCTGGCTGGGTTTCCCCAGCCACTCTGGGCGGCTTCCAACAAAATATTAAAATACAGTAGTCCATCAAACATTAAAAGCTTCCCTAAACAGGGCTGCCTTCAGATGTCTTGTAGAAGTCTGGTAGTAGTTGTTCTCTTTGACATCTGGTGGGAGGGCATTCCAAAGGGCGGGTGCCACTACCGAGAAGGCCCTCTGCCTAGTTCCCTGTAACTTGGCTTCTCACAGTGAAGGAACCGCCAGAAGGCCCTCGGAGCTGGACCTCAGTGTCCAGGTAGAACGATGGGGGTGGAGATGCTCCATCTGGTATTTTAATCCAAATTCTAACTTTTACTAAATCCATGGGGGTGATTGGCACCCAGGAACTTAGGGGAGAATTGGCCCCTCCCCCCCAAATCCATGACAATATCATCGACAAATTTTTATAACACAAATACTCCATTCATGAAATGGAGGTGAATTTGAAGCTATGGAGACCAGCGCTCTTTGTGGAAGCAAAGTTTATATATGATGCACAAGAAAGAGACAGCAAATGAATTTCATTGCAATTCATTTCATTTATGCTGTTTATATAGACACCGCATAACAAAAGCTCTCTGGGGGGCTTATAAAGCAATAAAATAAAACACAACGTCCCCATGCTTCTCACCCCATAGGCTCAGACCCCAACCTTCTCTGGAATTAGCTTTGGAGCACTCTGTTGCTGGGGAAAAGCTAAAAATGCAAGGGGTTTTTTGGCCTCTGACATCATATCTTATTTGTCTGCAAATGTCAGTGCTGCAAAATCTCAGCTGAGTCCGTGTGTGGGTGAGATTAATGACTGGGAACTCCAAAAGGTGATGAGACAGGCATATGAAAGCCACTTCATCAAAGTGTGGTATATAGTTCAGTTCCCAAAGCGACCTGATCAGGCTGGCTCAACACCAGGTACGTATTTGCTGTTGATCTGATAACATACTTGAAAACTTAACAGCAAGAGAATCCTGGGGGATATTCTTCACCTGCTATGAGTGCAGACCCTAGATTGAAAACTCAGTACCGCTGAGATGAATGGTGTTTGGCAAGTTTACATTTTATTCTAAGGGCACTTATAAAAAGCAACCTGTGTGACTCATTTGCAGACATCATCTATTGCAGTTAATTACCAAGGGGACAATAGCAGCAGCTGTATTGGGTTGTTGTGGTGGGAGGGGGGGGGATATAACATCCAATACATTGCACAAGATGCAGAAATTCAACGGATAAAATTTTCAGACATTGACCTGAAGTGAGGGGAAAGCTTCACCTGTTGAATTTGTTTGCCATACGACTGTTAAAAGCCCAGAAGCTTCCCCAACCCTCTTTTAAAAAGTTGTAAATAAGTAAATGCTGGAACGAGACTTCTAAATATCCTAGCCCGTCTAGGATAAAAAAATGGCCTACCTTAGCAGTTACTGTTCTGGGTTGGCTCAAACAACTGCAAGTTATTTTGTCTTCTGGTGGAGGCAAAATAAATGAAGTACTTTAAGTCAATGGCTGCTAAGATTTGCAGCTGGTAGACATTAAAATGCAATTGGTGATTAATGAAGGTTAACCTTTTTTCAATTACCAATTGACCAGCAGGTGTGTAAGGCCATGTAAAAAGCAGGTGAGGGAATACAAGGAATTGGGATTCCAATGAAATTTAGGGCTGCTTTTATGTCTTATACTTCAACATGTAAAACTTTTCTTCTATAAAAATACATCTTCTGCCTTATTGTGCTCCAAGAGTTTCCTATTTTAAAAAAATAATGGATAGGAGATAAGCAGCTGAAGCATGAAGAAAAAAATTAGAGCAAGATTATTCTGTTTATGATAGATTAAAAAAATACATGGACAGGCAAACAGTTGGCAAAAACATTATTGATCTGACACTTTAAAAAAAAGCTTTCCAAGCTACTTGGTAATTCTTGTTTCCCCCCCTCAAAACCACTCTATAGTAGGCCAGTATTTCCATTTTACAGCTGAACAGTTAAGTCAGATTACAATTTACCCAAGGCTACACTGAGATACAGTTATGGTGAGATTTAGGGCTCTGACTGATAGACCATTCTGACTTGGGCGGCGGTGGTGGTGGTGGGGGTTAAATGTTTGTGGATAAATAAAGTACAACCACCAGAATTACAAACACAAGCTAGGTGTGTATTATTCTAACTGCATTCTCACAGTCTATGGCTCTCTACACAATCCTGTTTACTCTGCATCTGGTAAACTCCCACTGCTGGTTTGGGAAGTGGCACCACAAATTATATTTAATGTATTTATGAAATACATTGTTTTTATGTGCATTTCCCTAAGCCAAGCTTTGATCCGTATTGAGAAGAATAATAATTTGGCTGGGGGGTGCATGGCTTACTTGAGCATCCTATAAAATGTAGCCAATAGGCTACAGAAACTTGCAACGGGAAAAATTACAAACACAGAAATGAGAAATACAGCAAGGATGATTAATAAAATCAAACAGAACCATTCATTAGGGCCAGTTAATTTTCAAGCTAGAAGTAGGGAGCAAGTGCAACCATTGTTCGAGATCCTGGGTGCTGCATTTCAGTAGTGGTAAATTCATTATTGGAGTGGATAAAACAAATTATAAAGTAACTTTTTAATCGCTGCCATCTAGTGGCTACCCTGAAAAGTGGCTGTACAGAAACGAAATCACGTGAAGAGGGCAAAACTGGAATGCTGTTGGGGGAATCTAATAGGACATAATATTTTAACACACACATCACAGATTTTGTTTTGAAAGCTATGCGTTTCCTAGTGGCTTGTGTGTCTTTTGTGTTTTTCTGGAGGAGTCTTTCCCAATCTGGTGCAAAGGCTCAGCCACGGAAACGGCTATGCAGACTAATTAGCTGCGAAAACCATAAACTTCTTTCAGAAGGGGAGAGTCTGAATGTTTTGCTCAGTGCGTGTTCCCCCACCCCAATCAAATTTGCTGCATATCTCTCAGCTGCTGCTGCCGAGAAGCAAGTGCTTCAGTTCCCCATCCTCTACTTTCGAGGAGACCAGTTTGCCAATCAGGTTCTTGAAGGCACGCTTGACTTCCAGTATGTTGGTGATGCTCTCCGTGAGCTGCTTGGTGCAGTCGCCAGGGTCTTCTGGGTCAGCAATCTGCGCACGCCTTTGCTCCATCTGTTTGGAGGCTCCCTATTTGCATGGTGATGGACTGCTCCATTCCCAGAGCTTTCTGGGAAACCGAGTGCATCTTGTATTTTGATGGATGTCCCCACCATCTCACTTCTCTTTTGTTTTATATACTGTGATCCTTATGTGAAGGCCCCATTAGCTAAAGTGGTACTCAGGTTAAGAACTGTTTCAGGTGAAGAACAGACCTCCAGAACGAATTAAGTTCGTAACCAGAGGTACCACTGTACTATAATAATTTATTATTTATACCCTTCCCATCTGGCTGGGTTTCCCCAGCCACTCTGGGGGGCTCCCAACAGAATATTAAAAATAGAATCAAACATTAAAAACTTCCCTAAACAGGGCTGCCTTCAGATGTCTTCTAAACGACAGGTAGTTGTTTATTTCCTTGACATCTGATGGGAGTGCATTCCACAGAGCTGGTGCCACTACAGAGAAGGCCCTCTGCCTGGTTCTCTGCAACCTTACTTCTCGCAGTGAGGGAACCGCCAGAAGGCCCTCGGAGCTGGATCTCAGCTGAATGATGCGGGTGGAGATGCTCCTTCAGGTATACTAAAACCCATCATTAAAACAGAGAATTAATGGAAAGGTTAAAAGCTGCTTTGAATCAAAGAGTTGCTTACTATTCAAAAATGGTCTGTCTATAGACTCTATAGATTGAAACAAGCATGTTTAATCAAAAGTCTTAATAAAGCCTGGTTATTTCATAGAAATAATTTTCATAGGAAATAATAGAGCAGGAGATTGTGCCTGGGAGACCACCTCCAGAAGTGTTTCTTCTCAGCCTGTACTCCAATTAATGAAGACTGTTGAAAGATTTGGGGTAGGTCGGGTTTGGCTTAGGAAAGAAAACCTGAATTGTTGTGATGAATTGAAAGTGTTGATTTTATTTTGTTATAAAAGAAGAATGCTTTTTTTCTTTAAAAAAAATGTTTAGGGGCACTCTCATTTTGACTGAAGAAAATAACCATTTTATGGTTCAAAATGGGAAAAATAAATACAGTAAATGGACAAAAGTACAAAGATTCACAAAATGTTTAGGGCTATGTGTACCTCTGCGCCCCCCAGAAAAAAAGCGCTGTATATAAGGCAAGTGTTCTCTAATTCTAGTTAGCCAGTTCCTGAGAGATCCATTCCATGAATTCTAGCCCTAGCTTTTTTATTCCCAGGCTCTCTTAAAGAGGGAGGCTAATATATGCCAGGTTTTATAACTAGCCTGGAAAGACAATGCATTCTGGGAAGCCTTATATAGGTGGGGCTGGCTTTAAGTTGCCTGCATGTTTTGCAGAGAGGAGGGCAGTGGGAGATTGAGGGTGGTGATTTCTCTAAAGCTGTTAATACACATGCAATAGGGTGGCGTTTTAGAAATAGGAAAGATTATCGAATCAATACAATCCAGGCATTGCATAAAGAAACCTTTGAGACTTGTAAAACAAAATGCTGTTTTGAATTTTACTGGGCAGAAAAATGTAGTGCTTTGAAACCTCCAAAGTTTGCTTTTACATAGTATGAAGGTCGCTTGATTATTCTTGAGGGAGAATTTGATAAAGGAAATAAGGGGAAATGAGGCAGACTAATTTACATTCATCAGAGATAGAGAAAATGCTGATGTAAACTAGGTGGCGATTGAGACCTGTTTTGAGCAAAAATGGCCCCTGGCTCAGTCTGTCTCTCTTTTTTAAAAGTTTTGTTGAACTTATTTTTTTAAAAAACTGTGCTTTGCCTTTTGGGAAACTCAGCCTTCAAAAATACACTTAAAAACTGAATATATATCATAGAATTTAGTCAATATTGTCTATCAATGATTAGGCAAATGTAGCCATGATAGCATGCTAGAAGAATATTTTTATTTTCATAAAGCAATGTAAACAATACAAAACAACAGAAAAAATGCTTTCTATTTTCACAAAACCAATGTAAACAGCACGTAACAAAGCATAATACAGATAAAAGTGCGGAGGTTTACAGCCATTTTCAACATGGCTGTTGGACTTTATCTTTAATTCTCAGTCTAGCTTTCCTTTTTATTTAAATTTTGTGTTTTGCATTCATGTAAAAAGTTGCTCATTTATAATTATAAATAAATGAAAGCTGGGTATACTAACTCCATCCAAGCTATCTGTATATGTTAAATAGTATCTGCCCATGTTAAAGCAATCAAGAAACTTTCAGTAAAAGGTACTAATTATTAGATAACTATATTAATTGGTATATGCTTTGTCTGAATTCCTGTTGATTCTTTGAGAAAACCAACAGAGTAATTTTGCTTGATAGCAGTTGATATTACACTATAATATTATCATATTACACTGTTGAGTGTATCTAATGGAGTGCCCAAATTGCATTTTTTTGCCCTTTTTGGTTTTGGGTGTGCTGAAAAACTCTACACTTATAACCATTTAAATGATAAATTTTATTAACCCATTAATTGTGATGGCAAAGTGGGCATTTTTCATTATCAAGTTTTTAAGAAATACCGCTGATAATACTGACAAATTCTAAACTGATTTTCTACTCCTTTGTTTTCCTGCACAATTTGCTGGGTCCCTAGAAAGTAGAAAATGATGCTTCCCAGTTTTTTGTTTTGTAGAATACCTTTATTATATGGGGATTTTATGTTAGTTTCTGATGTTCTCAAGTTGGATATCAGTTGTAGATCTGCTAGTAAAATTCACTTTTTAAAAACACTGGATGTCAACTGATAGCTTGTTGGATTCCATCAGTAACCTCATTGCAAAACCAGCTGGAGGTTTGCACTAAGTCCAGAAAATAAGGTCTGCTTTGTAAGCCTAGCATCTCCATTAAATCAGAACTGCTGTGATAGATTTTACTTATTTTATGTGGGTTAAGATGCCCCTTATGATTTGGGGAGAATTTTTTTCCTATGTATGCTCAGCAGTTAATGCTACATTGCTGAATTGTGTGTTCAGAACAATAGCAATATATAGCTATAAAAACTGCAGAGGAGTAACTAAACTATAAAAAGGGACCACTTTACAAAATGCTGGTAAATATTAGTAGCCCAGCATTTTTAAGGACTTTCAGGGACGGAGAGCCAACATGTACCAGACTTATATAATTAATAATGGGAATAACCCACAATTTGTGCTTTTATATTAACTTAATTTACATTGGCATGCTTTATGACAACTTCTTGTACATTGGATTGTTCCCTAATATCTTTAAAAACACTCAAAAACATATTTTCAAAGGTAAACAAGTTCACATTTCAAAAATGTGTACCATAGAAACTTTGAAATTTCCATTCTTTACATGCATAGCTGCAGCTATATAGAACCTATTATTAGCAAAATGAAATATATTAGCAATAAAATAATCATTAACTCATGTATTAACATAGGTATGAGGCAGCAAATATATCTGATTGAAAACACCTGTGTTGAGTCACAGGTGAATAACCGAGAGCAGGTGTTCTGAGCTATGCAGCCATCTTGTTTTCCATGCATCACACAACAGCTTTTTATAACTTAGTTTGAGAAGGTTGAGTAAGTTTGAATGATTTTTCAGGGAGCATAGGGCACCAAAATAGTTTTCACCTTCTGCCACCAACCCTGAACCAATCTACTTGACAATGTAGAGAGGCATAGTATACTCTTGTCATGTTTACATCTCTCATCCAGACCTTTTGAAAATTGGCACACCTGCCATTGAACTCTCCTTCCCAATATACCATCCAAGTTAACGTTTTTCTCTCTCTGGTTTGGACATGGAGTTGACAATAATAATAATACAATTTTATTATTTATACCCTGCCAGGCTGGGTTGCCCCAGCCACATCTGAAACACATCTGGACTTGATTATTTTCATAAGGGGTCAGGTATCGCCCACTTCCTTACGTTTTCTTCTGCATTCCATTACTGCTCTTCAGACACCGTTGTCTGGTCCCTGGTGGGGCCATCCAAGTGCTCCCCTCTGCCCTACACAGGTTTAGGAAGTTAAAACATGTGCAAGACTGACTCCTTTTAGGAATTAAAGCACTGTCCATACACTCTTTAAATACCCAAAAGCTTTCCTTACAGACCAGATGACAAAAAGAATATATGCAAACATTTACAAGAAAGACGCTTATCCAAGCATAGGCCCAGCTTAGAAATGCCAGAGCTTCTTGCTATAAATCAAAAACTGTCTCTCGCTCTTTCACCCTGTACTTTACTATAGGCCATGCAGTTCCTTAAAGAGAGGCCACTTTTTCTCCTCTTTCATTTCAGCCAAAGCCTTTTACTCTTCAAGGAGCAAGTGATTGAGGCCCCATCCTGTTGCTTCATTAATTAGATATTTGATGGCGCACTTGGCTTCTGGTGTGTTTGTGATATTCTCCCTGCGTTGCTTGGATGTAAACAATAGGACTTCATGTGCCCATCTACGTTATCGAAAGCATTCCTTAACCTTTCCTTAATGTTAAACGCCGTGAGTGTAGATCTGCCCCAAGAAAATTGCAGCTGCCTTGTTGGACTGCAAGAAGACTGACAGCAGGTTATTCTTTTAGCCTCTGTGGGCACAGGGTTTTTTGGACTGGTACAGCATGCCCTGCTTGATCAGGTGCCCAGCAGCATTGCCACATAGCAGCAGTGTCACTGGATCCTTTGTACCTTTAAGTCCAGGGGCTGCCCTCTCTGCTCTGGAGATATAGGTGTGCTCAGGCATCTTCCAGATCTTGTCTCTGTTGAAGGCCTACCCTGGAAGATAGGCCTTCTGCAGCAGCCCCTTCAGCTGCCCTTGATGTGCTTCAGCGGCCTCCATGTTCACCAGGGTCTTGTCCTGCATGTGGCTGGTGACCTTGATGCTGATGCCCAGATCTCCTCCTCCCAGATCTTGATGGCACAGACGCTGGACTCGTTCCTGCACACAGGCTCATGCCTTCTTTCAAACAGTCCAACACTGCCAGTTTCTCCTACAGTGTGGACATGATTCACTGTTTTTTGGGTTATCAGTACCTGAGAAAGATGACAATGTCTTGGGTCTAGGCACCTTTTTAACACCTTTTAACAAAGTCCTAACAAAAAATTATGTCTGGGGGAACCCCCCCCCCAAATCATAACTAAAAAACCCAACCCCCCTCCAAGAAAACTCAAATACCTATCCCAGCCACGCCTTCAAAAACTACCAAACTTCACGACAATTGCTCTCTCACAGCCTCCTAGCTCAAACTCCATCTTTCCACAGGCCTCAACAGTTGATACAAGAGCTCTTGGGGTTACAATTGGAAAGGCCCGTGGGATTGCTAGGCACTTTTTTTCTTTAACTAATCCTCTATTGAGGGGACAGTGTCCCCTTTCCAACTTTTAGCTACCAACAACCTGGCAGCAGCCGTGGCATATAAAAATACTCTTTTATTTTTATTAGGGATAGCCTTAATAACAATACCTATAAAGAACGCTTCTGGCTTTTTCTCAAAAGATGTTTAAACATCTTTAGTTCTTCGTGAATTGAATTCCAGAGGGTTCCACCCCCCTCATACGTGAAACATCGTTCCTTCTGCTGTGTTACATCTTCAACATAAGTTGGATTTTAATTCGTACATTTTAGCAAGTCTGGTTGGGGTCATGTACCACCTGTACATAATTTTCATTATATTTTCCTTAACTGTGTAACAGGCGGTAAATCTAATAATGTGCCTCCACAGCTTTCCCCACTGTTCCATTTGAATTGGGTATCCAAAGTCCTGAGCCCATTTCGTCATTACTTCCTTTATTTCCTCATCTTTTAATTCCCATTCCAGCAGTAAGTTGTAAGTTTTTGATATTTTCTTTGTATTTTGTATAAAAAATTGTTCTAGTTTAGATTCTTCCCCCCCCCAGCCCATTTTTGTCTGAAATATGTCCTGTAATTGATAATAATTGCAGCCGACTGGTACAATGATCTCTAACTTCTTCGTAAGGTTTCAGTTTCAAATGACCATCTCTCAACTTCCACCTATTTCGTGTCAGAATGGCAAGAAACCCCCTTTCTGCGCCGCTCGGTGCTGTTGGGTTTGAGACTGCCTCTCAAACCTTTTAAGGAGACCGCGTCACTCTCCCCAATTCCCATTAACCTTGTGTCAGGGCTGGAGTTTCTCTCTTCACAGTAATCACCACTTCAACTGTTCATATTTTTATGGTCTTTATTTACAAGTATTTACAGAAGACAGGTTGAGTATTTACAGAAGGCATAATGAGCTAATCAAACTTAGTCTGAATCACTTAGTTCAGATACCACCAAAGACCTCTTCTTCCTCTTCTAAAGTGCAGGAACCTCACGGCTCTCCTTTGACCCTGTCTCTTGTCTTTGTGTCTTGTGCGAGCTGTCGTAAATGTACCCCTTCCTTCCGATTCAGAGCTTAACCCTTGCCGTACCTGCAAGGCTGCCTGCTCGCTCTCCACTTCCTGATTCCCTGTGTCTACAGGAGCTGATGGTTCCTTGCTGGACTTTTCCCCCTTCCTCTGCAGAGACACATTGTTCTAATTCCTTCCTTTCTACCTGAACGTTCTCTTCCATTGTAAGGGACTTCAGAATACAGACCAGAAAGGAAAAAACTCCAGGCAGCAATATTTCTTTAAGAAAAGATTTTATTCAATTTGGTTTTGTCAGACAAAAGGGGTGCATTCAGGAAAAAATGAGAGAATGCCCCCCGTCAGTCAGATGCAGACAACTTTTATGCTCTAAGGCAAAGCAACAGTTCAGCCCCCCTTTCCACTTCCCAGACATCCTCCTTTATGCATATTCATTAAAAGCTCTACCAATGAAAGAATTGATGGTGGCCTTTCGGTTCCAGGCTGCATTCTCCATTAGGTGGCACTGATGGCTTAAAATCTATCTGACCTACTTACAGTTCCTAATAAAACCTCATTGACCATCTGTATTCTGGTAAGGCAGTTTGTGGTTTTAACAGTTGCTAGGCTTAAGTCTGCTTTTAGAACTTTGTGGTGGGCTAGACATCCTGCTTCTTGCTCTCTCCTCGGTGTTTACCAGAATTTTGGTCAGCAGCTAGCTACAGGTGTGAAATGTTCTGACCACACTTGCTGCATTTGCAAAGAATGCTTTTGCAAACAGAAGAGAGATAGCTTTTAGCCTTTTTAACTTGCTCCTTATAAAATGGCGTTTTTGGATTAGCTTGCTCTCTATAAAATGGCCTCAGTCTGGCTCTCTAGTATTACCAAGGTGGGGACTTCTGGTCTTCACTCCTTCACCATGTCAGGGGATTCTGAGCGTACTGATTCTGCTGTGACACCTTGATTGGGTGTGCTCCACTGCTTCAGAGCACATTCCCTCGACCCAGTGCTGAATGCATCAAGCTGGAAGCCCCACTTTTAAGGAATTTTTCCCCACATTTTCCTGCCTCAGAATCACATCACTGTTATGCTTGGATTTTGAAATTAATAGAAAAAAGACACCGTCACGGAACAGAAATTGCACAAAACAAATGAAATACTGTGAAAATCCCTGAAACGAGAAGTAATCAACTATAAATATTATCTTGTGGAAATCAACTAAATAATAAAAATCAAAAAGCTTAAGGATTTTTTTTATTTTTATTTTTTAGAAAAATCTAAAATAGAACAAAGCCTTAATGGGATGTTGGCTACAAACCTCGTTTCACTGAACTATTCCGTTTCCTCAGAAGGAAATAGAAAAATCCTAAACGTTAAATGACCAAAATTCAAACAAAGGTGGAACCCCAAAAATTCTGACTTATTATGATCCTAGCTCAACCTAGGTAAAGCAAAGCGCAGTAATAAAGGACTGAGGACTCAAAAGTACAGTTTCTAATACTGAATTTACAAAAAAGGTTTGAAAACCTAAATAGCAAGTTTTAAACAAGGCTCAACTTGAAGAAAGCAAAGCACAATAATAGAGGGTTGAGGACTCAACTGTGAAAATTCTAGTGCTGCTTTTACAAAAAGGTTTAAAAACGCAAGTGGCACAAATTCAAAGAAAGGAATACAAGATAAAGCTGTTATAGATTTTGAACAAACTCAAGAACAGGGCTGAAATGCTCCCATGGTCTAGATGTTACTGCAGATGTTAAAGACTGGATTTTGAAATTGGCAGGCTCAAGTGTAGTTTATCACTAGTGTACGCTACTCAGTGCATAAAACTGTACCAGCACCAGTGACCATATTGCCAACGTCTTGAAAGAAGACTCGAGAGGCGGAATAGTGATGGGTTATATTTATTTAACTATATGAGAAGATATTGTGGAGGGGAGCCACTTTAAGTGCAGTTAGGAGAGGTTAAACCAATATGCATGGAAGAAGCATCCCCCATACATTCATCGACATGTAAACAGTGGCTCTTGGTGGCTTCCCAACTAAGGATTAGGAGTAAATCCGCCCTCCTTCCTAAGCGAGCCTTGTGTACAGAGGTAGGAGTACACATACAAGCCTCACTTTCAGTGTCCCTGAAAATATGCATCACAGGGCTCGCATCCACAAAAATATATCTATATAAGCTTGCTTGTCCCTGCATTTTGGTACTAAAAGCCACATAAGGTTCCCCCCCCCCCCATTAATTCAATGTTTGTTGGCATTCTCTGTGTTCCAGGGCACCTGCATGCAAGAGGCAAGGTGATGATGGGAGCGCAGGAGGTCATGTTGCACTGAACAGGTGTTAGCTCACAGTCACCCCACAATTGATTGTGTGTGGTTTTACCATAACCAAGCAGGATTTGGCCACAGCAGAGAGAGAATGCATGGGAAGCACTGGATTGGAGCATTATTTTTTTTAATATGTAGGAGACAGTACCATAAACCTAAATGAGATCTGAAACAATCGTCAACAGTTTTTAGTTGGACTTCACCATATCTTGGTCTCTAGAGGAGAGGCAGTTGGAGGGCCGTGTGAGTTCTTTGAGCGCAGGGAGAATTTGCATTGGCCAAAATTCCGGTTGAAGGGAACTCGGCTAAAAATTGGGTGAAAATTAGCATCAGGTGAAGGGAGCTAAGAAATCACGTTAAAGGTCAGAAGGGAGGTGAAATAAGCTATCCCCCCTTTTTTTATCTGAGTGAAGTAGTGAACAGCAATTGTGGAGTAGACTGCTTCTTCAGAAGGCAGGAGCAACATCCTAACATCCCCCCCCCCTTCTCAGCATCAGGAGGAGTATAAACCCAACACATTGACTCCACAACGGCAGCAGGAAACAATAGGTACAAACATCAAATGATGAAACCAGTGGATGAGATCCAAAACTAACTACTGCAATAAGAAAACACAAATATTTTGGATTATTAGCCAAGTTACCTCTTTGATGAAACTGAAACCGTTCTGGAGATATACCTGCATAAGCTTCACCTTCCCGAAGGTGCCATTCCAGTTATTGTGGGTGGCATCGCCATCCCTAGGGCTGTTACTCAAAGTGGCAAATGGAGCTGCTCAGTGGGTGGCTGTATCGGATGCTTAGTGCTGTCAAATACCTCTGAAGAGCGCTAGAGCAAGAATTAGCATGCAATACACCTTTTGCCGTTTCTCTGTGCTGAACTTTATCCAGATCCCTCTCCCGCCCCCGCAATTGCAAATGAATCAAAAGTGTTCTCCCACAAAATTAAGAGGTCTCCATGAAGTTGCAAAGAAACTAATCAAGATGACATCTTGTCTTGTCTTTGATCAAAAAAATTGATTGTGCTATTGAATTTAAGCCTACTGCTGTCTCCCTGGGCTGTTTGCCAGAGCATCATCGGCCAGTATCTAACAGACTAGACTGCCAGCCATCTAGCGTACCACTTTGCAAAATAAATCTGGAAAATGTAATGCTAGGAACCAAGTTCCCTAAGCCACTCTCCAAATATTAGATTGGTTTGGAAACATTAAGAACTGGAAGCGGAGAGATGGAGAAAATGCAGTAAATAAATGTGATTTTGGAAACTACTCTCCTAAGGCATTTGTGATTAAAATAAACTTTTTTAAAAATTAAATTTTGCTCACTTTAACGTGCAGATGGAAATAAGGATCAGTTGAATGAATCCTTTTGACATAATTATGCAATGTGAGTGAAGAGAGAAAATGGCAAAACCTTTTCAATGTAGGCTTCCAAGAGTTAGTGATAGGTTTCACACAATATTTTGCTTTACTTTTTAGTTGATTTAGATGTGCAATTGCACACAGGTATATTTTACTTTATTGCTTATTGATATTTATGTGTCACCCATAAGCCAGTGTCTTACAATGATATAATATTGTATTCACTGTAGTATTCCCAAATGTAGTCATGTTGTATATTTGTGTGAAGTCATGCTATTGGCAGATTTATTTTTAATTCCTTTCCTAATGACCCCCAACATGGAATCTACCTTTTCCACAGCAGTAACATAGTGCCTGAACATTTTCATTGGGCTATCCATCAGAACCCCAAAATCCCTTTACTGTGTATTTCCTTGAACAACATTCACCATTCCAATATCCCCTTCCCCAGTTTGGAAAGATCCTTTTGGAGCTCTCTGCTTTGTCTCACAAGGAAGACAGTTCTTGGTCATATGCAAAATGTGATGGCTTGTTCTGTAAGTACCATAGTATTCAGTTCTGATTTAGTGTGTCTCATACCATCCATTACATAAAGAAAAAGTTTTTGCATTCAAAACATTATCTGTGGGAAACATACCCATAATGTGGCTCTTTCTCTCGCATGTTTAAACTGTTTCTAATTACATGACCGATGCTGAATGAGCAAAATCTTAAGAACATTAATTTCCCTCTGCTTATTGCTTCTTAATACTTTTTTCCCCTTGAAAGCCTGCAATTTTCTCATTTATATGTTTCAGATATTAGGAACTGCTGCAGACATAAGAGCGATAAAATAAATTGCTGTTAGAATTAGTACTGTTAGGTGAGAACATTGGCATTAAACTAGATTTATTGCAGGCATTTTTGCTCCATCAACTAGCAGATGCCAGAGACCAAAAACCATAGCACTTTCTGTCACTTTGCTTCTTCCCATGCACTGGCCATTCAGCTGAGCAAATTGGAGAGCTCCGCTTTGGCACTGCCATGAGATAATTGGGGACAAAAGATTTCACAGTATTTAATTGCATGAGGATCCCCCCTGTCTTACGGAGGGAAGGAAGGAAATGGTATTTTGAGGGATTATGTTTCTTGAAGGCTGCTGTATGTGTGCACCATGCATCAAGAGCTTTAGCTTAGAAGCATAGTTCTAGCTATTCAGGGTCCCAGCAAAAGGGGAGGGAGTGGCTTAGACTAATACTGTAAAAACAAGTTGAAATAATACTAGTTAATGAGGCTGTAGGTCTGGGTTAGCACTGGACCTCAGTGTCCAGGTAGAATGATGGGGGTGGAGATGCTCCTTCAGGTATGCTCCTTCAGGTATGTGCACAGCCCCTTCCCATTTTGCCCTGCTCTCAACCCAGGGGTACCAAATCGGAAAGACCCACTCTGGGATAACCTCAGGACCAACTGCTCCAACCTTGATCTGGTCCTGAAGTAGTTTGGGGGTAGTGCTTGCTTTTAATGTTAGAAACTAGCAAATGATTGTGGAAAGCCACTTCCGACCTCTGGAGGAGGTGGTGGTGTGGGCATCATGCCCCCAACACGTGCGCGGAGGCTGGCTCCCAGCCCCGTGCAATCTGGGAAATCCTTGGTCACCGCTGCTGGAGAGGCATGTAAGGAGGGACTGTCAGTGCCCTATTGCGATAAATAAAGCCAGGAAGCTTTTGGAACGTTTGGTGGCGTGTAGAGTGGCAGCTCTGGGGGGTTGGGTCATTGACCACCCCAACATCCAGTCAGCAAAGTGGCCCTCTATCGAGAGGATGGCGTACATCTTTCCGATGTGGGAAACGATGTGTGGTTGGCGGGTATGATGGCTGGGATTAGGGATTGGTTACAGGTTTGAGGGTATTGGCGGCAAGTTTTGCTTGGGTGGCGGTTAGGCATTGGTTATGGGTATTGTTATGTAGATGTATTGGGGGGAGCGCCATCATCTCCCCCAAATATTGCAGGGTAGTCCGGTAAAGGATTCCGGGGGCATGGCCTCGTCCGAAGCCTATGGACGTCAGGGCCTAAAGCGTGACCCCGGAGGAAAACCTAGTTGATGTGCCTCAGCAGGACTCCCCCTGTTGGTGTTAACCCTTCCCGGTCTTCAAGCAAGCAGGCTGAAGCCGGATAGTTGATAGGAGCAACGCCTAAGCCAATACGGCTCATCACCTGTAACCAATAAAGTTGTGGCCTAATTTTAGCCCATTAACCTAAATTACTGTGTCCTGTGTCTTTATTTCTACTGGTGGGAGGCGGGATCTCGCCACGCAATAGATATAATAATAATAATAATTAATAATAATAATAAATTTTATTTATATCCCGCCCTCCCCAGCCGAAGCCGGGCTCAGGGCGGCTAACAACAATCAAATAACCAAACAGTCAAATAATCACACATTCTAAAAATATTTTATTATAAAAATTAATTAAAATCAATTTGATGGTAACCGATTAAGCAAAATTCTGTGCAGGTTGCCAGAGGAGGGAGTCAGGCTGCGCCCTGACCAAAGGCCTGGTGGAACAACTTGCAGGCCCTGCGGAAAGATGTCAGGTCCCGCAGGGCCCTAGTCTCTTGTGACAGAGCGTTCCACCAGATTGGAGCCGCAGCCGAGAAGGCCCTGGCTCTAGTTGAGGCCAGCCTAACCTCTCTGATGCCTGGGACCTTGAGGATGTTATTATTTGCAGACCGTAGGTTTCTCTGTGGGGCATACCAGGAGAGGCGGTCCTGTGGGTACGAGGGTCCTAGGCCGTATAGGGCTTTAAAGGTTAAAACCAGCACCTTAAACCTGATCCTGTACTCCACCGGGAGCCAGTGCAGCTGGTATAGTATCGGATGAATGTGATCTCGCAGCGAAGACCCCATAAGGAGTCTCGCCGCGGCATTCTGCACCCGCTGAAGTTTCTGGGTCAGTCTCAAGGGCAGCCCCACGTAGAGCGAGTTACAATAATCCAGTCTAGAGGTGACCGTCGCATGGATCACAGTGGCTAGGTCAGGGCAAGAGAGATAAGGGGCCAACTGCTTAGCTTGGCGGAGATGAAAAAATGCCGCCTTTGTTATAGCTGTAATCTGCGCCTCCATAGAGAGGAAGGTATCGAAGATTACACCCAAACTCTTAACGGACGGTGCTGGCACTAGTTGCACCCCTGCAAGAGATGGGAGTTGCCCCCTCAATCCCATATCGTCCCGCCCCAGCCAGAGGACCTCTGTCTTCGAAGGATTTAACTTCAACCGGCTCCCAGCCACAGCTTCCAGACATCTGGTCAGTTTTTCTGGGGCTGAGTCAGGATGGTCATCCATCAACAGATAGAGTTGGGTGTCATCAGCATACTGATGGCAACCCAGCCCAAAACTCCGGACAAGCTGGGCGAGGGGGCGCATAAAGATGTTAAAAAGCATCGGGGAGAGAATCGCACCCTGAGGCACTCCACACACCAAGGAGTGGCGCGATGACAATTCCCCCCCAAGCGCCACCCTCTGTCCCCGACCAGAGAGAAACGAGCGCAGCCATTGAAGGACTGTGCCCTAGATCCCCACGTCGGCAAGGCGTTCGTGATCCAGGAGTTCAGGTCCAGGAGTTTGTGATCGACCATGTCGAAGGCTGCTGACAGATCTAGAAGAATCAGCAGCCCCGACCCGCCTCGATCCAGCTGCCTGCGGAGATAATCTGTTAGGGCGACCAGAGCAGTCTCGGTCCCATGACCAGCGCGGAAGCCGGATTGGAATGGATCCAGAGCAGATGTTTCATCCAGAAACCTACCAAGCTGTTCAGCAACTGCTCTCTCAATCACCTTACCCAGAAATGGAAGATTCGAGACCAGGCGGTAATTGGATAGATCTAAGGGATCTAATGATGTTTTCTTTAAGAGCGGACGCACCACTGCCTCCTTCAGTTCCCCTGGGAATATCCCAGTGCCAAAGGACAAATTTATGATATCCCCCAGGGGGGCCCACACCTCGTCTGGACACGCTCTAATCAGCCATGACGGGCACGGGTCAAGAGGACAGGTGGTGGGCTTTCCAGCTCGGAGGAGTCTGTCCACATCGGCTGGAGATATCTGGTCAAAGTGGTCCAATACTGGACCCGAGGACAGTCGAGGGGCCTCCAGTTCCTTTATTGTATCCAAATTGGCAGGGAGGTCATGGCGGAGCAACAGGACCTTCTCTGCAAAAAAGCTCACAAATGCCTCACAGCTGTGTGTCAGATTGTTATTTAAATTTGGCTGTCCTTCAAGGGACATTAAAGACCGAATTATACTAAATAATTGCGCTGGGCGAGAGCTAGCGGATGCAATGGAGGCTGAGAAGTAAGACTTCTTAGCGACCTTCACTGCCATCTCATAGGTTTTCATAAAAACCCTGTAAGATGTTCTTGAGGCTCCGTCACGGGCACCCTGCCATACTCGCTCTAGCCGTCTGAGGTCCCGCTTCATTTTCCGAAGCTCCTCGGTAAACCAGGGAGCCCGGTTTCTGCGGGGTCGCAGAGGGCGCTTAGGTGCGATCTCGACAAGCTCAGTCAATGAGTCGCCAGGGGGAGCAAGGTCCCGTAAGGCTTGACGGAATCTATCAGGGTCCATCAGCCTCTGCGGGCGAGCCCAAATCGGCTCACCACCTAAGCAGGGTGCGGGTGGAAAGTCAATCCTGGCTTTCAGAGCGTAGTGATCAGACCATGGCACCTTCATCGAAGGAGACATGATCACATCTATACCAGCGCCAAAGATCAAATCCAGCGTGTGGCCTGCTTGATGTGTGGGGCCCGAAACAAACTGGGAGAGCCCTAGTGTCGCCATGGAAGGCACCAGGTCCAGAGCCTGTGAGGAGGGAGTGGCATCAGCATGGAAGTTGAAGTCTCCCAATACCAATAGGTTAGGGAACTCCAAGGCCCAGCCGGCCACCGCCTCCAGCAGGCCTGACAGGGTGGCTGCTGGTGTGCTAGGTGGCCGGTACACCAGCCAGACAGCCAAGCTCTCCTCAGAGCCCCACACTAGGCCAACACATTCAATGCCGGGGATCGATGGCGATGGTAGAGCTCTGAAAGAACAATCTTCCCGGATTAATAATGCCACCCCTCCCCCCCGGCCCACAGTCCGTGACTGGTGGAGGACGGAGAAACCCGGGGGCGCCGTCTCTCGTAAGGTAACAGTTACCCCTTCGCGCACCCAGGTCTCCGTCACACAAGCCAGGTCGACCCCCTGCGAGGTAAAGAAATCTCGCAGGGTGGCGGTTTTGTTGCCTATAGACCTGGCATTGCACAACACCAGTGAAGGAGGTGAGTAATCCTTGCTCACCCTACCCTCGTCTCTCGGGATGGAGCGCAGATTGGAAGGGGTACAAGCATATCCGTATCTCGATCCCCTTCGCCTATAACATCTGCCCCCACCGCCATACCTCCCTCTCCCCTCCACGATAGCAATCTCAAGCCTCATACTAACCTCCATTTACAAAATAGAAAAACAAAACAACCAAAAACAATTATGCCCAAACAAAACCAATCCCCACCCCATTCAATATCCAATCCCAAAACAAAACAAGACGGAACAAAACAAAAATACATAGATAAAAACCACCATTCACGGTGGTACAACAAAGTAAGCAATAAAAACAGCTTTAAAACACCTTAAAATATATAAAAACATCTTTAACATTTGCTGCAGCAGCACCAGTGTCCTTAAAGCTATCACGGAGGTGAGCCTGGGCCCCGCCCCCTAGGCCAGATGGAATTAGCCTGAGAAGGGAGAGGCCTTCTCCAACACTCACGATGCAGCAGCAGCTGTGATACAGTTAAAGAACCATGAAAATGACCCTGTCTCTCATATTGAAGTGTATATGTGGCTGAGAGCAGAGTCATGTAAAGTCCTCCCTAATAACTGAAGGAAAAAGAATCTGAGCCACATCCTGGATATTCAGGTTACAAACTTTGGACCTCTGGCTGGCCATTCTTCAGGGCAACTTCCTTCCCTCTGCCTTAGCATTAGGGCAATGTCACAGCCAATGTCTCAAGCTGAAAGGCAGAATTGACCTTCAGTATGAAAGGCAGTCAAAAGATCTTTTTTCCATTGATTAAAACATGCCATTCTGTTAATTATAGATATCATTTGGAAAAGAAATAATAATTTCGGTAAAATACTCATTTTAACTGCAGATATTCTGCCCTACAATGTGAGTTTTAATGTGGCCCACATCTCCATGTCCTTTTCAATTTCTTTCCAGGTTTTGTTGTAATTGTCCTCGAATAAATTAATATTTTTCATTGTCAATTGTATACTCCGATATTTTAATTTTTTTTTTTACTATTTGCCATCCTGTTTTTTCTTCTAACTCTTTTTTTTCTTTTGCATTCTGTCCTTCATATATTGCTTTTAGGGCCTTTGCAATTTGTTTCCCCTTTTGCATTTGGTCAATTATTTCCACCTTTCTAAATTTATTCCTGATGCTATTTTGTTGTATAAAGAAGCCTTGCATAACCACTTTACTAGCGTCCCAAACAACATTTATTTTAGTTCCTTTATTACAGTTATTTACAAAATATTCTGTTAGCATCTTTTGAACCTTCTCATTAATGTTTTCATATTCTAACAAATTTTCATTCAATCTCCATCGAAAAGTCTTTACATCCAATTCTTTTATTTCACATCTTATTGCATTATGATCCGAAAATACCTTTGGTTGTATTTCTATTTTTGTTACTCTGGGTGTTAATTCACTGGAAATCCATACATAGTCAATTCTAGAAGCTGAATGATTTGGTTTTGAGAAATATGTAAATTGCTTGTCTAATGGGTGTCTCAGTCTCCAAACATCTATTAAATTACAATTCTCTGTCATAGAGAAAAAGGTCCTTGGTAACTTCCCTTCTTTCATATTCTCTTTTTTCCTAATTCTATCCATTTTCAATGAGACTACGCCATTCATGTCTCCCATAATTATAAATTCATAAATCCATAAATTCAAACAGTTTTTCTTCCAAGTCTTTGTAAAATTCCATCTTACTATCATTAGGTGCGTAGATTCCAACAATTAGCAATTTTTCACCTTGCCAGATGACTTGTACTTCTATTACTCTTCGTCCTTAAAGATTTGTCGAGCCTCTATTTTATTTTTTATATACATCACCACTCCTCTCTTCTTACTTTTATCAGATGAGATAAACTCATTTCCTAATTTTTTGTTGATCAGTACTCTTCTATGTTTTCTAGCTACATGTGTCTATTGTAAGCAGATAATATCCAAATTCTTTTTTAACAAAAAATGTCCAATTCTGCTCCTTTTATTTTTTATTGTTAATGCCATTAACATTCCATGTCCATAGTTTCAGTGCCATTTTGGCCTCCTTTGTAGTAAAGTTCTTAAGGTTCTTAAACCTGTCCTCCTTCTTCTGATTTATCAATGCCTTCTCTCTCTGGTTCTGAAACTAGCGTCCCAAACAACATTTATTTTAGTTCCTTTATTACAGTTATTTACAAAATATTCTGTTAGCATCTTTTGAACCTTCTCATTAATGTTTTCATATTCTAACAAATTTTCATTCAATCTCCATCGAAAAGTCTTTACATCCAATTCTTTTATTTCACATCTTATTGCATTATGATCCGAAAATACCTTTGGTTGTATTTCTATTTTTGTTACTCTGGGTGTTAATTCACTGGAAATCCATACATAGTCAATTCTAGAAGCTGAATGATTTGGTTTTGAGAAATATGTAAATTGCTTGTCTAATGGGTGTCTCAGTCTCCAAACATCTATTAAATTACAATTCTCTGTCATAGAGAAAAAGGTCCTTGGTAACTTCCCTTCTTTCATATTCTCTTTTTTCCTAATTCTATCCATTTTCAATGAGACTACGCCATTCATGTCTCCCATAATTATAAATTCATAAATCCATAAATTCAAACAGTTTTTCTTCCAAGTCTTTGTAAAATTCCATCTTACTATCATTAGGTGCGTAGATTCCAACAATTAGCAATTTTTCACCTTGCCAGATGACTTGTACTTCTATTACTCTTCGTCCTTAAAGATTTGTCGAGCCTCTATTTTATTTTTTATATACATCACCACTCCTCTCTTCTTACTTTTATCAGATGAGATAAACTCATTTCCTAATTTTTTGTTGATCAGTACTCTTCTATGTTTTCTAGCTACATGTGTCTATTGTAAGCAGATAATATCCAAATTCTTTTTTAACAAAAAATGTCCAATTCTGCTCCTTTTATTTTTTATTGTTAATGCCATTAACATTCCATGTCCATAGTTTCAGTGCCATTTTGGCCTCCTTTGTAGTAAAGTTCTTAAGGTTCTTAAACCTGTCCTCCTTCTTCTGATTTATCAATGCCTTCTCTCTCTGGTTCTGAAACTGCTGCCTCTTCTCCTTTTCCCAACTCTTTATATCTCTCAGAAATTTGTGTATCTCATCCACATTCTTAAATTTAATTTTTTTCTCCTTATAGTAGAATGAGACTCCTTCTGGAAATTCCCATTTAAATTCATTACTGTTTTCCCTCAAAATCTGTATTAATGTCCTATATTTGTTGCGTTTTTTCAACAACCGAAGTGGGACGTCTTTAAATATTATTGTAAACACTCCATCAATACATAATCTTTTTTCTCTATTCTTCTGCAAAATCCAGATTTCTCATTTCTCTGTCTTTAAATATAATCAAAACAGTCTCCTGGGAATTTTTTTGCCTTTGTTGTTTTTGTTTTAATCCTAAATGCGTTTTGAATTGTTTTTGCCATTGTGCAATTTGTTGTTAGTTTTTCTAAAATTTGTTCTCCTTGTGTTTCTGGTACAGATCTCAATCTCAAATTTGTTTCTCTCTGCCTCAGTTCATTCATAGCAATCGTATCCCGTAACTCTAATTGTGTTTTGTTGATTTCTGAAACTTTTGTCTTAACTTTTCCCTCTTCTTTTTTAATATCTTCTTTCTTTGTCCGCTTCATTCCTTCCTCCAAACTTTGTGTTCTTTTTGTTATTTCCTTCAACTGGCTTTTCAGTTCTTCAACTGTCAAATCATATTTTTGATCCATTTACTGCAGTCTTGTCTCAATATTTTTTCCACTCTGTTTTATGTCCTTTTTTATTTCTGCAAACATTTTCAGAATTTCACTTTTATTCTCACTTTCTTGTTTCGACGCTCTCCTTTCTAGTGGTGTCCCTCCATCTTCTACCTCCTTTTTTCTGCCATTACTTAATTGTAATTTTATAACTAACTGTAAATTTGTAATTGAAATTATTTAATTGTAATTCCCCCTTTCACCACAGCAGTTTTCTTGCCTCTTAAATGGCTAATCCACAATTTCAATGAGTGAGCCCCAAAACCACCCAGTTGAAGGTTAAAATATAGATAAAAATTTGTTTCCTTCTGCCTCTTGTTTGGCCAATCCTTAAAAGTCAGCGGTATTAATAATTAATAAAAAAAGGAGGGGGGGGAACAAAAAAACCCTTTTCCACCAACAAAGGAAAAAATAGAACCAAATATAAAATGAACCACTTTTTCAGCAGCTTGTCAGCCTAATTCCACAGGCAGACCAATAATCCACCAGTCAAAAGAGGAAGAAAATAAAGAAGATGCCAATCCAATAATCCAAAAATTATCCAGAAAGCAGAAGGGAAGACAGTGTATTTATCAAAAGGAGGATAGGAAATTCTCTCTAGACGCCAGTCCTCCAGCTCTAACAATCCACACAAAAAATGAAAGGAGGGGTTGATATATTGTTTACTCTCTGCTCCACACTTTAAATTAGCTGCAGTAAAAAGTAATAAAGTAATAAATAAATAAATAAATATCCAAGTTACTTCCAATTTGGTCTCAGTAGCATCTCCAAGCTCTGTGGTTTGGACCATTTAAAGTTAGAAAGAAAGGTTGCACTTTAAAGTTTTAATTTCTACTATGCAGTTACTAAAAGTGGAAATAAAAGTTTTCAGGAGGTTCTCCTCCTGCCAAAGCAGAGATTCCAGACAGATCGATAATATCCACAACCAGGCTTTCACCTCTTAAGTTTATTATATATAATCCTCTTCTTCAGCAAATGTGAAAGCAATAAATTTAACAGGGAACATCAGGCCTTTTCTGTTCCGTAGGAACGTCCTGCATCCCAATGCAATTTCCAGACGGGGCTGACCTCCTTTTTACCACCCCGCTGCATCTGAATTGTTTTAAGTTTGAAAGCTTTTTGTCTCTCACCAATTCAAATGTGGATTTCTTTTCCTTTGGAATTGATCACTGTGCTGGGCAAGCTTGAGGCTGCGCTTCTCGGGAGTAGAATATGGCGACCCACGCCGGTGTCTCAATCTCACCAACTCTCTCACTCCTAAAAGGAGTGTTTTGGCTGGTGGAGAGATCGCTCTTCGGCTCGCTGAGAACCTGCCCTCAGAATTTGCCTTCTGAGGTTTTTGGGGGCTTGCAGTGCCTATGCAAATGCCCCCTCCCCCCCGAAAAGCTGGATTCTCCCCTGAGGGTTAAATCCCACTTGCTTTCAGCTCTGATCAATTGGAAGTTCTAGTAACTTCTACTTATTTGGAATATTTTGATTCATTACCATTTGGTGCATAGATCCCTACAGCTACTAATTGTTCCCTTCCTCTTGAGACCTGTACCCCCAATATTTTTCCTTCCTCATCTTTAAAGATTTGTTCTGCCTATATATATATATATATATATATATATATATATTTGCTTTCGTAGATTTTCACGGGTACAGGAATGCAGGTTTTGGTGTCCTCGGGTGTCTTCCCGTGTAAAAGTTGGGGTGTCTAGGCGACGTTTCGACGAGGTCTCACTCGTCATCTTCAGGCTGGTGCTTTCGGCTTCTTGTTACTGGAACAGAGCGGGATCTCAATGTTTGAGTTCCTATAAATACTGTAGAGGGGGTGTGGTGTCTAGCCTCCAATGTTCTGGGCAGAGAGGAAGTTCCCAGGCTAGTGTGCCTTTTCTTCTTTTGTTCCTTAATTACTTGAGAGATACCTTGAGTGATTTCTTGAGTGATATCCTGAGTACCACTTAGGTGGGTCATTAGGTGTGGATTAGTTGCTAAAGTCTTTGTGTCTTGACCTCTTGAACTTTGTGAAGAGTTTTCCTGAGAAGATGGCTGTATTGCACTTAGTTGTGCTTTGGCTTGGCTTCGTGTATAGGGGCGAGCTGTGGTTTTGTGGCTTGTGTCAGCCAGATCTGTGTAGGGATTGCAAAAATTCCTGACCTAATCTCTTATTTTTTAACACCAATCTATGTTTCCTGGCTACATGGGTTTTCTGTAAACAAATGATATCCCATTTCTTTTTTTCAGAATTTGTTATATTTTGTTTCTTTTTAATTTATCATTAAGCCCATTAACATTCCAGGAGATAATCTTCAAATCCATTACACTTTATTAATTTTTGTCCCCCCCCCCCCTTTTATCATTAGAATTACAGTAAAATAAACAAAACAACAGTCCAATGTATTAATCTGTGATTTTATTCTCTAATCGTATTTTCCTAGGTTTCCTGCTCTTTTCGCTTGCTTTCTTATAGCTTTCCTCCTCCTTTTTCTGGTAGTGTTTCTCCTAACTCTTTCCTGTATCTCCTGGAATTTTTCCGTGTCATCTATTGAGCTTATACTTCTTCCTTCTTTGTAAGTAAAGGTTATGCCGTCCAGGAATTCCCAGCAAAATCTTACTGAGTTTCTGTTTAATGCATCTGTTAACAATCTGTAACTCCGTATCTTTTTCAAAAGTCTCTTTGGGATCTCCTTAAAGACCTTAATGTTTTTGTCTTCTATTAATAATTTACATTGTCGTCTTTTCGGTAATTTTTTTTTTAATAATCTTGAGTTTAGAAAAATGAGACAATCTCCTGGTCCCTTGTATGTTTTTGCGCTTTCAGAAATTTTAGAAATTCAGAAATTTTTATCAGTGTCCATTGTTAACTCCTTATCTTGAACACCAAACCATATTGCAAGGCTCTGGATTATTTTTTCTTCAATCTGTTTGCCTTCTTATTCTGGGACTCATCTAAAACACAGGATAAGTTCTCTTTGATGCATTTCAAGGACAGGTGTTCTCCTCATGCATTCTCTTTAAATCTGAAACTTCCTCCTTAACTGCTTCCTGCATCTTTATAAATTCTTTATTTTCGCTTGTCAGTTTCTTAGTTACTTCTTGTTGTTTGTTCGTCCTAGTTTTTAGATCCTGAATTGATCTGTCAAGTTCCTTATTTTTTGTAGTCAGGTCTTTTATTTGGTTCATTATTAGCTTTTAACGTTCTGATCAGTCTTAATGTCCATTGAATCTAATTTGTCATTTAGATTCTTGTTCATTCCTGCAATAATTTCTTTCAAATCTGCATTCGAGTCTGGGTCTGCTAAAGATGTCCTTCTTGCTTGTAGTCCTGTCGTGGCCAACAATGTTGTTTGTGTTTGATTTTTCTTGGAGCCCATGTCTGAATCTGTGATTCAGTCAATGTTCTTTAAGAAATTGGAGATTTTATAAAATTCAGTGTTTCCAAAGTTGATTCTTATTAGTCGGAATTTTCCTTTTTCCCCTGTTGGGTTTTGTAACCAATTGGGGTCCCGGTGGGATTAATTGTTAACTTAAATCTGTAAGCTCAGGCAGGGAGACTGCTGGGCAGTGAGGCGGGCAGTAAACCAGCACAATCTCTAACAAGGAACACCCACTCTAGATTCCCCCCCAACTGGACAGAGAGCCTGGAGATAGATAATCTCTATAAACCACAGCAAACCCCCTGACCCATCATTCTGTCCAGCTATTACACTGAGGTGGGCACAGCTGGGTGAGACCCAACTCCACCCTGTTCACCCACCCAGGTTTCAGTGATACATGCCAGATCAGCCGCCTCATCCATAATCAGATCATGGATGAGGGAGATTTTATTCTGGGCCGTCCTGGCATTCAACAGCAGTAGTCCTGGACCCGAGGGTTGGCTGGTATTACAACCACAATTCCCCAGGATGGAGGAGGGACTGGCACACGGCACAGTCACTAACTGCCTGGGCTGCGTGCCCCTTACCTGGCCTGCTCCTCCTCCCACAACATACCTCCTCCTATCCAGAAACACTGTAATTGGGCCTCCCTTTGCTCTTCCCCGCTCCTCTCCTCCCAGGCACATCCCACCAAGTACTCTTGCAGCTCAATTTTAAAATGGTTAAAACGTTAAAAAATAATTTAAAAGGATATATAGACATTTTAAAAGAAGCCCTCTCTGCTGAGCGGCAGCAGTCCTTATAAAACCTATCAGGCCCCACCCTAGGCCAGGTGGAGTGAGGCAAGAGCAGAGCCCTCAGGCCTTGTTAGCAGGCATAGCGACTGGATTAGAGATAAATTTGCTAATATGCCTTAATTAGTGATAGCTCGGGGTGTGTGGGTGTGTAGATTGATAATCGCATGAAAAGCTGAACCAGAGGTAGCAATGCCCTTGGCTCCTAGACTGAGGTGCGCTATCGTTATATCAGAAAAGAAGCCCACAAACGGAATTAAATCCAAACTCAGCAATAGAAAGAAAGAATGCAGTTTATTTTGCTGGCAGCAATTGAGTGGCTCTGTGGAATGTTTCCAAAAGCAGAATCCCCCTGGGCGGAGACTGCCCAGAGCTTATATACCCTTTCCCCACATGAATACATTAAGCATTGCATATTCGTTTATTGCAACAGGAATTTGCTAATTGTTAAACAACATCCTTTCACAGCCTTCAAGTTCTACCCAAGGCAGGCTTCTTGACTCCTAGAGGCGAGCATTCCACAGATAAGATAAAAGGGAAATTGCCTGTGACCATTTAGAACAAAGAGATCATAGCGTTCTCTGTTACTGACAAAGGAGGAAGAGAGGCTAATACGCTTAGATAGATAGATATTAGATAAAATTTATTGTCATTGTCCGTATATACACAGTATACACAACAATGAAAATCAAACACCCGAGACCGGATTCACATACACATTCGCACGTATCTCCAACACTCTCATCCTATTCAGACATAATCTATTAGAACATAACATAATCCAGAATATAACATAACCTATTAGAAGCATAGCATAACCTAAAACCTATCTCATTCCTTACTACTCACTGCTTGCTATTTCTTACAACTGGCCCTGAGATCATTATTTAGTGCAATCAGAGCTCTTGGATAGAAACTATTCAGAAGGCGTGTGGTTCGTGTTTTCATTGTCCTGTATCTTCTGCCCGAAGGCAACAGTTCAAAGAGGTTGTGAGCAGGATGGGTGGGATCTCTCAGGATATTGTGTGACTTCTTCAAGCTGCGAGACGTGAAGATCTCATCCAGGGTTGGTAGTTGGAGCCCAATAACATTCTGGGCAATTTTAATTATTCTCTGTAAAGCTTTTTTATCCATTTCAGAGCTGCTCCCATACCACGATAATATACTATAGGTTAAGACACTCTCAATGGTACTGTGATAATAGGACAGAAGTAGGTGCTGAGATAGATTCAATCCCCTGAGCATTCTCAGGAAATACAACCTCCCCTGCACCTTCCTCACAACCATATTAATATTTGCAGTCCATGAGAGGTCCTCAGAGATGTAAATGCCCAGGTATTTAAAACTACCAACCCTCTCCACCTCCTCGCCATTTATGTGCAATGGTAAAAATACACTTTTCTTTCTCCTAAAATCAATTATGAGTTCTTTGGTTTTTTTGGTGTTAAGCATAAGATTATTTTCTTTACACCATTGAATTAACCCCTGTACTTCTTTCCTATAAGCAGCCTCATCATTCTCACTAATGAGCCCCACCACTGTTGTATCATCCGCAAATTTGATGATTGTGTTGGACTTATGCAGTGGGGTGCAATCAAATGTGTACAGGGAATAGAAAAAGGGGCTTAACACACACCCCTGAGGGGCTCCTGTGCTTAATACTAGAGTAGAAGAATAGTAAGGTCCCATTCTCACTGTCTGCGGCCTATCGGTCAGGAAATTCCTTACCCACAAACAGATCTTCTGATGTATACCCAAATTGGTCATTTTAAGGAATAACCTGTCTGGTAGAATTGTATTAAAGGCAGAACTGTAGTCCACAAACAACAGCCTTGCGTAGGTTCCCTGTCGTTCTAGATGACTCAGTACAGTATGGACAGCGATGGAAATAGCATCATCAGTAGATCTATTTCTTCTGTATGCAAACTGGAACGGGTCTAGAGTGGATGGAAGACCAGCCTTAATATAATCTAGCACCAATCTCTCAAAGCATTTCATAACGACAGATGTTAGGGCTATTGGTCTGTAGTCATTGAGAGATACCACCACTGACTGTTTAGGGACTGGCACTATAATCGATGTCTTCAGGCAGGTAGGGACAGAACCCTGCAACAGGGATAGATTAAAAATGTCCGTAAATACACCAGCTAATTCTGCAGCACAGTCCCTAATAACTCGTCCCATAATTCCATCCGGTCCAGCTGCCTTCCTAATATTAATGCTCCGAAAAGCACGTTGTACGTCGGAGGTCTGTAATAAAAATGGTTGTTTATCAGTAATAGTTTCTGATGATGTGCTGGTAGCCAATGCTGTAGTGACGGTGGTTCCAGTTCCCACCTCAAAACGACTGAAGAATTGATTCAGCTGATCAGCCAGGTGCGCACTGCTGCTAGCCAGTTCATTTTTAATATTTTGCCCTGTAATTTGTCGCAGGCCTTGCCATACTCGACGAGGGTCGGAGCTCTCAAAATGCTTTTCGATCCTCCGGCAGTACATAGCTTTGGCATCCCTAATGCCCTTTTTCAGTTTGGCTCTAGCTTCTCTATACTGTTGCGCATCGCCAGAGTGAAAAGCAGCATTTCTTGCCTTTAACAGAAGATACACATCCCTGTTTAGCCAGGGCTTGTTGTTAGGAAACACCCGTATTTGTTTGGTGGTAGTAACGACATCAATGCAGCTTTTGACATAGAACAGTACTATTGAAGCGTATGTGTCCACATTATTCTCCACAAAAAGTGACCATTCAGTGTTCCGAAAGCAATCTTGAAGTTGCTCGGATGCACCTGCTGGCCACACTCGTATCTCTCTAGTTGATGGTCTAATTCTGCGTACGAGAGGTCTATATGATGGTATCATAAGTAAGGATATGTGGTCTGACTGTCCCGAATTGGGCAAGGGCTTGGTCTTGTATCCATGCATGATGTTACTATATACTCGGTCTAGGGTATTTCCCCCCCTAGTGGGACAATCAACATACTGGTGGAACTTAGGAAGCACAGTCCTTAAATCGGCTCGATTGAAATCACCAGCAACCACAAATGCTCCATCCGGGTGGGCCCGCTGCTGTTTGCTAATAGCAGTTAGCAGGTGACCCATAGCTGTAGTAGTATTTGCATCGGGAGGTATATACACCGCTGTTATTATGACAACATTAAACTCACGTGGCAAATAAAAAGGGCGGCACTTCACCACTAGGTACTCCAAGTCAGGAGAACAATGTGTGTCCATTTGTTTAATGTCCGAGCTCCAGTTGTTATTTATATAAACGCAAATTCCTCCTCCTCTGCTCTTCCCGGATTCGGCGGTTCTATCCGCTCTAATTACTGAGCGTCCTTCTAGCTGCAAAAGTCCCTGTGGAAAGGAGGAATCCAGCCACGTCTCTAAAAGGACCATAACACAGCAGTCCCGGATACTTTTCTGCCGAGAGGTAATAAGTTCCAACTCCTCTACCTTGTTGGGTAAAGATCTAACATTTGATACAAGGAGACTTGGCAATGCAGGCTTGTGAGGATTTTTACTTAGCCTCACTCGTAGTCCGGCCCTACAGCCCCTCTTCTGCTTACGCCCTCTCCATTTTCTTTTCTTTCTGGCCAGGAGAGCAAGGGGAGTATCCCAAGGATATGCAAGATATGGAGGCTCTCTGATAAGCTCAGCTGGAATGTTGTAGGTTGAGACCTCCTGGCTGCAGCCTTCTCTGCCGATACTTAAGAGCTCTTGACGACTATAAATTACTTGTCCCTGAGTGTTCACAGTCCATAGCAGCAATAAGTTCACAGATAAAAATAAAACACAACTCACTGAAAACCGGTCTTCGGAGTGCCAAGCCGCTGCAAGTGCTTGCGCCGCCATTTTCCTTCCTATGTAACAGCAGCTGTGCAGGTGTGAAACTTCTTAGGATACATGGGAACTATACTATCAAAGGAGAGGAAACTCAAGGGGGGTCACTGGGAAACTATACCCATATTATACTTAATATAATGAATCAAAACTTTTGCCACAATAGCTACTCTTCATAAAACAAAGAGGCACACATGTGAAGCACTACCCTGCAGGCAACACCACTAAAAAGACTGGATAAAAGCCACTAAAGCCCATTCAAAACAGCCCCTTTTTATTATTATTTGATTATTCATTTGTTTGTTTGTTGTTGCCTATAGGCTGCTGCTGATAACGTTTTTGAAAAAACATTCCCACTGTATATAATGTGTTAGCAAAAGTAATCTAGCTATGGCCAACTTCCAAAGCCTCACAGTGAAAGGGCTAGACTGAGTGAGTGATCCAAAATGGCCGATGGCTCCGGCGGACCTCACTCCATCCCCTGACTAATGAAACGGCCCACGCCGCAACAATGAGAATAAATGGGGTAAAAACCCAGCTGGTAAATGGACAAGCAGGAGACATGGCAGTATTCCCAGCAGAGTCAGGCTAAGAGGACTGTTTTAAGTTAAGCAAAGAACTTAAATGCACACACACTAAAGGGGGGGCGAAAAGAAAAACTCGTCCGGCAATGGCCGTCCCCTGCTTAAAACATGCCAGATAAGCAAATCACACAATAAAATGAAACAGAAAAGGGGGGGGGGAGGATGTAAAGGAACGAACACCTAGTGAAGCCCGCCCTGTGTTACATAATGAAGCCAAATCAAACACACACACTCCCCCATTTAGAAATCACACAAGGCTGGGTACACATCCACATACACCTGATAGCCAGGCCACCACCAAGGAGGAAAGTTGCTTTAGCGGCAGGCATGGGCACCAGGGGAGAAGCTACTGTCTCCCCAAGCTGTAATAAATCCACAACAGAAAGCAAGCACACACTGCTGTGTGGCGTTTTTAAGAAGCAGCGTTGATTGGGGAAGCCAAGTGGGTGGCCGCAGAACAGCTGCCCTGCCTTGAACCGATTCTTGAGCAGCTGCAAAGGGAAAGTCTTTGACAATCCTGGCAGTAGCAGCGACTAGGCTAAACCATTCAGGTAGGGAAGGAATCAATGACTAAATAAATTCGGCAAAGGGGTGACTGAAGAGATTTGGCGAAGGGGGTGAAAGAGGAGAACTCCCCAGCTGCGCCACAGTTTAAATTTCCCACGGCTGCGTCCTTCACTGGTGCTGATTGGCCAGTGGAGCCACACTGAGCGTGACGCAGCGTAGGTCGGCACAACTTCCCACCCCAAGCTGGATGGCTACAGGGACCTGCATGCCTGGCTGCAACACCACCCACTGAGAAAGGAGAGCGGACTTCTTGCAGAAGTGGCCACTGTTTCCCACAAGCAAATCAGTCCTCCTTCCTAACTGTTTTCTACAAGCAAATCAATCCTATTTCCTCAAGCTTGCATGTATTTCACTCCTTTGGATGCTAGCTGGTGATGGTAACCCACTGGGTGGAACATCATCCAGGGAGGAAGCGAGGATTGCAGGGCTGGATATGGGAAACCAGGCCTGAAGTCCCCCATCCTTTGGGCCACCACATGAAAACTACTAGATGGGCATACTCCAGTAGCACCTGGGCTACTTATTTCCCTGTTCACCACCTGAAAACCCTCATCCTCTTCATTGCTGATCTTTGAAAACCAGGTAGTACAGCTGCTTCAGTGCAGTAACTGTAGTACTAAGGAATGTGTTGAATAACCAGGTGAAAACGAATCCTCATCTATCTCTTATGTTCACAGCTGTTGGGTTGAGTGTGTGGAATTAAACACCCCTGAACAGATCAAGCAGCTTGACAAATGAGTGCTGGTTACGGCAGCATTTCCTGCTGTTACTTTAAATTACGCCAGCCAGCAGCTAAATGTATCAGTAATCTCAGATATGACTCAGATTTCTCAATGTAAAATGGGAAGTGAGTCATCTGCTATAGATACAAAATGATCCTCTGCAGATGCTCATCTAACGTTGAGTCATGATTTGAAAAACAATGTTTTTTAAAAAGTGTTGGTTCTTGAAATAAGATTTTTTTCATTGAAACTCTTTAAAACAAAAAGTCAGCTTTCACTATATATTTATTGGTTTCCTACAAAATATAAACAAGTTCCCCTGTTTCACATCCTGTTCCCTTATCAAATCTTGCCATAACCTTGTTTGTGAACTCAGTGGATGCCAATTGTTGGAATGTTCATCAGAAAATTTTATGAAGTGGTACCATACTTCAATAAAGTCACCTGCATTTTCAAAACATGCACCTCTTTGCCAGTTTTTAAGGTAAAGCAATTGCCTGTATATTCTGTCACCATCGTGTGATGTGCTGATGTCCAAATCCTTTCCAGTTCAGTGCTATGAGAAGTCATGGCACCAGCAAAAGAAAAGTAATAAGTTCCTTGTAGATTGAGTTGAACCTTCTTTAAATATTATCGAGAAACCGAAACTTGGGTTACATTTTATATACAGATTTGTAATATTGCTTATTTACACACACTCCCAGAATGGCTGCACTTAATCACATAGCCACCACATATGGAGTGTAGTACCAAAAGTGTTACATCCTCTCCAGCACATTGGTGATGTTTTGTCTATGTAGCTGCATCTTAATGGGGTTAAATGCCATCTATATATTAACTTAGAAGAATTTTCTTATGAGGGTTGACACTGATCTTAAAGGGATTATTATTATTATTATTATTGCCTATAAGGTATTCCAGTCTGCCTCCTTAATTTTGGTACCTAGGTCAATGTTTCCCTTAATTGTTTAACTGATGAACGTTGTAGTCAGAGGCTTCTCCAGGTCCCCAGAGGAGGGTTGGTCAGGTTAGCCATATTGATCTTTGTTCTTAACTAGTTGTATTTTTCCTAAGAGTGCACCTTGCAGAGATCTCTTTTTGACTCCAATTTTGTTGCAAATTCTTGGCAAGTCATGGCAAAGTTACTTAGGACCGCTAACATAGCTTTGATAGTGTCTATACCAAGTCTTGATCTCTGAGATGTTCACATCGTGTTCATGGAAGAAAACACACTCTCCGCTGCAGCATTGCTTCCTGGTAGGCAGAGACACAGTTGAACCAACTTTTGTAGCTGTGAATAGGGGATCATCTTCTGATAAGAAGAATGAGAAAATGTCACTCCCATCTTGAACACACATCAGCACCACTTTCATTCCATTTAGTTATATTTTCTTTTGATACATATTATTTCAAAGAAGAAATTTCATCAAATAGATGATCTTCACTTAGATAAACTCCTACTCTTGATGAAAAATATTGGAGACACTCTTCAAAGTTTTCTCTCTGTGAAAAAGTCCTAAGCAAAATGCATTCCATACATCTAATAACTTTAGAGTGGAAGCTCTAAGCAGTTAGATCAGGGGTCAGCAACCTAAGGCCCATGGGCCAGAAGCAGCCCACAGAGCTCATTTGACAGGCCCACGAGCTGCCTTCCAACCAAGTTGCACGCTCGCGCGCTGCACTATCCTGCACAGCGCAGCGCGGGGACTCACTTCTGTGGTGCCAAAAATTGCGTCTGTGCACGGGACCTGATGGACTGACTTCCAAATATTACAAGGCTTTAAAAGAATGGCTAATACAACCTTTGAAGGAAGTCTGTAATGAAATCCTTGAGGGGAAAGAAGCACCTGACACGTGGAAAGAGGCTTATATCACGCTTATACCGAAGACAGAGACTGAAAAGACCCAACTTAAGAACTACCGTCCAATCTCTTTATTAAATGTGAATTACAAAATTTTTGCTGACATTTTAGCTAAGAGATTGAAAAAAGTTTTGATGGAGGAGATCCATAGGGATCAATCGGGCTTCCTCCCGAGAAGACATTTATCAGATAATGTAAGGAACATAATAGACATTTTGGAAATGTTAGAAGTTAATATAAACACAAAAGCTGTTTTGATATTTGTGGACGCGGAGAAAGCCTTTGACAATATTTCTTGGACCTTTATGAAGAAGAATCTCCATGGGATGGGGGTAGGCCAAGGTTTTGAAAACGGTATAGGCGCAATTTATTCTGAACAAAAAGCAAAGCTAATTGTAAACAATATTATTACAGAAGAACTTAAGATAGAAAAGGGGACACGTCAGGGGTGCCCAATTTCCCCACTACTTTTTATTTCGGTCCTGGAGGTTTTGCTGAACATGATAAGAAAGGACCAGCTGGTTAAAGGGGTTCAGGTCGGAGCGAGACACTATAAATTGAGAGCATTTGCAGATGATTTCGTACTTACATTGCAAGAGCCGGAATCCAGTACGAAAAGGGTTTTGGAATTAATTCAAGAGTTTGGTCAAGTGGCAGGATTTAAATTAAATAAATTAAAGACTAAGGTATTAGAGAAAAATCTAACAGTAAGAGAGAAGGAGAGGTTTCAGAATGAAACAGGTTTCTAACAGTGGTTAAGAACTTATTTAAAGACAATTATGAGAAATGTTGGAACCAAGTGAAAAAAGATTTAGAAATTTGGTCGAACTTGAAGCTTACTTTGTCTGGTCGAATAGCAGCTATCAAGATGAATGTATTGCCTAGAATGTTATTTTTGTTTCAAACATTGCAAATTGTTGATAAGATGGAGTGTTTTAAGGGATGGCAGCGAGATATTTCTAAATTTATCTGGCAGGGCAAAAAGCCCAGAATAAAATTTAGGATTTTAACTGATGCAAAGGAAAGGGGGGGGGGATTTGCCCTGCCAGATTTGAAACTTTACTATGAATCAGCAGCTTTCTGCTGGTTGAAGGATTGGCTGCTCCTCAAGAACACTGACATCTTAGATTTGGAAGGTTTCAATAATTTTTTTGGGTGGCATGCATACTTGTGGTATGACAAAGTTAAGGTTCATAAAGGTTTTAAAAATCATATTGTCAGGAAAGCATTGTATAGTGTTTGGATCAGATATAAAGACCTACTGGAGAGCAAAACTCCAAGGTGGCTTTCACCAGTGGAGGCAAAAGCTGCGAAAAAACTTAATATGGAGTGTATATGGCCGAAATATTGGGAAATTTTAGAACAGGAGGGTAGTAACTTCAAACTGCAGAGTTTTGAGAAATTAAAGGATAAAGTGAGAGATTGGCTCCACTATTACCAAATAATGGAGGTTTACAAGATGGATAAGAAAATTGGCTTCCAGGTGGAGAAATTGAAATTGGAAACAGAATTGTTAGAATCCAATACTAAAAATTTATCCAAAATGTATAACTTGCTGCTGAAATGGAATACGCAGGATGAAACAGTTAAATCAGCTATGATTAAGTGGGCGCAAGATATTGGCCATAACATTATGTTTGCTGACTGGGAAAGGTTGTGGACCACCGGCATGAAATTTACGGCATGTAACGCCTTGAGAGAAAATATTATGAAAATGATATATAGGTGGTACATGACCCCAGTCAAGCTTGCAAAAATTTACCACTTGTCAGATAACAAATGTTGGAAGTGTAAAGAAAATGAAGGCTCATTCTTCCACCTCTGGTGGACATGCCCAAGGATTAAGGCTTTCTGGGAAATGATATATAATGAAATGAAAAAGATGTTTAAATACACTTTCCTGAAGAAACCAGAGGCCTTTCTCCTGGGTATGGTCAGCCATGTGGTGCTAAAGAAGGATAGAACTTTGTTTTTGTATGCCACAACGGCAGCAAGGATCCTTATCGCAAAGTATTGGAAGACATCAGATCTACCCACTCTGGAAGAATGGCAGATGAAGATGACAGACTACATGGGACTTGCAGAGATGACGGGCAGAATCCGAGACCAGGAGAAAGAGACAGTGGAAGAAGATTGGAAGAAATTTAAGGACTATCTTAACAATTATTATAAGATTAAAGAATGCTAGATTGACATGGACTTAAAAATATTGGTTTTTCAGAGACATTAGAGTAAGAAAAGGAACAGAATTAGTAAGAAACTTTTGGGAAATAAGGGAATGGAGTTGCTGATGGGATAATGAAACTAGAATACAAAACGGTGAGGTATGAGGAAGTCGGGGAAATAAGGTTGAGAAAATAAGTTTTGAAATTATACTTCTTGTTTTTTGTTTGTGTTTGTTTTTATTGTAGTTGTTTTGTATTTCTATGTTCTTATTGGAAAATTTAATAAATATTATTTAAAAAAAAAATTGCGTCTGCGCAGATGTAGACACCGAAAATTGCAGGTGCGCATGTGATCTGGCACACGGAGGGATCTCCATGGGACTGAACTGGCCCAGGAAAGATAAACTTTCGGTACACCAAAAGGAATCCTGTACTGCCCTATTGCCCAGCTTCCAGAACATGCACTCAGAAAACTGGGTCTTCCTAATAGGACGCCTGGTGCAAACTAATGACTTCCTAAAAATCACTGCAAACCCCCCTCCCCGCCCACATGACCTGGGTTGCTGTGCGTAAGAGAAACCTATTGGACAAGCAGCGGCAAGGACAGGCCCATCTACTTCATCCAACCAAGTCTCTGTTACACATGCCTGGTCAAGTCCTCCATCCACAATCAAGTTGTTGATGGCAGTAGTCTTATGAATCATTGACCTAGCATTACACAGCAACACCTTCAGGTCATGTGGGTTTCCCTTGTTGATTCCAGTATCCATCTGGTCAAGACCAGACCCGGAGGCAGGGATAGTCTTCAAACAACGACTAAACCTGCCTCCTTGGTAATGACATGGTCTGGTCTTCGTGCAACTCCTTTAAAAAAAAATAAAAAATTATTGCTTTTAAGGATTACAAAAAAGAAAAGAAAAGAAGACAAAAGAGAAAAAGAAAAAAGACATTACAATACAATATATAGACAATACAAAACACAACCTAAACCCATTAAACTAAACCCATTAAACTAAACAAAACAAAACCCAACCCCTAACCCTAACCCTAAATGAAGAAAAAAAAAATTAAAAACATACATCACATCTTTTCCATACTCTATCTTTCATTCCCTTGTTTCCTCGACCTCCTCTCACCTCCCTTTTTGTATTCCACTTCTGTTAATTGTTTCAGCAAATCCTTTCCATCTTTCTCTATTTTTATCATATTATAAATAACATATTTTTTAACCTTATTTTCCATTAAAACTAAAATAATTATATATGCTTAAGTCCTTATAACATTTCTGCTAAGGCCATAAAATATCATTCCACCATTTTTCTATCACTCATTAATTTTACAATATTTCTATATATAAACTTTAAATTTTCCAATCTTCTTCCACCATCTCCTCTCCCTGGATTCGGATTCTGCCAGTCCTTTCCGTCAATTCCATATAGTCCATCAACATGGAGATCTTATGTCCGAGGATCTTAACTCTTTTCTAGGTCCCTTCTGCAGGTCATCTTCATATTCTTTAATGCTAAAGAGCAAATCTCGGGAAAACTCCAACCTAACAATACTTTTATTCCTTCTGGACAGGTCAGCCAAATTTCCATAGTTGAAGCTAAGATCCATAGAATATTTCAGGACATGTTTCAAGATTCCTCCAAATCCAAAGGCCCCCAAAACTTCAATCTCCTCTAGACCCAAGTCCATGTCCTAGAAGTCAGTTAATCCCTGCATAGAGGGATATTTCCAACTTTCCTTCTTCTATCTGAGCCGGGATCCAGTCCTCAAAATCTGACTTTTCCTAGATTCAATCATAAAAGGCCTCAACTTGTAGTCCTCAATTTGCTTCTGTAAGACTAAGGATCCCGCTTGTATTACTTTAGGTGCTTTCTCCTTCTCCACAATTTGTCCTGCCAAAATAGATTCCTGTACAAAGTCCTGAATTATTTCTGTGTTGGTACTCACTTTTTGTCTCAAATTATTCACTTTCTGTTCCAAGTTATCAATTTTAAAAGTCATGTCATCGGTCTTCTTATGAAGCTGTTCCAGCGAATAGCTTATCTTACATAATACAGTCACAATTGCTTCTCCTGTCAACATTTTTAAATGGTCCAAGGTCAATCTCTGGTTCTCACAATTCCTTATCTTGCAGCTGGTGATTCCCCAGTTACACTCCTGTAACAGTTTCAAAAGCTCCCTCTAGAGGGAAACAGTTTCCACTTGTATCAATCCTTTCAAACACAACTCAAACCATAAAAATAGTTTCAATTTTCAGTTACTTTTCCTCCTTTTTAAACGCAGAAGAGGACTGGAAACAGTATCTTTCTCTTATTTAGCTAGCTGTCAAATATGTTCTGTTCGCAATTAATGAACTCTTTCTGGCAGCCCGTTTCCAGGTTCAGAGCAGTGGTAATTTGATTTTTGACTCTCTCCTGCAGGCTCTCTAGGTCCAAAATTTCCCCCCTCTTCTCCTGCTTCCAAGGGGTTTTTTGTAATTTTAACTGATGGAGATTTAATCCTTTGCCAAAAACTTTCAAAGACTTTAGCTTGTAACGTCTTTGCTTCAATCTATTTACAAAAGCAGAAGGCAGACTTCCTGTTTAAGACCTTCCCGCTTCGGTGCCAAATTAAGGTATTTAAAGATCCAATTTTCCATTCTACTCACGGGTAGTTGTTTAAAGTCCAATTGTCCACAGGAAAAAGTCAGCGCTCTCCGGCAACAGCAATGTGGCTTCACTCCGTGAAAGAAGCAGTCGATTCAAAGCACCGCGCCACTCACCCCACGTCGCTCTGGATCCCCAAAACAGGGTTTCCCCACGAGTAGGGGAAGCGCAAAAGGTGCTAGCCGAATCCCAGGTTCACAAGCTTCTCCCGCTTGTGATTTCAGTGGGTCTCCGCCTTCGCCGTGGTGGTCAGACCCTGCTTTCCACGGAGCAAGTTCCGATCGGAGGAGCTCCGCCATTGCCGGAGGCGCCAACCTGGAAGTCTGGTCTTCGTGCAACTCCTGCCCATGATAACCGAGATCGGATGTCCCAGTGCTTCCCCCCTGTGGAACTTGCCCCAGCCATTGTGTTGGCTGGGGCCCCACTCCCAGGCAGCCCTGATCCCATCCCTTAAAAACAAAACGCAAACAATACAACCAATAAAAACAACAAAAAACAAAAACAGAACAATTATACTAAAATTAATCCCCAACCAAATATCCATCCCACCCACCCACCCCCAACAAAGCAAAAAAGGAATAAAAGAAAGAAAAATTTAAAATGCCATCAACTGCTTAAGGACATTTAAAAACACATTAACCACTTGGGACAGGGAAGCAATAGCAAAATAACCTCTCGCACATCCCCAAACGTTTGTTCCAAATGAGGGCTTGGGCCAGTTGGAAAGGCCTTGGAAGGGAGCAGGTCCTGCAGTCCTCACCACAGCCGATGGTCCAAGGTCTCACCGCAGTAGGAGTCCTGCAACTTGGGGAGTGAAAGCCTGGGCCACGCCCCCTGGGCCCGTTGGAAAAGGCCCTCGAAGGGAGCAGGCCCTGCAGTCTGGTCTTAGCGTAGCTCCTCCTCCTGCCCGTGATCACTGGCACCGTGATTGGTTGTCCCAGTGCTTCTGCCCCTGTGGAACCTGCCCCAGCCATTCGGTTGGCTGAGGCCCACTCCCAGGCAGCCCTGACCCTTTCCCCTTAAAAAGCAAAATACAAACTATACAGTAGCCTAACAAAATAGTAAAAGCCCAAAACAATTATACTAAAATAAAACTAATCCCCACCCCAAGTCAACATTTATCCCACCCCAAACAAAAATAAAATAAAATAAAAATATATAAATAAAAACCACTGTTCAGAGTGCAAGAAAGTAAAAACGCTTTTAAAACATTTTAAAATATGTAAAACCATTTTTGACATTTGCTGCTGCAGCAGCATCAGAGTCCTGAGGCCTCACTGGAGCCTCTTAGAGCTGTGATGGTGAGTGTGGGCCCTGCCCCCTAGGCCTGATGGAATTGGCCTGCAGGAGGGAGCGGCCTTCCCCAGCACTCATGATGGCAGCAGCAGCAGTGTCCCAGGGCCTCGCTGAGGCCTCTTAAAGCTGTGATGATGGTGAGTGTGGGCCCTGCGACCCTAGGCCTGGTGGAATTAGCCTGCAGGAGGGAGTGGATGGCAGTGGTCTTATTCATCATTGACCTGGCATTGCACAGCAGCATCTTCAGGTCATGTGGGTATCCCTTGCTCATTCCAGTATCCATCTGGTCAGGACCAGACCCGGAGACAGGGATAGTCCTCAAAGAACAACTAAACCTGCCTCCTTGGTAATGACATGGTCTGATCTTAGCGTAACTCCTCCTCCTACCCGTGATCACTGAGATCGGTTGTCCCAGTGCATCCCCCCTGTGGAACCTGCCCCAGCCATTTTGTTGGCTGGGACCCACTCCCCGGCAGCCTTAACCCTTCCCCTTAAGAACAAAATAAAACCTAAAAAGCAACAATACACACAATAAAACAATACAATAAAACAAAAACAGTAAAAATTACAAACATACCAAAATTAAACAAATTCCCGAACCCGACTAAACATCCATCCCACCCCACCACCAAAAAATAAAAGGGAAAAAAAGAAATTTGAAATGCATTTTAAAAAGAACTCTGCACTGTTCTGAGTCCTCTTGGGCAGCAGTGGCAACTGTCCTTATGAGGCCTGTCAGGCCCCGCCCTGGGCCAGATGGTGTGTGGCAGGAATGGGGCCCTTAAGCACTCAAGCAGGGGAGTCCTCCGGGGCAGAAATTTGTGTTCCTGTCCTACTATCTCAAAACTCTTTTAGATGTTCTACTCTCACTGTAAATATGTGAAAATAACAAAAAATCTTTACTACAAGTCTTTCTACATCAACAGGGATTGGATTTATTGCAGAATGTGTACTGTTATGTATCATATGATCATTACATCCCAAGATGAGAATATTCTTTCCCAAACCTTCCTTCATTTTGTTTGAACCTTCAGGTTGTTTGAACCTTTCCTCTTCAGGCCACCAAAGTTAGTGTTTGTAATGTCTGCTGAAATTGCTACCACTTTGTGCTCCAAACCAAGATCCTTGATTGTTTGAAATGAAGCCATGTATATTATTTCCCCTGTAATTTGAACAAAGTCCACAAGTTTATTATGGATGGATAAAGCTTTCTCAGCATTCACATGTACATAGTGAACAATAATTGGTAGTAATTTTGTATTCCAATGATTTGAAGCATCTAGAAGTATAGTTACAAAAGCAGCACTATTACTTTATTCTACAGCTTCAGCAATTGCCCAGGGGACAATTACGTGTTTGAAAATGGCTTCAACTTTTCATCTAGTCAAGTTTATTAAATTTGTGAGGTCCATGCCTTTACATAAAATACCATAAAACATTATTAAAAGATAAACAATAAAATTATAAAAATAAGCTAAAATTCAAGCCTTGCTGTCCCAGCAAGGAAACTACCCCAAAAAACCCCACCATTCAGGAAAGAAGATAAAGCAACAGGTTAGGAGAGCAATGGGAGGGACCTCACCTTTTCATCCAGGAACCATACTCTAGTTTTCATAGCCTTCACCACAAAGACCGCTACCACGTGAGAAATCCGTGGATCAGCGTCCACCAGTAAAAACTTTACTTGGTCCTCAGAGTTGACTATTGATTTGGGAATAGTTTGTAACATCGCATCCCTGAAGGCCGAATAGATGGGACAATACAACATGTAATGTGTGAGATCCTCTTTGGTTCTCATATGACAAGGACATATATGCTGCTCTACTGGGATTTTTGCATATCTGCCTGACAGGCCATAGGAATGGTTTGAAAACGGGCCATGGTGAAAGCTCTCCGAAGGGTGGGATTGGTGATATTCGCCAAGTAATTGGCACAGGTTTTGACTGTTTTCAGTCGGGGAAACCAGTGGGAGGACCCTGGATTCTGTATTTTTGTGATATCTAACAGAGCGTCTCTCTCCAGGATCCATTCCCGAACTTTGTCCGGGCTCCACAGTTTGAGAATATTAAACTCCGGTAGGGTGTATCTAACCAGGATCTCAGATAGGTTTTGACGCCAAGTGGTGTTCTTTTGAAGAGATACAAAGGCTTGTTTGGCCAATAAGATGTTTGAAGTGTTTGCAAGGTTGATGTAGAATCGTAGGAATCTTAAGTGGGCCCTGGCAGACACAGAGGGTAATCCAACCTCCACCCTCAAGAAAGCTGCTGGGGTTCCTTGAGGAAGGCCTAGAATCCTCTTGAGATAATAATTTTGCAAAATTTCAAGCCGTTCCAACAGCCTCTGGTTCCACCCCCAGTTCTATCCCATATAACATCTGGGGAATAGCTTTCCCAACAAAAGCTCTTAATGCCGGGATCACCAATTGACCTCCCCGGGTATGGAAGAAACTAAGCAGGACACCAATTGTTCTTCGTGTTAGGATGGTTACAGCCTTAAAGTGGGCTAACCAACTAGATGTAGCCTGGGATGTAACACCCAGATATTTTTAAAAAGGGCACTGTTCAATCACATGTTCGTCTAAAGACCATCTAAAGACGTGGCGAGCTCTACTGAACACTACAATTTTTGCTTTGTCATAGTTTATCTTTAGTGAGTTATGGGAACAGTAGGCTGCGATCCCCTCCAGCATGCTGCGTAAGCCTCTTCGGGTGAGTGCCATTAAAGCCATGTCATCGGCATATAGCAATATATTCAGACGTTTACCTTCAAGGGCTGGAGCCGATGACTTGTACTTTGCCACGTACTGGACAATGTCGTTTATATAGAAGTTAAAAAGAAATGGGGCTAGCAGGCATCCCTGTTTGACCCCTTTCCCCAATGGCAGTGGGTCCATAAGAGTTCCCGATGGGCCAGTTCTGATTTTGACTGTAGTATCTGTGTGTAACTCTCTGAGAATTTTTAAAAGCCGTCTATCAATGTCCGTTTCATATAATTTTTTCCATAGTCTATCTCTACAGATTGAGTCAAAGGCAGATGTCAAGTCAACGAAGGCCACAAAGAGTCTGCTCTTATACGCTTTTGCATATTTAGCTACCAGGGTCTGTAGTACCATACAGGGACCTATCATATTGTGGCCCTTTCTAAATCCTGCCTGTTCCTGGTTGAACCGAAAGTCACGTGTTCCAGAACAAAGGCTTCAACTTTTGTTCTGGAACATGTGACTTTCGGTTCATTGAATTTCTTATGCCAGAAGTATAGTCCATATACTTGAAACTGTGGTAATGCTTCATGGTGTGAAATGCGAAAGTTCCTTCTTGAAGGGCAATGTTTATTTCACTTTGATCTGGCACAATCTTCCTAAAGTATGTTGATACCTTTGTGTTACTTCTTTCCTGAATCACTGAGCTTTTATGTCTCTTAGTTGTAACATGTTCAACGACTGAGGTTCGCCGGCCACTTCCAACTTGCTTCACATAGCGAACAAAATGCAGAATGTCCCTTCACTCTTCTGATAAATGGAAAATCCTTTAGTATCAAATCACTAACCACACATTTTCATTTCTTTGACGTCGTATTAGCTTTAATAACTACAATATAAAGTACAAAAAGTACATGTGGATGTGTTAAAAGACTGCCAATACTGCTAAAAACAAACACTCCACGCTGGAAAAAGCAGCAGAATAAAAGAGGAAGAGGAAAACAGAAGTGAGATGTGAAAACAAGTGCGTGTTGGCAGGGAGCCAATCACATTTTGAAAGAAAACCATGCGATAGCAGCTAGCCAATCACACTTTGATAGACATATTGATGTGTCTTGTGCCATTGAATGGGAGAAAAAGTTTTATAGAGGATGGTGATAGTAATGGGATGGGGGGGGGGAGGAAGGACTTCCCCCTCAAAAACAACCTAACAAACTAACTAACTAAAAAGGGACTCGGATTTTTGTTGTTCTCCCCTCCTTTAAAAAATAAAAATGAGAATTTAAATAAATAAATAAATAAATAAATAAATAGCACATAGTCTGGGGTGAAGTGGCGATCCCAGGGAATGGCATGTGCTGGTTCAGGGCTCTCTTCTAGGCACCGCCATTTTATTTTTTAAGCGAAGAATTTACAGTAAAATAAAATTAAAAGGGGCGGTGGAAAATGTGTTTTTAAGTAATTTATTAAAAAAAATAGTAATAATAGTAATTTGGGGAAAGGAATTAAGACTTAACAAGTAAAAATAAAAGTCAAAGATTGCTGTAGTGGCAATGGCCCCCCCTTTTTAAAAAGTTTTTAAAATATTAAGAAATAAAAAGATAAAATGGAATTAAAAAGAGGGGTTTTCAGTATTTTGCATTTTTCCTGCTGTGCCCCAGCCTGCTCTTGGCACGCTAGCCGCTGGGGAGGTAGGTTCGGGTTGGGCCTGGGCTTGGCCACGCGTTTCCTCGCAGCCTCCCTTGCCCTCTCTGTGCTCTCCTACCTCTCCTCTTCTTCCCCCGCAGCAGCGGTAAGGTTGGGCTCTTTTTTGCTTTTTCTGCGTTGGCTCCAGGGTCCACCTGGCCCCAGAGCTCCGCTGAGCCATTGTCCGGGTGTTTTCAGTCGCCTGGGGGGGGGGGCGTTGCAGCTCCTTTGGTTGACACACCAGGCACCCCTGGTTCCCCTCTGGTAGTGGTGCTGGTGGCGGCAGCCCGTGAGCTGGCCAGGCAGTGTAATTGGTTCTGGCTGGCTTCAGGAGCTGCTTGCCGCTGCGGTGTCCGCCATGTTGCCTCTGGTCAAAGCCTCCTCCAGTGCCCCAGATGATGCACACTGACAGAAGGTGGTTTTCGGCTCAGCAGAAGGGAGGTGGTGGTTGTGGGAGCGCTGCCTGAGTGGGTTGCCAGCCATGGCTGCAGTGCTGCCACCCCCCAAAGTTCTGCCCAGAGCGGTCCACCCCCACCTCAGCTTTTTGGCCACAACTTTATTAAAATGCAAACCGTGATTGTTGTTTAGGCATTGGTTAAGACTATCCGTCCCCCCGCCTGGGGACAGAACTGACTTCCGGGCACCACCGAAAGCCAGTGTGGGAAAACAAGTCGGGGAAGAATTGGAGCTGAGTCACAGACCCTCAATTCTAACTCGCCTGCTCCCCGAAGGCTTGCCGGCCCTAGTCCCATTCCAGGGATTGGACGAAAAGATGGCAAGCCCCAGGATTCCTTTAACGGAATTCCCTTTCCGCAGCAACCATGGAGGGGCAGGCCAGGCCTATCCTAACCCCTCCTCCACCAGATTTATAACCAATGCCTAAGCACAACCTTACAAGTTGTGACGATTTGCTACACAGCCAGCTAATTTGCCAGGTGGAAAAATTCCTACCAGGCCCCTGCTCAAAGGCAGACGACCCCATGACAGGCATAGCAAGGTCAACGCAACAACCCCTTACTCAAGGGTGGGTGGGCGGGTGATCCGTTGCACGCAGCAAAAGAGAAAGTACAAGGCTGCGTGCAGAATATTTAAACCTTTTACCCCTCCCACCAAAATTGCAACATAACTTTTCCCCCAGCAACTCAGCAATCCAGTCACTGCCCCCTGGCCATCTTGGAGAACTTACCCAGCAACAAAGGGGGGTGCTCAGTAGACCCCACCACAACACGTGCTCTCCCTGAAGGAGAACACGCTTTGTTTTAAAAAGCACTCCAAGGAAGATAAAATATGTTGAACTGTACCAATTAGAAGGACTCTGCTTGAGTATTTGTCTAAACCCAGGGGGGCGCTTTGTTTAATGACTCCCCCCCCTTTATTTGTAAAAGAATTTCAGGGCAGAATAAACAGTGAACATCCAACTTCCATATGTTCAATGTCCTAAAGGCATTTGGAGAAGCAAGCAGCTTTATTTGTTTCTAATTGCTGCAGACTTCATAACAGGACTTCCTCTCGTGTACCTCGTATACCCTGTGGATTATATTTGTAATTCAATTCCCACATGAAGTACACAAAGCCAGAACTTCACAGCATCATTTGTGCCATAATATTGTGTGCTAAGAGCCCTGATGTTGACTCTTTTTACATGTGTTCATGTGTGTTTCAGTTTTTACAGTTAAGGCTGCAACTTGTGATCTTTGTACAGTCATTGTATTCTGTATTTTATTTCCATAAAATTTATGCATCACTTGCTGGTAAACCCCCCCCCAAAAAAAAACCCCTCAGAGTAGTTGATAAAAAGCTAAAACAAGTAAATCAAGAAAAAAATAAAAAGCCCAAAGTATAGGTGCTGCTACACTAAACAATTGAGTTCTTAGAAACTCAAAGTATTATGTGGTGCTTGTAGTAATACCGATTCTGCTGATGAAAGCTGTCGAGTGTATGCATTATGTTTTCATTATATTAATATATGAGAACTGATATGTAAACAGTTATACTTTAATTCAATAGAGGTATGTTTTCTAAACTTTTTTTTTTTAATGATTCTTCCCAAGTCAATCAGGATATTTACATATGGTTCATGAAGAGTTTCTTTATTTAATGTTCAGTTCTGTAATTATAAAGATTTAAAATTGTAGATTTCCCTGAAAAAGGACCCAAATGGTTTGAAATGTGTTGTTGAAGCTGTGGATAGGAGAAAGTTAATTCCTAAGTAATCAACTCCTGCTCTATTAAAGGTGGTGTTTTTCAAGAAACTCAATTTTTCTGCTGGACTTCTAGGGTGTCAACAATGGCTAGGCAACACGATGTCCATATACATACCTAATCTTTATAGAATTCCTTCAAACCATAACAAGTACAAAATGAAATCTTTAGTCTCAAAGTCTCTGAAAATCTTTAAATGAAGTGAGGTACCAGACTTTGTATAAGACAAGCTGTGAAGCTTTGTGTATTCAGCAAATATGATATCCAACACTGAACAGTGATTCCGGATATTGACTACTGTTTCATATAATTCTTCGTCAGCGTGGTGGGAGGATATAGAATTGCTTCATAAATGGAAAATAAAATTTTACACACGATCTGCATGACATATCAATTTACAAAAATTATAATCTATAATTCAAACAGTAATGAAAAAGAGTACATACCCCATATTATTTCGAATGAATGTATGTAAATGAAAATATCAAATGCTGTGGAACAGTGCTCATGTAATAATGTAGTCACTGCTACTAACAATATTTTTTGAAAAACATTTTTTGAAAAAGCCAACTCTGGGTGGTGCTAATAACAAGGAGGTTGAGTTTAAAGGTACAGTGCAGAGTAACAATACAAATACAAGAAGATTGGGATAAAAAGGAGAAGTACAAAGTAACAGACAAAATACAAATAATCAAATGAAACAATTAAGCCCCCCTGGATAAATGGTTTTAAACATGAAAATAAACTGTGTTTCTTGCTGCTGTAATTGTGATTTGAGGACCCGATCCTCGCTTGGTGAATAAAAACACGTGGACACGGTATATTAGGTTAATGGGCAAGAAAAGGCCACAACTTTATTGATTACAGCATGTGAGAAGGTATTGGGCTTAGGCATTGGACCACAGAAAACTTGACTCCACCTACTCAGAGAGGGGTGAGTCTGAAGACGGGTTAACCACCAGTCTGGGGAGCCTGTTGATGCTAATACAACTATAAGCTCTCCCCTGATGTCACTGAGGGTCGTGCCATGGCCCCCTGCCACATAGGCATTGGACAGGATCTGCGACCGCCGAATTCCTTTACCGGAATACCCAAAATTGAAGGGGTAGGCGATGGCCACACCTTGCCCTTCCACACACCAACAACACATTCCAATGCCTAACCGCCACCTGAGCCCATGAGGCTCGCCGCCAATACCCTCACAGCTGCAACCAATCCCTAAGACTATTGGTGATAGTCAACCATATGTCGTTTCCCTGATCTGAAAGATGAACACCATCATCCCGGAATAAGGCCTGGTCACCAATCCGGATATCACGATGAGAGATAACTAGGCCATTCATAAAACGTACTTTGCGCGCTACCATGCAATTTAAGAGTTTCCTGTATTTCTCAATGGCCATAATGTTATGGGCACCACGCCAAACCCTTCTCTTCAAGAGTGAGGACCAGAACAAGGTTGTTCTGGGAAATAAGGCAACCAACTCGTGCAAGTACTTTTTCATGCTCCACAACAAGACCACACTCTTCCTGTTGGCCAGGTTGTTTTCCCCCAGCTGAATTATTAGAATGTTAGGGGGCCCAAACACGGCGGCTTTTCCCTTCAGCAGTGGCATGAGTTCTTCCCATCGCATGCCACGTCTTGAAAACCAGGAAACTCACACCCACGATGGTAGTCCCAAATTAGGAGTGAAGCCGCAACTTGCTGCCCGGACGCATGCCCAATTCACAATACTGTGGCCGCAGATCCAAACTTGTCTACCGAAGTCAGCTAAGAGTAAAGAAAAGAGAAGCAGAGTGTTCGAAGCATACTATTGGATGTAACCCTTGTACGCATCAGATTTCCAGCAACCCATTTCTATAATCCTGTCCGCCGGGAGGCCCATGTGTGCAGCCGTTGTAGCCGTGCCAATCCTAAATGAATGTGCCACATAATCCTTGGAAGAGAAACCACAAGCATCTATAGCTTTACAAAGTACCCTAGTGAACTGGTGCCTCATCAACCGGGATCCATCCTCGTGAATAAGGAGTGGGCCAGGGCCAGAAGGTCTTAGGTAAAGATATCGTCTGGTGTCCTTTACCGGGCATGGGCCCTGTTGACCGGAAGCTGTGAGTTGGACTAAGGTGCCCTTACCACCCTGATCGGTCTTAGATTGACGTACCCGCACTGTCACACTTGAGCTGGACAACTGCACGTCCTCCAAGAGGAGGCCGCGTGTTGTACCACCTGAGGTAGCCTCTGCTACAACCTCGCCAACCTTAAAGGCACCAAAGAAGGCGATAGCGTACGCCGTGGAGAACAGCCGGGCCTCGAACTTGGACCAGCAAATTGACCTAAGTTTCATACGAATTTTGGAGAGCAACTCGTAAGAAATAGGCCTATGGCCTTCGCTCCTCGGAGGTTGCAGTCTACTCCAATCCTCGATTGCCGTGCGGACCATGAAGTCGCAGCACAGATCGATGGAAAACATGGCTCTACTAAAGAATGTGATGGCAGCTGTATGTATCCTTAAGTTTTTGAGACCTGACCCAAACCATGAAGGCGTGCCAAGTATTGCAGGACATCATCAGTAGTGGGTGGGACATTAGGGGAGAGGGACGATACTTTGGACCTGAAACCCATGAAATCGCACCAGACTTATATGATCTAAGCGTAGAGTGCGACAGACACTAATACTCCCTTAATCACTTAACATTTCTAAGGTTCCCCAGGTGCTCCGGAAAGGGTTCTGGCAGCAGCTGAGCCCCAGGTGCTAACAATCAGAAGCGAGGCATCTGGAAACTAGGTAAGGCATCCACTATATCGTTATTAACCCCCGGTATAAATTTAGCCAAAAAAATTAATGTTATATTTGAGGCACCGGAGGATGAATGATCGAAGTAGGTGCGACACCCTCTTGGAACGCGATGACTCCTTAGCCAGTATGTTAACCACCGCCTGGTTTTAAGTTCTGAAGCACACCCAGCGATTCTGGAACTCAGTCCAAATATGAACAGCCACAACTATGGGGAAAAACTCCAGAAAAGTGAGATCCCGCGTGATAGCCTCGCCTGCCAATCTGCTGGCCATTGTTGAGCGCACCAATGTCCCCTAAAGAAGAGGCCAAAGCCCAGGGACCCAGCGGCATCAGAGTGAACCTGGAAATCTTAGGACAGGTTGAGGTATTTCCTGCCATAAGGAGACTCCATTGTAGCGTTCCAGAAACATAATCCAGATCTCAAGGTCTGCCTTAACTGACTTAGGGAGTCTTACCCTGTGGTGCGGATTATTGAGGCCTTCTGACAGCCTGGCTAAGCGGGAGCAAAAGGGGCAGCCCAGTGAAACTACTCTGCACGCGAAGTCAAAGTGGCACAGCAGGGTGACCTTTTTCAGTGGGAGAGTTTGAAGGATTGTTTCCTTAAGGGCAGTTACCTTCTCCCCGGGCAAGCAGGAGGATTGAGCTATTGTATCAAGTTCTATACCTAAGTAGGTGAGGCGCGTGGTGGGGCCCTCGGTTTTGTCCGCTGTAGGGGGAACACCCAGTTCCTGAGCTAAAAATGAAAAGGCCTCCAGAAGGGAGGCACATTCTCCAGTACTGGGCTTCACCACAAGTAGACAGTCATCAAGGTAATGCATCACCCCAGATGAGTTGGTTCTGAAGCGCAAGGCCCAGTCTAAAAAGGTGCTGAATGTTTCAAAAGCCGAACAGACTATGGAGCAGCCCATCGGCATAGCCTTATCCATGTAATAATTCCCTTGAAATTTGAACCCCAGCAACCAAAAATCATTAGGATGAACCGGCAATAAACAGAAGGCTGACTCTATCACATTTTGCCAAAAGTGCCCTGTGACCAAAACCCCTGATGAGCTTTACTGCCTGATCAAAGGTGGCGTATTTTACTGAGCACAATTCCGGTGGAATGGCATCATTTACAGAGCCCCCTTTGGGATAGGAAAGATTGTGGATTAGTCTGCACTCTCCTGGGTATGATACCAAGGGGTGATATGTGCAGGTTCTGAATAGGAGGGTGAGGAAATGGGCCTGCTACTCTCCCTGCGTCTACTTCCTTAGCTATTTTCCTCTCTGCTGCCTCAGGCCTTTCCCTAACGGACTTCTGATTGGGAGAGTCCCTTGCTATTAAGGGGCCTGTTACCGGGATTCGGAAACCTTTGGAAAAACCCTCCCAGAGATAAGAAGCCGTGCTTTTATCCGGGTAATAGGTTAAGAGGCTGTGGAGAGGAGACAGCTTGATTGGGGGAAAGGCTAAACCCAAAGATCCACTATTTTCTGTTCCATGCCGCAGGGGCTCCTCTGGAACTGGAGTGATTGAACCCTCGTCCTCCATGAAAGGGCTGTTTTCCCTTATAACATGCAACAGCTGGGTGGGTCCTGGCACATCTCTCACACTTGTGAGGGTACTTACAAGACTGCCTTTGGCATGGCCCTTTATTCAATTCCCAGCACACCTTGAAGTTTAGGGTCCTTCCTTACGTCCAACCAAAGCGATATGCATCTACTGGCTTTTTCTCAACATACGGTCCAACCACTACCGACCAAATGCCATTTTCTATCTGATCCCAGCACGCCAAAGGAATCCTAGAAGCCTTTCTGTGAAATTTCTTATCGTAACTAATAGCAGTGGCCTCCCTTGAAAGGGTGTAGGCCGTTCTGATGTGTGACAAATAGGCCACCGTATGAACTGCTTGTTTGGGATAAGCGGCTACTATTGTCCCCATGTAGGCTTAAAAACCGTCTAGCCCAGGGGTCTGCAACCTTTAAGACAAAAAGAGCCGCTTGGAGCCGTTTCCAAAGAAAAAACAACAGGGAGCCGTAAAACCATTGCAACATCTTCCTGTGGCCCAAAAGAGTTCACATATCGGCAGAACAGCGCTATTTGTTCAATATCACCTTTGGACTCATCACAGGCGATGGAGTACACCACAGCTGAATTAATGTCTTGAATTTGCTGTTTGCTAATGTTTTCTGCCATTTTTAGGGTTCTGTCTTTAACAGTCTTCGTAGAGAGAGGCATGTCTTTGATTTTCTGCACAATTTCATTCTTGTTTTTGAAGTCCCTGTATAGAAGTTCCAAAATCTTAATGAATGCTTCTTTTATATACTCTCCATCTGTGAATGGCTTCCCGTGCTTGACTATTTCCTGAGCGGCTACAAAACTAGCATATGTTGTGGAATTTGCAGACTTCACCCACTTCTTGAAATTATTTTTGCTCCTATCAACCTTCCTCATAAGTTATGCAACGGCTTTTCGTCTTTCATCTCCATCTGGATATTTTTCAGCAAAGGCTGTGCGTTTATTCTGGAAATGTCTTGCAATATTCAACTTTTTGATGTTTGCAAATTTCTCATCACATATTAAGCATACTGGTAAACCAGTCTTGTCAGTAGAGAATGCAAATGATTCTGTCCATGTATCATTAAATACTCTGTTTTCTTCAGAAATTTTTCTTTTCTTGCCTTTATCCATGTCTTGCCTACCGGGGGTCCAAAATAGGGATGTCATCGTCCTCCTCACAGTCGTAGACCTGCATGCGTGCCGCTGCCCTCTGATCTGACAGCGGGCGGGAAGGTGACATCGGGACGGTGTGTGACTAACGCACGCACCGCCCCATGCGACGTCACAGCCAGTACAGCGCCCGCCACAGTGGGGAGTGTCGGGGCGCACAATGCGCCTCCTCCCCTCGATAGTATCTGCCCCAGAGCCGCGGCAAAGGTGTAAAAGAGCCACATGCGGCTCCAGAGCCGTGGGTTGCTGACCCCTGGTCTAGCCAGTTTTCAAAAGTAGCACCTGCTATGTTTCACAGATGTAAAGCTGGGTCTCGTTATCTTGCTCTGGCCCTTGCTCTGGCCCCTTAAAGACATACACATTAGGTGGAACAATGATGAACCTTTACATTTAAAGAAACCATTCAACAGATAGTATCTGCCCCAGAGCCGCGGCAAAGGTTGCTGACCCCTGGTCTAGCCAGTTTTCAAAAGTCCTCGGGACCGAAGGGTACTTGCTTTTGCGTTTACCATAAGAGGGCCTCTTTTCTCCCCTCCCCAACTCCTCAGCTGGGGGAACCAATTGGAACATGTCAACAAACTTCCCATTCAAAATCTTAGCCCACATTTTTGGTGAGAGGTGGTCCCCCGGGATGACATCTGCAGTAGTGTAAGTGGAAGTAGTCAAATCTTTAACAAGGGCCCCATTCTTCCACTCCTGAGTTCCCCATAACTTTTTACGGTAGGAATTAGGTCTCCTGGAGAGAGCCCAATCTGGGAGCCCCGAAATCTTCTCCCCTCTACCCCAATAAGAGCCAAGGGAGGCATCACTGTCATACTCAGAGGAGCTACCTGTGTCATCGTCCGTGTCTTCAGCCTTCAGCTTGATTTTCTTGCAAACATGCTTTTTTTTGTGCGTCTTTTCCCTAACGGCTTGTCCTCCGTCACCGCCTGAGGCTCCTGTTGGCAATCAGCCCCCTCGGGAAAGGCTGACTCCTTCCCAGGCTCTGGGGCCTCTTGCCAGTGATCTGCCCCTGGCTGGTCTTCGGTCAATCCAGGGAGATCGGTAATAAGTGACACCTCCCTCTTGAGAGATGCACACTCCCTTTGCATCTCAGCAGAAGAAAGAAAACAATCTGAAAGTAGTCTAACTCATTCTACTTTATTCCCAGACTGTACACTGTACACGAGCTAGTACAAAACATGTCTGCTCTCTCAAAAGCCTCCGTACAACTCACTCCACCCTCCTTTGCAGCAACAACAGGAAGGTCTCAGGTTACACTGAGAACACAACCTTGAAAGCAGCATTGGACATCCTGTCTTGCACTCAGTAACATCAGAAGAATCACATGATGTAAACAATGTGCTGCTATCACGCAGCTGGTGAGCACTCATATCCCAACAGCTCCTCCTCCAACTGCTGCTGCTGCTTCTCCTCGCCCGCTGATGATGTGCCTGATTCCGGGAGCTGAACCCTGGCCTGCTTATTGTGTAAAGAACTAGAAGTGACCAGGTTATTACTACGGGTCGACCTATGCACAGCCGCCCTACTTCAGTTCTGAGGGTTGCTTGCTGCTGAGCGAGCCGCTGACCAGGACTGAGAGTTAGTACCCGCCCTTGTAAATTGGGAGTCGCTAAAGAGGGTGGCAGAGGTGCCGGGAAGAACCTCAGCCTGGGAAAGGGGTGGGCTCTCTGGAACGACCTGTGCGTAAGCTGGGCTATCCGTAAGTGTAGCAGGAATGGCGTCGGGGGAGGGAGTTGGACTGTGGGGTTGATCAGGAAAGCGTTGTTCATAGTTATCAATGAATGATTTGAAAGCATTCAGAAAATGTGAAATAGGTTTGGGGTTATTATTTCTACCGCGTGGCGCCCGTGATGGGGTACAGTTAGCGGCCACAGTGTGTGCTGGTTCCCCAGCCGCACATTTCCTCTTGGGTGCCATGAGCTGTGAAACAAAATATACGAAGGGCCACAGGCACGGGCCATTGCTCTAGAAGAATCTACCTAATTACTGAGTCACTATTATTTATTTACTTATTATACCATTTCGATTTTTATTGCATTAGCCGTGGCCATTGCATAATATACATAGAAATAACAACATAAAATGGGGGTGGGGAAATAAAAGTGGATGTCGTCCTGGGCGAAATACTTTGAAAAAAAAGGGGGTAACAAAAGTAACAGGGGATTTAAAACATCGAGTGACAGAGAGTACAAAAACAGGTTCGATTGTGCGACGAATCGACTACATCTGTGGTATTAAAGAAGAAGTTGGTGCCGCTTTCCTCTTCATCACACTAAGCAGGAAGTTAGCTGTCATCTCGGTAATCCAACAGTCAGAATCCTGCAGAAGAAGGGACACTATCCAAGGCTGGATTGGGAGATGAAGCTTGTTCACGAGAGGAGTTAGAAACCGAGATCTTTCATCTGTCCAGTTGGGACAGAAGAGCATTACATGTTCCATAGTCTCCAGAGCCGTGTCATTGCAGGTGCATGTTCTATTTGCGATGGAAACTCTGGAGTAACGACCCAACAGAACTGCTGTAGGAAAACAGTTGAGACGGGCACAGGTAAAGGCCCTTCGCTTAGCCTCCGAAGGAATTGTGAGGCAGTATAGAGGGATCCCTTCAGGGGGTGGAATAGCTAGGGCTAAGCCTGAACACAGCCCTCTTGCATGGGAAGCTGTGTTAGAGAAGTCAAGTTGCTGGAGCTTCTTTTTGATTAGAGGTAGGGCCGCTGGGCTAATACACTCTAAGTTAAAAACAGTTTTGCAGTTCAAATTGAGAAGAGAGCGGAATTTGAGATTAATTGTAGTTTTCCAAGAAGAATTATGAATATCTCTTAGGATCAGATTGGAGAAGCCACCTCTAATTCGAGCATCCGATTCTAGTAGGTGGGAGCTATAGGAAATGGCTCGACTCCATGCTCGTTTTACAATTGAGGGCTGGGCAAACTCAAGTCGTAGGGCTGCACCTGAGACACATCTCGGGACGCCGGAAAGAGATCTCAGAAACATGTGAAGTGGGCGATCCAAGTTGCCTGATATTGCTGTAGTCCATACTTCGCAGCCATATAATAATTTAGGGACAACTTTGGCATTAAATATTTGAATTGCTGCTGGAAGGTGTTTGCAGCCCTTCTGGTGATAAAATTGGACAATGGCATTAGAGGTCGTGGTTGCAGCAAGAGAAGCAGATTGTAGATGGGTGGTCCAGGAGAGATTATAAGTAAATATTAAGCCTAGGTATTTAAAGGCTTTTACCTTTTCTAAGTAGCCACCTGTGATCTTAATCGGCTCCAGCTTGAGTTTGTGGGAACGAGTGAAGTGGAGGACTTTCGATTTTTTATAATTAATATTAAGAGCTTCCGCCTTACAATAGGCGATAAATGCATTAACTGCATTTGCTAGGTCCGCAGCTGTTCTGGATAAGATGACGGCATCATCTGCATAGAAAAGGGAAGCAACGGGGTGGCCTGCTAAGTGAGGAGGATACTTAGTTGCTAGCTTCAAAGGGGAAAGAGCATCATGAAGATAAAGATTAAATAGTAAAGGGGCCAAGAGACAACCTTGTCGGACGCCCCTGGCCGTTGGGAATGGAGTGGTAAGGGAGCCGTTGGGACCAATTCGGACGCGAGCTGTGGTGTTTGAATAAAGTGAAATAATTAGGGAGAGGAGGTGCGGATCAATTCTCAGATGGGCAAGTTTGGACCATAATCTCTGCCTAGGAATGGAATCAAAGGCGGCCTCCAGGTCCATGAAAGCGGCAAACTATTTACTTATTTATTTATTTTAAAAAGTTTATTTTATTTTTTATTAGTTTGTTTTAATTATCAATATTTAATTTTTCCTTTTTAAAAAAACCATATTTAATTATTTATTTTAAATTAAATTCTATTTGTTATTATTGTTTATTATTATTTCTTTTTTTCTTTTTTAATTAATTAAATGTATTGATATTAAATGTTAATATGTTATTAATATTCAATATTAATGTTTATTAACTATAGTTTGGTCGCAATAGCTGATGAGCTAGATATTATTACTATCACTTCTGAATTAATAGCCAGTGCTAACAAGTCAAATGAATTATATTTATGTTATAATGAATTACCCCTGACCTGGCAGGCACTTAAGTTAACAATAGCTGGAACTGCCGGTCATAAAGGTGAACAATGTATCCTGCCAGGCAGCTGTTCCCTGAAAATATTTAGCTGGCAGCAATTCTAAAGTCAGACACTGTTCTAAAGTCAGATGCAAATAAAACGGGCAGGAGCTGTTCCCCTGAAAAGATTTAGTTGACGGGGTTAGAAAGGAAACCAGCAATAGAAAGAGGGCAAGAAGCTGCTGTTTAACCAAACAATGATACCAGACACAAGGGGGGGGGGGTAAAAGAGAGATAGCAACAAACACTGGCAAGCAGGAACACTAGTTATTAAGAAACAGCAGATATTGCAAGGTAGCTAGCCCCACAATCGCCCCACAGCACCAATTGGCGGCTGCCTGGTTAATCCAGCTGAATGCAGCCCACGCGCTGCGTCCAAATCGCCTGAGAAAATCTCCCTCGACAATACAATGCTTTAGCGCGATCCGAAGGAGATTTTATATTTTAAAATTATCCCCAAGGGACGACGCCAACCCCCGAAAGGCTCACACGTTATACTCTGGTGTGGGGGGGAGGAGAGGAAAAAGGAACTTGGAGGAAAACTGAGTCTTACTTCACAGGCACCAACACCTGCTGACTACCGTCAAAGGCAGGGGTGGGGTACTGACCAAAATTACAATGGGGGAAAACCAGGCTATACATCAAAGGCCTTTTACAATTGATAAAGAAAGTAGTAAAACATAGAAATCAGAATCGGGAAGAGATAACCAGACAGGAGGAGCTGACCATGTCAGATCACTTATCTCCTCGAAATCACAATAATCTTCCACAATAATCATCCAATATAGGGGGAAAGTAGCATAGAGGAAGCAACGCGAAGGGGCTTCTGCAATCTGTGCAGTCCACTGTCCACCTCATCCCTTAACCTTTCCTGAGCCTTGTGTTGCTGGCAGCTTTGGCAACATTGGGGGTGGGGGGGGGGAGAGAATCATTGAAGGGATCTCAGCCCCTTTTATCTCTATAATTCTGATTTAATGACCTTCCCTGGTCTTCCTCAGCTCTGGATCACTGGGAAATCGTAGTGCCTTCTTCCTTCTTCCTGCTGTTGTCTAAGGCAGTTACAAGTACACACCCCTCTTCTTACTTCTGTTTACTGGTAAAAGCAAAGTTGCCCGTCTCCTTTCCCTCCCCACCTTCGCAGTATTTTAGGTTTCTAACATTCTGTAGTGCTTTGAAAATTGAGTCTTTGAGCCTATAATGTTCAAAGCGAATCACCACATCTCTTGGAGCTTCCCCAGTTCTGCTTCTGCATCCTGGAATCCAATAAGCTCTTTTTATGTCATTGGGGGATCATGGTATGTTTAAATTCAGGGAGAGTATCCAATAAATAATGAACTGAACTATGTCTCCCTTCCCCTTTCCTGGTTCTCCAGTAGGCCTCATAGATGATCCCCCCCCCCATCCCTGTCCAGTTGTTCCGCCAGTTCATCGCCAAACCTTCAGTCATCATTTATAAGAGCTGGATCTCAGACTGGTTGGTTAGACTCAAGCAAGATTGTGTGTATCATTTGCTGTTTTAGAAATAGAAAATCTGATAGTTGGTTAGAAAGCGTATCAAATTTCTGCTCAAACGATGCTAGGGCTGCTCTCCAAGGCCAGTACCTGCCTTATTTTATTAATGTACTCATTGAATTTCTGTTCTCAATTATTGCAGCTACTTTCCCGCCTTTGGGGGCCTTCATGTTGCCTTTAGTCATGTTAGTGTCTGAGGCCTCTTCTGAAGCCCTGAGACAGAGCTCCAACTATTTCTCCATGAAGATCGAACCTTTCAAGACTCACTTTTTGGTCTCCATATTCCTTGGATCATCACCTCGATGATTAGAAGTCAATAGGATTGACTCTGCTTAGATTTTGTCTCAGGGGAATTGGGAGACACAGAAATATGCCACCATTTAGTGCAGGTGCATCATCTGCTTGTTGTGAGAAGAAATGCACTGTTCCACACTGCAAAAGCCTTTAAATGTGTCCGTTCTCATATAGAGATTTTATTTGTTTACAGTTTAGCCACTAGGTGGCATGAACATTTGTTGTCCTATTAAAGAAGTGTGTCTAACAGTCCAACTGCGTGTCATGTCAATTAGAAATTACATGGGTTGTTGTTTTTTTAAATAGCCAGCTGTGTTTATGTGTGTGTGTGCACCCATAGGGGTATGTCTAGCCCATACTTAACATTTGGAATGATGTGTTTTCCTGATCTGTGTTAAATATAACTTTGTCTTCAGTTTTGCTCAATGTTTACTGTTCTTTTTGCAATGTATAATTGCAATGTATAATTATTAATAGAAGCCTGCCAATAAACCATATAGCTCAACTTTGGAACTTGCTCCTGCAGGAAGGAGTGATGGAGGTGATGGAAACTTGATGGCTTTAAAACAGGATTGGAGAAATTCATGGAGCTGGATGCTATCAATAGCTACTAGTTATTGCAGTCCTGCTCAATGCTTCAAAATACCACTTGCTACAGGAAGGGGAGAGTGCTTGTGTGCACAGATCCTGCTTATGGATTTCACACAGGTATCTGTTCAGTAGATGGGCTTTGCGATCCTCTTGAGATAAAAATCCTGGAGGCTTAGGATAGCTTGAAAAAACAAGCTTGTTTTGAAGCAACACCAGCTTCCAGTTCTTATTTGTTGGAGTGCTCTCCTTATTGGATTTGGAGTTGTCTATGGTTAAAACGTAGGACCATGGATCTTGGGGCAATGAATCTTGCTTAGAGCTTGGTGGTGGAGCAAGCGCTGAAGGTTTTAGACAATCCAGAGCTTTATCAGCACAGACGTTTGGGGGCAAATCCTGTTTAACTGACTTCTTGGCTAAAGACTTCACCAGGTTCCCTCTAGTCCCAGAGGCTGTTGTGCTTTCGAGTAGGTTGAAAAGCTTTTTAAAAAACATTTTTTTATAATGCACTGTTTTAAGATTTTTTACGTTTTTACTTTTTTAAACATTTTTTACAACTATGGATCTCCTTTTGCAAGCATTAGCCCTGCAGGCTTTCTTACCCTTCCTTAATGGGCCACTCCTACAGAGGGTGGAGGCGAGGCCATGATTACTTTCTGATTCTGCAGGCATTCCAACGGGTATTCTCCAGAGAGTTTTAGAGGAGTCAGCCATGATGGTAAGAATTTTTGTGCAAATGTCCAAGTAGGACTTTATGGATTCAATGTCCTCAGTAAGGAGCACTAGCCATTTGATGATTGAGAGAACATCTTCATTTGTCTCGTGGGAATGAGGATAAGAGTCTTTCGAAGATTTAATATTTCCGGAGTCCAATTCCGAAATTTGTTTTAACATTAGTTCCTCCATTTTTTGATCTAACGATGGTTCGGGGGGAACTTGGTATTTGGCTTTCAGTTTCGGGGATGCTTCATTGGCTGTATCGAGGATATTTTGTGTTGCTTCCAATACATTCAGGCTTTTATCACTGCTTTTAGTACACTTCTTTCTTTGCTTAACCAGTCCTTCACTATGGCTGTAAGAGAGATTGGTAGGAGAGAGTAGAATTTCTCTTCCCTTCTTGTTCTTGTTCTCATTCATTTCAGTCGTTTCCTCATTTGTTCCACATTTTGCTCTATTCATGTAGAAGTGAGTGATTTTTGTTTGTGCTTTCTTTAGAGTGGCTCTTTTAAAGGTGGGTCTTTCACCCTTCAGAGAAAAGCCTGAGGTTTTGCAGCCACTCCTGGTCGTGACCATTGTTTCTTTAAAGTTGTAAATTATTTCTTTATTGTTGTGATAAACACGCTACAATGTATTGACTGAGGTAAATGGACAGGAGGTATTTGTGAAAGAGAAGAAAGACAACGTGGTGGAGAAGCAGAGGGGAGTTTACTTCTTCAATTGCTACAGTGTGATTACCGCAGAGGCTCTGGTACTCCCCCGGTAATAATCAAGAGGCTTAAAAAGGATTTTAAAATATATATATCTTCTTTCAGGGTCTCAATACCTTAAGACTTTGAGTTAAAAACTTAATTAAACTAAACTAGGATCATTAGCTCCGTCGCAGGGCTCTCCGCAAGGCAGTTTTGGGTAAGGGGAGAGGTTCCAAGGCCTCCCAGGCCCTTATCAGGTAAGCGATTTTTCTTTCCTCCCCAGGATTTCTCTCTAATCACGTTCCTTTAGGGAGTTATACTCACTCAGTTGCAGTAAAAGTTCACAGCAGGTTTCCTTCAGCTATTAATCCTCCTTATCACTTAAAACAGTAATAAAACATTAATAAAATAGCACAAATAGCACAATACTAACGCAGAGCTCCGCCATGTTTTCCCCCTCGCCCATCAAATCTTAACGCGCACCTCAATTTTCAAAACCTTGAAACAGCAACAAAAGTATTTGCTGGCGAATGTCATATGCATCTTTACAACAATGAGTTTTTTATGATTTCACTTTTACAGAAAAAACCCACCTTCTATTCTTTGATAAACATTATTATTATTATTCCTCAAAACTATAGATGACAAATGATGCGTTACTGGGTGGGAAAAGAAAGAAGGGGGGCAAGGGGAGTAAATTACATAAAAATGAGAGCAAAACAGGGGGTTTAAAATCAGGAGTCAAACTGAGGCATCGAACTGCTAGCAAAACTGCAATATAAAATTTAGTATTCTTTAGTAAATCCAAAAAAGGCAAGAAATCAGACTCTGGATTTGAGTTAAGGTTAAAGATCAAAACAAAGAGAGGACATTTTAAAATTAAGTCTCAATTTTTTAAAAATAAATAAACCTGAGGGCGTGCTAAACGGCAGCAGAAGCAGATTTGCAAGTCTTGGTTGTTCAAGGACAAAGGTGGCAATCTCCAGGAGAGGCCGTTCAGGGTCCGAGGCCTGTTCAATCTTCTCTCCTGAGAGCCGCCATTTTCCGTCTCAAATACCACCTCTGCGAGAATGGGCTACTGTGCCCACACCTGCAGCCAGACTCTTTTCTGTGGGACAATGCCAGTTCCTGCGACACTTCACCTTGTTTGCTGTTAAGGTCAAGTCCTTGTTCTTGGGAGGGGGGCACAATCTTCAGCCAGTGGCCACTGCGCTGAGCGGGGCAAGTAGGATGTCCATGCATTCATACAAGCGAAGCCTCGCAGCATGCACTGAGCCCCCGACTCGCTTCATTTGGCTCCTGTGGTTTCTGTGGACCCATCTGGCTGACACACACACATCCAGCTGTGGCAGGGGCAGGGCCTCCTGGTTGGCAGGAGTTTGACTTTTTCATGGTGCCCAAATGAAGAAAAGCAGACCCAACAGGACTTGATCACCCCATCTAGGGGATCGAATCTAATGTGCCATCAAATCTAATGCACACCTTAATTTTCGAGACGGTATTTGGCCAAAAACGGAGTGCATTAGATTCAAGTAAATAACTGTAGTTGAGTCATTGGCCTCATCCAGCAGGCTCTTTTTATGTTCTTAGGAATCTGTTATGGCTGGAGAACGTTTAATAATAAAGCTCTGTCTGCTTTTTGGGAGGTGTGTGCACACCAACAAGAGTAGCTTATTCCTTCCTTAAGGGTCTGGCAAATCCTTCTGGGAGAAGCACATTAAGCAGCATTTCACAACCTGATACCCTCTAGATGTGTTGAACAAACTACCATCCCATCATCCCTCACACAGGAGGCGTGGTCAATATGGACAGAGAAGTCCCTACCCTGCTGCCTGTGTGGTCATGCCATCAAATAAGTTCTTAGGGCTTCATTTTTGCAAAACACACTTTGTGTGTGCTGGGGTGAACAGCACTGTGTACACAAGAGAGGCTTCAAATGAATGAATAATGGCACAGGGATAGCTGACTTTCCCTATCCTTTCATGTTTGACCCACTGAAGTGAGGAGAAGCTTTGGGATATCTGCTATTTTTATTTGTTTGATGACACAGCCATGTACGCCCAAGGAAAGTATGTTATCTGAAGGCTTGAGTTAGAATTATCTTTCAATAAAATGGCACTGTGCAGAATCACAGAGCAGTTTGCTAAAGGATTGCAGCTTCCAAAAACATTGGCAGGCCAAAAAGTATGTAGCTCAGCAAAGCAAGTCTCCTTGAACCTCGGGATATTTGCTTTATAGCTAATGTTTATTTCAGCTATCCAAAACCCACAAATAGCTGAATGGAGGCTAGCTTTATTCTGCCTTTGGCATATCTTTTAACTGAAATTACATCCTGCAGCATCTTTGTATTTGGTTAAAATCTCCTGGCGTGCACCAGCTGCTTGCTTATGAAAAGGAACAGAAATAAAAGTGTCTTAAGAAGAAAACAATAGGCTTTTTATTTAAGCAAAACCCCAACAGGCCGAGACAATTCAAAAAGGAGAATTTAACTGTGATGCTGCCTAGCATAGTTCAAGTTAGAATAAATTTAGATCCAGGATTTTGTGTGACTAAAATCAAGGCCGTCATGGGCCTTTGGAGAATGGACTGTAATGGGCCACATTCTCCTTACCCAGCTGTGAACTCTCATATGAAATGTTTGCTCTGGTGCTTACACAGAGAGAAATGATTATGCGCAACATAATAATGTAAGTAGAGCCTTCTGAATCAGGCCAATGGCCCATCTAGTCCAGCATTCTGTTCTCACAGTGGCCATGCAGATGCCTATGGGAAACCTGCAAGCAGGACCGGAACGCAAGGGGATTCTCCAGAAACTGGTATTCAGAAGCATTGCTGCCTTCAGCTGTGAGGGGCCGAGCATTGCCATCATGGCTAGTTGACATTGAGAGCCTTATCCTCCATGAATTTGTCTAACTCTCTTAAAGTCATCCAAGTCGATGGCCCTTGCTGCCTCCTATGGGAGTGAGTTCCCAGCTCTGCATGAAGAAGAGCTTTTTTTATCTGCCTGCTACTTCCTGAAATTTTGCTTTTAAAAATATATCCAGGTATTGCATCTAATGGATTTATTAACATCAACATCATGCTGTCTGCATATAGGGTGATCAGATGCTCTTTACCTTGAATATCTGGGCCTGTAATCTTTGGAGGCTAAACATGCAGTTGCTAAAAAATAAGTAAGATTGGACATACATCCTTGTCTCTGTATAACTTGATTGATTGAGAGTTCAAATTGTATGCTCTTAATTCAAGCACTTGATGGGAACAGTGCATTTTTAAATCTAGGGACAGAAGTTTGAAAGAGAATTCAGCAGAAATTTATGGTTAACACAATTGAAAGGCTTTAAGTAAGTCTAAAAGAGCAAGAGGTATTTTTTGAGTTTGCTGTTCAATTACACCAAATAATCCTCTGGATCTGCAATAGTAGCTTTTTGGAACAAAGACAAATTGGTCCGAATTATGCCAATGTAGTTGCATGCAGTTGGCAGAAGTACTAATGTACATTAAAATAATACTAACGTGGTCAGCTGACCGGTGCTGCTTTGCGCCATCAAAGCCAGTTTGCTTTATTATTATTTTTTTATTTTGCCCCAAGGTGCAGGGATGTGTCTCAAGACATACATTTTGCCTAATGGAGAAATTTCTGGTAGTTTTGCTCATGTGCAGACTGTGTTCAGCCTCATTTACTTTCAGGTATTGTTAGGCTGGGTATCTGTTCCATCCTGTTGCATGTTGAGGTCCCCAAGCCACTTTAAATAAAACACAATTCACACAGAATTTTTGTTTTTTGGCATTATTTTGGCCACAACTTTATTAAAATACAGGAAATGTGAGTGGTTGCTTAGGCATTGGTTGCAACTATCTGACCCAGCATGGGGACAGACTGACATTCGCACACCTGCAAAGTCAGAAAGGGAAAACATTTTGGGGAGAGAGATGGAGCTGCGTACCATGCCCTCACCTCTCCCCAAATGCTCCCAGGGGCTCTTGCGTGGCCCTAGCCTCTTGACAGGGGTTTGGACAAAAGCATGGCAAGCCCCTGGATTCCTTTAACGGACAGGCACAGCCAGTCCATACCCCTCCACAAACCAATTCATAAAACCTATGCCTAACCGCCAATCGAGCACTGAAGCTCGCCGCCAACCACTCACGACTGCAACCCTTCCTTCAAACCCAGCACAATAGTATTCAGCCAGGTGTCATTCCCCAATGGGGAAAGATGAATCCCACCAGGCCTAAAAAGGGCAGCCGCCTTGAAGGTTATTGCAGGGTGCAAAATCATGGAACCACCTAATGCAAGAACTTTTTTTACCGCCGCTTTATTAGTGCGCTTTCTGGCCTGCTCGGTGGCAGCTGGGGTACGACTGCCACGTCACGAGCGCCTCTGCAGTAATTGCGAACAAAATATTTTTACGCCTGGCAAAAAGGCCAATAATTCCCCCAAGTCTCTTTGAATTGCATGACAGTGGCAGGCAAATCATTTCCCCCCAGCTGCAGCACAATTGCCATAGGGGGCCCCTTTGAACACACATGCCTCTGAACCATTGGGAGCAGTTCGGCCCACAGCATTCCACGTCTGGACATGATGGGGAAGGCCAAGGTCAACTCCAAGTCCAGACTCCCTTGCTCTGATGCCGGCCCAGTGGACAATTCTGTGGTCGACAATCCAAATACGAACTGCAGTTACACCTAAGAGTGAAGACAAGCAGATATAAGTAAATACAGTTCAACACCATTTCCGTACATAGCCTTTAAATGCATTGGATTTCCATCGACCCAGATTCTTAATTCTTTCTGCAGACATTCCCCAATGAGCTGCAGTAGTAGCAGCAGCACCTATACGAAAAGAATGAGGGGCATAATCCAATGCAGGATAGCCACATGCTGCAAGTACCTTGCGCATCACTTTTGCAAACTGATGCCTGGCCAATGGGATGCCATTCTCACGAATTAACAAAGGGCCATCCCCAAGGGGCCTGAGGGCCAAATACCTGGAGGTGTCCTTCACCGGGCAAGGACCATGACTCCGGGTACTAGGCAGCCAAATAGTGGCACCCCTACCCAACTGGTCGGTCTTTGAATTCCTAATGGAGAGGACCATATCCGAGGGAGACAAGGTGACGTCCTGCAATAGCAAACCCCTGCAGTTCCTTTCCCAAGAAACTTCCAGGACCACCTCACCTACTCTCAGGGCACCGAAAAATGCTAAGGAGAAAGCAGCAGAAAAAAGCCTGGCCTCATATTTTGACCAGTAGATGCGCCACAATTTAGCACGCATGCTGGTCAACAAATCAAAAGTGATGGGCCTCCTTCCCACAGGATGCGAAGGGCAAAGCCTGCCCCCACCTTCCAAGGCCTTGCGCACCACAAACTTGTCATAAGAATCTTTGTTAAAGAAAGCTTTACAGAAAAATGAAATTGCGGCAGCTTGAATCTTAAGGGTTCTAGCCACCTGACCCAATTGAAAAAGGGGTGCCAAAAACTGCAGCACCTGGGAAGTAGAAGGAGATGACCTAACTTCAACAGGACTGATGACAGAAACTTTAAAAAACCAGTCCAAGCTTTTTTGTAAGACTGAAGCGTGGAAGGAGAAATGGACGCGGCGACTCCCTGCAAAACTAATTGCTGCCAAGGTTCCAGAGATGATCCAGGAGCAGCAAAAAACCAGCAATCGCTGGTGCCAGCAGCCCCCTCCTCCCAGCAACCAGGGCAGAAGACACAAGCCGCTCTCCCCGCTGCGGTAGCAAATGCCGCCGGGAGCGGCTGGGGAGTGGCGAAAAGTGTCCGGTCCCCCAACCCCCAGCCGCACACAGGAAGAGGCTACGCAGACCTCCAAACGGCCCAGGAGCCGAACGGGCGGCTGGAACCTAACACGCCGGTTCATGTGTCTATCAAAAGCAGCAGAAGTCCGGGCCTCTGTCCCTTGGCAATGTGAAGCCAGAGATCTGCCCACCCATCCCACAAAGAGTACAGGAAAACAGGCCACACGCAGAACCAGGGGTAAATCCGGGGTGGGGGGGAGGGGATTAAGGTAAGGAGGGATAAGAAAGACGGGGGGAATCCAGGAACGGGATAAAGAAGGCAACAAGGCAGCTAAAATGCAAAACCAAAGGCTCAAACAATACAACTGTCCGCTTTCACTGGGCTCAGATTGATCCGATGTGCGTAGCAAAAAGAGGACGCTGTGTGCAGGGAATATATAGCCTATAGCTGTCAAATCACAAAATGGCAACATATAAATCTCCCCAACAATAAGAAGAGCCCAATCGTGATGGTGGCCAACTCTCCTGCCCAGCAACAGTGTTAGCCCCTACCACACCACGTACTCTTCATAAAGGAGAACATGCTTTCTGTTTGTTTTTTTAATATAATTTTTATTAGTTTTTTAACATATCATTTTCAACAGTAATTAAACATACTTTTACATCTTATTCAAATTTTTGATTTCCATCAATCCTGTCTGAAAACACGCTTTCTGGTCCTGTTAAACAAGTGTGAGCACCAGGTACCCCTGGCTTTTGGGGGCCACCCATTCAAAGGAGTTCAGGAATGCTGTGGGGTCACTTTCTGAGGCCATCTCTGGAATCCTTCCCTTCTCCCATTTTGTCCTCTTCTTTGCCCCTACACCCTTCTTCCTTCACATCTCTTAGCTGACTCTCTGACAAGAGCTTAAATGCTTTCTGGCTAAGCAGTAGCCAGGGAAAAGTGACCTTTTCAGCGAGAAAAGTGTCCACAGATCGGTGGTAGAGCATCTGCTTTGCATGCTGAATGTTCCATGTTCAATCCCTGGCATCTCCAGGTAGCCATGGGACTATCTCCTGTCTGAAGTCTGTGCTAGTCTGTGTAGCCACTACATGGTCTGACATGGTTTAAAGCTCTTTGCTTTGTGATGTGCCCCATTGCTGCTTCAGGTTCACCAATTCTCCAATTGCATTCTATAATAATTGTGAATTATTATTGAATAAAAAACAAGGTGGTTTTCCCTTTTGGAGAAAGAAGTATAAAATAATGTGGAGTAAGAATATTGATTGCACAGTACAAGGCTTGTCAATTTGTAATGTAAATAAGTATGCTTATTTCACAGCAACAGCAAATACCGATATATAACGTTTCAAGAACAAATTCCGTTTCAAGGAGTTAAAAAATGTGACTAGCTTAAAATTAATTTTCGGGACAAATAATTAAGCATCTCCCTTTAAGCGTCTCTGAAAAACCACATTCCCTTTTTTTAGAAGCCACGTGGAGCAATAGGGGAGAAGATTGCTGGCACAGCTCTGATTTAACTGCAGGATATGAAATGAGTTCTCTTACTGTTTTACAGTCAGCTGCTATGAAGCTAGAAGGCGTAATAGTACTAGACATTAGTTGCAAAAAGTTTGTTTCTTTGAAAAGTAGTGAGTAAATACTTAAAACTGAAATAGACTATTGATCAGAGATCTATAGAGATTTGTTTGGTTTTTAATGACGGGAGCTCAAATGAATACAAAATATGAAGCCAGCGCTGGCATCAGGGGTAATAATAATCTAAGGTAAAGGGACCCCTGACCATTAGTGACCGACTCTCACAATTGCAGCGCTCATCTTGCTTTATTGGCCGAGAGAGCCAGCGTACAGCTTCCGGGTCATGTGGCCAGCATGACTAAGCTGCTTCTGGCGAACCAGAGTAGTGCAGAGAAACACCGTTTACCTTCCCGCTGGAGAGGTACCTATTTATCTACTTGCACTTTGACGTGCTTTCGAACTGCTAGGTTGGCAGGAGCAGGGACAGAGCAACGGGAGCTCACTCCGTCACAGGGATTCGAACTGCCGACCTTCTGATCGGCAAGTCCTAGGCTCTGTGGTTTCACCCACAGTGCCGCCCACATCCCATAATCTAGCACTTGTCAAACTCTTTGAAAGTCCCCACTTAGTTGACCACCAGAGCCTGCTTATTGACCCTTGATCTTGCGCACCTCTGAGCCAGGAAAGCTGCATTCAGAGCAAGTAACAGGAACTGCTTTGGCTCCTCCCCCTTCCCAACTACTACTTCCAGGAGGAAGTTGGGCTATGCTGACTTCCTGCCCACAAAAACCTGTGATTAATCGACCACAAAGCCCTTTAATAATAATTTATAATAATAATAATAATAATTTATTATTTATACCCCGCCCATCTGGCTGGGCCTCCCCAGCCACTCTGGACGGCTTCCATAGAAACCAAAAATACAGTAAAATATCACACGTTAAAAACTTCCCTGAACAGGGCTGCCTTAAGATGTCTTCTGAATGTCAGGTAGTTGTTTATCGCTTTGACATCTGCTGGAAGGGCGTTCCACAGGGCGGGTGCCACTACCGAGAAGGCCCTCTGCCTGGTTCCCTGTAGCTTTGCTTCTCGCAATGAGGGAACCGCCACAAGGCCCTCGGCGCTGGACCTCAGCGTCCGGGCAGAATGATGGGGGTGGAGACGCTCCTTCAGGTATACTGGACCGAGGCCTTTTAGGGCTTTAAAGGTCAGCACCAACACTTTGAATTGTGCTCGGAAATGTACTGGGAGCCAATGTAGGTCTTTCAAGACCAGTGTTATATGGTCTCGGCGGCCGCCCCCAGTCACCAGTCTGGCTGCCACATTCTGGATTAGTTGTAGTTTCCGAGTCACCTTCAAAGGTAGCCCCACGTAGAGTGCATTGCAGTAGTCCAAGCGGGAGATAACCAGAGCATGCACCACTCTGGCGAGACAGTCCGCAGGCAGATAGGGTCTCAGCCTATGTACCAGATGGAGCTGGTAAACAGCTGCCCTGGACACAGATTTGACCTGTGCCTCCATGGACAGCTGTGAGTCCAAAATGACTCCCAGGCTGCGCACCTGGTCCTTCAGGAGCACAGTTACCCCATTCAGGACCAGGGAATCCTCCACACCTGCCCGCCTCCTGTCCCCCAAAAACAGTGCTTCTGTCTTGTCAGGATTCAACCTCAATCTGTTAGCCGCCATCCATCCTCCAACCGCCTCCAGACACTCACACAGGACCTTCACCGCCTTCACTGGTTCTGATTTAAAAGAGAGGTAGAGCTGGGTATCATCCGCATATTGATGAACACCCAGCCCAAACCTCCTGATGATCTCTCCCAGCGGCTGCATGTAAATGTTGAAAAGCATGGGGGAGAGGACAGAACCCTGAGGCACCCCACAAGTGAGAGCCCAGGGGTCTGAACACTCATCCCCCCCACCACTTTCTGAACACGGCCCAGGAGGAAGGAGCTGAACCACTGTATGACAGTGCCCCCAGCTCCCAGCCCCTCAAGACGGTCCAGAAGGATGTTATGGTTGATGGTATCAAACGCCGCTGAGAGATCCAGCAGAACTAGGAAACAGCTCTCACCTTTGTCCCTAGCCCGCCGGAGATCATCAACCAGTGCGACCAAGGCAGTTTCAGTCCCATGATGAGGCCTGAATCCCGACTGGAAGGGATCCAAATGGTCCGCTTCTTCCAGGCGTGCCTGGAGTTGTTCGGCAACCGCTCGCTCAATCACCTTGCCCAAGAATGGAAGATTTGAGACTGGGCGATAATTGGCCATCGTGGCTGCATCTAAAGATGGTTTTTTAAGAAGCGATTTAATAACCGCCTCTTTCAGCGGGTCTGGGAAGGCTCCCTCACAGAGGGAAGCATTCACCACCCCACGAAGCTCATCGCCCAGTCCTTCCCGGCTAGCTTTTATAAGCCAGGATGGGCAAGGATCCAGGAGACAAGTGGTTGGTTTCACTCGTCCAAGCAGCCTGTCCACATTCTCTAAGGTAACAGATTGGAATTGATCCCACTCAACTTGACTAGACAGAACTCTAGCACTCTCCCGTCCCAGCCCTGTTCCCACGGTGGAGTCTACTTCTTCCTGAATCTGAGCGATTTTATCTGCAAAAAACTTTGCAAAATCATTGCAGGAGAACATGTGGCCCGTACTGGGCCCTGATGTTGCAGGTGGTTCCGCTAAATTGTGAACCACCTGAAAAAAATCTCCTGCTGCTGTTTTCTACAGATGCAATAGAGGCGGTGAAGAAAGTCTTCTTCGCCATCGCTATCGCCACTTGATAGGCTCGACGTTGAGCTCTAACCTGTGTCCGGTCAGATTCGGAATGAGTTATCCGCCACCGGCGCTCTTGCCGTCTCAACGATTGTTTGATTGCCCTCAGATCCGTGGAAAACCACGGGGCTGTCTGGGCTCCATGCAATCGGAGAGGGCGCTTCGGAGCCAAACAGTCAATAGCCCTGGTTAACTCCACATTCCAGCGGGCCACCAGGGAATCATCTGAAAGGCCATCAACATGGGATAAAGCATCCCCTACCACTCTCTGGAAACCATTTGGATCCATTAAGTGGCGGGGGCGGACCATCCGAATTGGTCCCACCTCCCTGCAGAGGGGATGGGTCGCAGAGAAGTCCAGTTGCACCAGGAAGTGATCTGACCATGGCACTTCTTTCGTTTCGCTTTTACTTAGTGTCAGATCACCAACATCCATAGAGGTAAACACCAGGTCCAAGGGATGTCCGCGGCTATGGGTTGGGCCAGACTTATTCAGGGACAGCCCCATGGAGGCCATGCTTTCCACGAAGTCCCGAGCGGCCCCTTGTAAGGTCGTGTCGGCATGGATGTTAAAATCCCCTAGGACGACCAAGCTAGGTGTCTCCAGGAGAACATCCGCCATGACCTGAAGCAGCTCGGGCAGGGGAGGTCAGTACACCAAAAGGAATCCTGTACTGCCCCTATTGCCCAACTTCCAGAACATGCACTCGGAAAACTGGGTCTTCCCAATAGGACGCCCAGTGCAAACTAATGACTTCCTAAAAATCACTGCAACCCCCCCTCCCCGCCCACATGACCTGGGTTGCTGTGTATAAGAGAAACCTGGTGGACAAGCAGCGGCAAGGACAGGCCCATCTGCTTCATCCAACCAAGTCTCTGTCACACATGCCAGGTCAGGTCCTCCATCCATGATCAAGTCATGGATGGCAGTGGTCTTATGAATCATTGACCTGGCATTGCACAGCAGCACTTTCAGGTCATGTGGGTATCCCTTGCTGATTCTAGTATCCATCCAGTCAGGACCAGACCCGGAGGCAGGAGTAGTCCTCAGACAACGACTAAACCTGCCCCCTCTGTAATGACATGGTCTAGTCTTAGCGTAACTCCTCCTCCTACCCATGATCACTGAGATCGGTTGTCCCAGTGCATCCCCCCCTGTGGAACATGCCCCAGCCATTTTGTGGGCTGGGGCCCACTCCCCGGCAGCCCTGACCCCTCCCCCTAAGAACAAAATAACACCTTAAACAAACAAACAAAACCAATAAAACAATACAAACAAACAAAATGTAAAAATTACAAAAACATTTTTAAAAATTCCCCAAGCCCAACCAAGCATCCATCCCACCCCCACCCCCCACATACAAAAAATCCAAAAGAAATTTTTTAAAAACATTTTAAAAACACTCTGTGCCCCTCCGGCAGTAATAGCAACTGTCCTAGTGAGGCCTGTCAGGCCCCGCCCTGGGCCAGGTGGTAAGTGGCAGGAAGGAGCAGGGCCCTCAGGCACTCACTCAGGGGAGTCCTCCCAGGCAGCAAGCAGCAAGCAGTCCTTGTGAGGCTTCAGGCCCCGCCCCAGGCCAGATGGTAAGTGGCAAGAGCAGGGCCCTCAGGCACTCACTCAGGGGAGTCCTCCTGGGCAGCAGACTCTCCTCTATGATAACTACTGGAGAAAGATATTAACATAGGAAGTCAGACCCACTGGCCCCTCTTAGCTGAGTTCCCTGCATTGCAGGGGGTTGGACTAGACGAGGACCCTTGGTGTCCCTTCCAACTCTGCAGTTCCGTGATTCTGTAATCTACACTGACTGGCAGTGGCTTTCCAAGGGTTTTAGTCGGGGTATTCCCAGCTCTGGCCACAGATGCCAAAAACCTGAACCCCTCTGCATGCAAGACACATGCTCTAGACCAATCTATGATACTTCTATTATCTACGAGGGCCCTTTTATTATTGTACGCCTTAGGTGTGCTTTGAAATAGTCCTGTGGATGCTGGCCCATGTATTTCCTAAGCCATAGCCTAGATGCAACTGAACCATAAAGTTCCAATGCCGAGCTACCATTTCTTCATTACTTCCTCATTGCAGATCGGCTGCTTGCCCACAGATCTGTGGTAAACCACTGGCTCTAACATTCCCCCATTTTTGAGGCAGAATTAAATATCCGTGAAATCCCACATGAGCCCACAGTGCAAATTGGCACGAGACACCCATCCAGCTTTTCAGGCTACTGCCTGCTCATTAATGTACACAATTTAGCATAACATGCAGTAGCCTGTTTATCTATTAAAGCTTGGCAGACAGACAGATGTTTAGACATCAAAAGTAATTTCGCTTGCTGTTTGCTGCCAAAGTCAAATTCCATTACAGCTAAATTTTCCCATTTGAGATTATTTTGCAGCAGTTTCCTCTTTCCCTCCTCCCTCGCTTTACCTTGCATCAGCAGAAAGCCTGGCATCGATTGTGCCATGCCCTGTAGATTTAAAGTGGTTGTGCTGCTGGCATTCAGTCCTTTTTCTGGTTTAGTGAAAACAGAAGCAATTTCTCTCCCCATTATCAACCCTGAAAATAAATGCAATGCTCTTCTTCTTTAGCATTTTTAAAGAGCTAGAGGAATGAATGAAAGCTGGAAGCAAAACATTCCAGTACTTGGACTGTTCCATCATGTAAACCACCAAATTTGCAATATAAAACACGGTATACTTAGAAGTCTGTTTTAAACATCCTAAGGGGGAAATTCAAGTTGAGTTCCTACTCCAGTTTTCTCTGCACTCACTGTGTTTCCAGTGTTGTGTTTTTGTTTAATCCACGTTTGCACATTTATCCAAAATGCATGTGTATTCTATATTTCATTATACTACTGTTGTGAATGTGCTGTTTCTCAAGTCAGCTCCACACTGCTTGGAGTTCTTCTGTTCCTAATTAAACCAAGATGTCAGCACCTTTGTGTAGAGTAAAGATGTCAACACCCCTGGTGTGTGTACACACATACCCTCCAACATTTCTCTGAGGAAAATAGGGAGGTCCTATTCTATAACAACCACAACAACTCTGGGCAGATTCCACCTATATAAAAACATAAACAAAACATTAAACATTAAAAAATTTAAAACATTTAAAAACTTGCCTATACAGGGCTGCTTTCAGATGGCTCAGGGGTTGCATAACTCTATACCCTCCATCACTTCTCCAAATGAAAATAGGGACATCCTAAGGAAAAACAGGACATTCCAGGATCAGATCAGAAATTTGGAGGGTCTGTACACAAAACAAAAGTGAACTGAAGCTTGCAGGATGGGGGAAACTTCAATGCTCTCCAAGGAGGTAATGTGAACACATCTTCAGAGTCTACCCAGTGTGCTATTAATTTTCCAGGAAGGCGGAAACACCTGCACATTAGATTGTCTGTGGTGCAGATACATTTGTGCTAATAAAGAAAGGCTGGCATCCATCTGCTCCCATTCTTTATACCAAAGTGTGATGCCCCAGAAAGTCCCTTCCATGTGCCTGAATCAATGGGCTGTCTGCACTTCCACTGGTTTAGTTGGTCGGTCTCCATTAGGTCTTACTTCAAACTGCCCTCGCGTCTTCACTCTTCCCCATCCTCTTCAAGAGCCAGAAGGACTTGGACTTTGTGGGACCTGCATTGGCTTTCTCCTAGAACCCTGAGGTCCACCGGCTGGCACCAAGTGCAAAAAAGCGGCCTGAAAGGAAGGGCCGGTATACAGTGAACATGAAGAACAAGAAACATCTGAGTCATCTAAGCCCAGGGATTTCTTCACAGTAGCAGAACTGAGCTCCCTGTGAACCAGCTGACGTATGGGGAATTCAGTCTTGCTTTAGCTGCTTCCCTTACGTGTCCCACACATGTTTGGGGCATGAAAACTACCTCACAGGCCAAATGGGGAGACCTGGTGGCTGAGGTTCGGCCTAGTGGTCGGAGGTTCCTCACCCTTGCAGTAAAATGTGCACCTGCAGATCTAAAGCCACAAACTGCCTCCTGTTTTGGTGTTAATCCTATTTTTCAGTCTAAATTTATAATTTCTTCTTGCATGTAAGGTGCTTGGGGAGGGTCACAGTTGGCAGAATCTTATTAGTATATTATTTTCGGACTATCGGTTTTGTATCTCTCAGTGGTCAGAATGGTTGCCCGAGGCTATGAAATGTAATTAAATTCTTGTCCTTAACTTCACAGTTCACACAGCGGCAGCCAGCCCACGAGATGAGAGGTGAGAATTCAGCCTTCAATAATTCGCTTCTTCCCCCATCTGGTTGCTTAAAATAGGAGCTTTTAAAAAAGGAAGGAGTCAAAAACAAATTGAATGGTACCAGCTGGTGCTGTAAATCAGGTAAATGAGCAGAATGACAAGGGAAATTTGTCAGGAACTGATTAAATCATGACTGCCTGACATGATCCAAGGATCTTAAAAAAGAAGGGGGGGGGGGAATCATCCAGTGATTGTTGAAAAGTAGTCAGAAGTTCATGAAGAAGATAATACCTCAGACCTATCACTTTGCATAACTAGGCAGCTGTCTACCTTTTGGCAAAGCGTGTTCTCCTTCATGGAAAGCACGTGTTGCGGTGGGGGCCGCCAGGACACACCAAAGTTGGGGGCGGGCTAATTGTTCATTGGCCACTGATGTGATTGGGGCTTCTCTGGTTGGGATGAAGTTAATGTTGCCATTTGTTGATTGACAGCCAGAAATGCTAAAACTCCTTGCACGAGGCTAGGGCTTCCTCTTTTCGCCCGTGCATCGGATTGCCCGTCCCCCCCCCCCCAGAATTAGGGTTGTTTGCTTTGACCTTGCTATGCCTGTCATGGGGTCGTCTGCTCTTGGGGCAGGGGCCTGGTAGGAATTTTGTCCATCTGGCTGATTGGCTGGGGCCATTTGGTTTTTGCCTACTGCGTAGCAAATCGTCACAACTTGTAAGGTTGCGGTTAGGCATTGGTTTATGGTTTGGTTGGTTGAGGGGCATGGATTGGCTGTGCCTGCCCCTCTAATGCTGCTGCTGCAAGGGATTCCGTTAAAGGAATTGGGGGCTAACTATTGCTTGTCTACTCTGTCAAGGGGGCTCGGGCCATAGCAATGAGCTCCTGGCTGCATTTGGGGTGAGGGCAGGTTCCCTGCTCCGCGTAACCCCCAAGTGTATTCCCCCATTCTGACTTTCGCATCGTGCGGAATGTCAGTCTGTTCCCCATGGTGGGGGCAGATAGTCGCAACCAATGCCTAAGCAACCATTCACAAATTTGTATTTCAATAAAGTTGTGGCCAAAATTTCAATAAAGTTGTGGCCAAAAATCTTAAACAAAAATTCTGTGTGATGTGTGAATTATTGGGGTGGCCCTGGGGGCCTCGACACGCAAAGTACCTTTGGCAGACATTATTATTATTATTACTATTATTATTATTATTATTAATTAAATTTGTATACCACCCTTCGCCTGTAGATCTCAGGACGTTTCACAACATAAAAATACAAAATAAACACAAAATACATAAGAAAAAGAAATCTTAAAAGACAAGGCAGCTGAGAGCTATTGTTTGGTTTTTAGCAGGGGCGAAAGAGGCTTTGCGACCTTAGCTGCCCTCAGCAGCCCAGCAGAAATATCTCTGTCATTTTGGGATGAAATGCCCCATGGGAACAATGCACTATGGAGCTTCATCATTCCCAGGGGCTTTCTTGTATGTGGACGGGGTTGGCTGCCATTGGCTTCAGCTGCCTGGCAGTATTCCTTCTGTAATTTTGGATGCAATGCCTCAAGAGAATGACCAGGCAATTTTTGAGAGGAAAATGGCCGCTTCTATTTATCTGCTTGAAAGATAAGGCCGCTCAGCCGGAAGTTCGTACATTTAAACCATTCCAAAGATTTATCCAATGTTTCAGGTAGTGTTTTGCCTCGTGCCGTGTGGTACAAATAAAATTCCATGGCTGATTACTGCAGCCCAAGACACTTGATATAGGCTGAGGCAGGAGGAGGATCAGTTTTATGATTTCAAAGGAAATGCCACCCATTTGTTTATCTGTAATTTGCCTGGGTGAAACCGGGGATCCTAAATCAGCAGGCCCTTTGGTTTTTTTTGGTTTTTAGATGCTTATTTATTTTTATGCCCTTTGACCAATTGGTTCCGAAGGTTATTAACCAGAGAGAAACATCAGTAAAAAGAATGCAAGATCAAGGTATAAGATATTCTGTGTTTTTTTTAATGTTTGAAGTTTTATTATGTTTTTATATATGCTGTAAGCTGCCCAGAGTGGCTGGGGAAACCCAGATGTGCGGGATATAATAATAATAATAATAATAATAATAATAATAATAATAATAATAATACAAACAAATGAAACATGGCAATTAAAAACATTAGACTCCTCTGATCGCACCATGCATTTCACTTTAGACAAAAGAACTCTCTTGCCATCTTCAAACCTGCCTCAAGAGTTTAACCCTACACATTTACTCAAGGACATCTGTTTTCCCCCCTTTCTAATTTGTTTTTCTTGGAACACTGAGCCCTAGAAAGCATTTGGGGTCCCTCAAAAGCTCACATAAACCTTGTTTGGTCCTGTTAAATAAGCTTGCGCAGAAGAACATTTAGGAAGAACGTACTCTGGGAAATGATACAACCAACTTTATTTAGGAGCTCCTTCAACTTAATGGCCTTCAAGGTCTTTCGAAAGGCCTTGAGCCAAGGTGGCTGGTGTTTTCAGCTACAGCTGAGCATCTCCCAGATTGTCTCATTCTCAACTTAACAGATGCCTTTGTTGGAAATTTGGATTGACTACTTGCTGAAAGAAAGATCCACCGCTGCTGTCAAGTGCTGCCCTCTTGCATAACTCCTGGTACCAATAAAGGAAATAATAATATACTATTGCACAAGTGACACACACACCATGGACGACCAGGAGAATATTATTTGAGAGTGAATGTGATCTGCAAATGAAACATAATTACACAGCTGCTGAATAGGGCTCCTTGTTGCTTTGAAATGTAAATAGAATGTAAAGTGCTGATTACTCCGCAATTACAAAAAAGGGACTAGCAATAATCCTTGTCTTTGGCAAATGAAGCACTTCCCCTTCTTTTTAAAAAGTTGGGAAGATGTTGTGGCATGGAATGAATATAATGGACCATAAACATTTCAATTAACGTGTCTGTTACTGCTGCACTGAATGGTGGAACAGACAGTCATGAGCATTTAAAAGATGGAGAGAATGTGCCGAGGCTTTTAGAACAACGAGCAAAAGCAACAACAGATATATCATTAAAATGATACTGTGAGCTTTGTTCTAAAGCATATGTTTAATTCATAGGGGAATAACTGGCTTGTCAGTACTTGACATCTCGCTCTATTTTAATATCTGAGCATTTTAGAAAAACTGTGCGATGAACTTTGCATATTTTTGTTAGGTGGCGGGGGCAAGCGGAAAGTGTAGCTTATTCTGCTGTTGACATTCCCTTTGGAAATGTTGAAGACTGCCGTATACTGAGTCAGACCATTGGTCCATCTAACCCAATATTGTCTACACTCACTGGCAGTGGCTTTCCAGAGTTTCAGATGGCTCTGTACCCTACTTGGAGATGCCAAAGATTGAACCTGAGACCTTCTGCATGCAAAGCAGATATTCTGTGGTTGAGCTGTGGACCCTCCTCCCACTGGAAGAGTCATTTCCTTGGCCATTGTTTGTTGTTGTTTAGTTGTTTAGTCGTGTATGACTCTTCGTGACCCCATGGACCAGAGCACGCCAGGCACTCCTGTCTTCTACTGCCTCCCACAGTTTGGTCAAACTCATGCTGGTAGCTTCAAGAACACTGTCCAACCATCTCATCCTCTGTCGTCCCCTTCTCCTTGTGCCCTCCATTTTTCCCAACATCAGGGTCTTTCCCAGGAAGTCTTCTCTTCTCATGAGGTGGCCAAAGTATTGGCGCCTCAGCTTCACGATCTGTCCTTCCAGTGAGCACTCAGGGCTGATTTCCTTAAGAATGGATAGGTTTGATCCTCTTGCAGTCCATGGGACTCTCAAGAGTCTCCTCCAGCACCATAATTCAAAAGCATCAATTCGAACCGGCAAGCCACTCCAGTATCCCTGCCAAGAAAACTCCATGGACAAAGACAACAGGCCATTGCTTAGCCAGGTGTAAATGAAATTAATGCCAGCCAGTTACTGGCAGAAGAAGAAAAAAGAGGGGAAATGTTCTGGTCTTCTTTAAAGTCAAAGGTCAAGAGAGGTTGTACCTATGGACCTGAATCTTAAGCAATATTAAAATTCAGCATTTGGGCCTTCAAACATTTGGGCCTTGTTACAATTACTTTATAATTTACTATTCTAGTAGCAAAAGCCTTTGAATGTATATTAGTTTCAATGTGTCTGGTAGCTTTACTGCCAGTTTGGGATAAGAAGCTGCAATCTGTATTACACCTGAGGCATGAAATTGCTTCTCTCCCTTTCCCCAAATTATCAGAGTCTTAAAACAAATAGAAAAGAAGTTATCATCTAGAAAGTTAATGTCACAGTTGGAAAGTCGGTCTCAACATGCTGTTTGGCGTCCCAGCCTTCAGTAATTAGGCGGATCACAAGCCTTCGTTGATCAATAGCAATGTCCCCGGATTAGTAGCAGCACCAGGAATGTTGACACCATCAGAATGACATTTCCACATCCTTTTCTATTGTAATTTTATTTTATTTTTATTGCATTTATAGTTTACCTTTTCCTCCAAGGAGCTTGACATAGCATACGTGGCTTCCCCCCTCCTCATTTAATCCCCTCAACAACCCTAAGAGGTAGGTTAGGCTGAGGTCACCCAGTGAGAGCTTCATGGCTGAGGGGATTTGAACCCTGCTCTCCTGGGTCATAGTCCAACACTCTACCACTATGGCACACTGGCCCTCTAGTGGATACACATGCCTGGCAATTTCCAAATACAGTGGTACCTCGGGTTAAGTACTTAAATTGTACCAGAGGTTGTTTGTTAACCTGAAATTGTTATTAACCTGAAGCACCACTTTAGCTAATAGGGCCTTCTGCTGCCGCTGTGCCGCTGCTGCATGATTCCTGTTCTCACCCTGAAGCAAAATTCTTAACCCGAGGTAATATTTCTGGGTTAGCGGAGTCTGTAACCTGAAGCGTATGTAACCTGAAGCATATGTAACCCGAGGTACCACTGTATGTAAATTAGATAGCAAGGTCAGTTTCACGACAACACTTTTGAATATGCATAACAGTTCATACCTTCAGGCACCCGCAAACTTGGCCCTCCAGCTGTTTTGGGACTACAATTCCCGCCATCCCTGACCACTGGTCCTGTTAGCTAGGGATGATGGGAGTTGTAGTCCCAAAACATCTGGAGGGCCAAGTTTGGGGGTGCCTGCGTTACTTGAACCACTGGATTTTTGCGTTTGCTTGCTGACGGTCACAAGGCTTCCATTTTCTGGATGGTGGAAAGATGGGAGTAGAAATAATTCTTTCCTCCTATAGCCACTTCCCTACTCCTCCCTGCCTTACTCTTGGACTCTTGGAAAGTGGGGGAGAATTTTGGTGCACAGTAGCTAGGAGAGTGTAGTGCTTCTTACACTTGTTGAAGATGTTTGAGTAAACATTTGATCAGTGGCATGCAGTCCGTGGACCAGGGGGACTTTCCTCATCCCCCACGCTCCTAGTAAATTAGACACACATCTCCATGCTTCATTTCCAGAAGGGAAGTCCTCCCTCCACCTTCTTTCTCCTCGCAGTCCTCGGACCTTACTTCCTCTTGCCGACTGGGCAATCGTAGCCACCTCTCCTAGACTGAGAGGACAGTGCCCCACCTTTCCCATAGGGCGATTGCAGAATCGGAGAGGGGGCAGTGCCACCACCCCTCTGATTGAGTATCAAATTGGTCTTGGTCCTCCAAACGGGCTTCTTCACTCTCAGGACAAGGGTTGTAACGCAAGGGTTGTAACCACTCCATGGTGTCTGTGTGAATACTATCACATTGTTTCAGTCGTTTTCTTCTCTCTCTCTTATCCTGCAGAGGTTAACATATACTCCTATATTATAACACATGCCCGATGGGTAAAGGTAAAGAGACCCCTGAATATTAGAATATCTGGGGTTGTGGCGCTCATCTTGCTTTATTGGCCGAGGGAGCCAGCATACAGCTTCCGGGTCATGTGGCCAGCATGACTAAGCCGCTTCTGGCGAACCAGAGCAGCGCACGGAAACGCTATTTACCTTCCCACCGGAGTGGTACCTATTTATCTACTTGCACTTTTATGTGCTTCCGAACTGCTAGGTTGGCAGGAGCAGGGACTAAGCAACGGGAGCTCACCCCGTCGCGCGGATTTGAACCGCCGACCTTCTGATCGGCAAGCCCTAGGCTCTGTGGTTTAACTCACAGCGCCACCTGCGTGGGTACCAATGTTCAAATGCAAAACAAGTTTAAAAAATGATTAAAAATAAAATAAAATCCCCATTCCAATTATTAAAAGAGCATGGGGGGGGGAATGTCCAGTTACCTTCTAGTGCTCTTTGTCGGAATGCCAGGACTTGCTCATGAATGGCACTTAGGAACAACAGGACGTTTAAAACTGGCCTTGATTGATGAAAGATCAGGTGGTATCCTGGGATGCTGCACAACAGCACTAGTCAGACGAGGGGAAGGAACCTGTAGCCAGCACCCCAAGCATGAATTTGTTCCTCAGCATATGATAAATTATACAAACGTCTAACAAATTAGCACCCAACGTGTAAGTCGGATTCTTTTACAACAAAACCTCTTGGGCTGGCTTACAAGAAGAGTGCAGTACCCATCTTCACCATTAGATGGCTGCAGTTTACATTTTTCTAAGGCTCTAATAAAGATACACCTAGTTGTTTATAAGGCCATTTCAGTGTTTCCCAAACTTCCTTCCTCGTTCTGCCACAGCCACTGCTGTGGCTTCCAATTGTGAGGGTTATACAGACATGCAAAAGTTTTTTTTAAAGTTTATTTAAGTTAGAGTAAGTGAGAGAGACGGTGAGAAAGGCTATGCTCAGTGTTGCATCCCAAAATGAGCTTATGGTTTGCCTTCCCCAGACGAACCATACGTGGTAAAACAAGAACTGTGGTCACAGCTTGTGGTTTGTCTCGAGCCATGTTTCCCAAGCTTGGGTCTCCAGCTGTTTTTGGACTACAATTCCCATCCCTGGCTATTGGTCCTACTAGCTAGGGATGATGGGAGTTGTAGTCCAAAAACAGCTGGAGACCTAAGTTTGGGAAACTGTTCTGGAGGAAAAAATCATGAGCTTGGGTTTGGACATAATGCAAAGCCAAACCAAAGCTTATCCCCAGGTAGCATGGCTGTAGCAGGACTAGGGGATGAGCCAAGCGGCGACCCTCTTTCCTCTGAGAATCAGCACATTCATGCTGAACCATGGTTTGGATTAGCGATATGCGTCCACCAGGTACACTCTATAATCCCTGCTTCTCTGTAGGAACAGAAATGTGTGGTGCTGTTGGCTTTAATACTGAAGGAGCTTCCTAGTGTGGGAAGCTGGCTCTACGAAGGGGATTTTTCAGACTGTTTGATTATTATGAATACTGGGAATTCACATGCACTTTGTCACTGCTGCTAGTTTCATGAAAGCACAGATGGTATTTTTGAATGAGTGGCTGCCTGTGCCAACAGGTCTTCGTGCTCAGAGATGCGTTTTTGTTGACTGATGCATGAGGGAAGCTGCTAGCAAGGGCAGTTGTTTTTGTAGGGTGAGGGTTGGTGTAAAGGGGGCAGCCTTTCTCTTTGAACACCCCGTTTCCCTTGGAAAAACAAAGCTCTGGGTTTTGTTTCTACTTTTTATCTTAATCCTTAAATGCAATTTATGAACGGTTTGCCTCCATCGTGCACAGGGCGAGATCCAGATACTCAAACACCTGCCCCCCCATTTTTCCCCCTTGGAGGATGCCAGTGGGCTCTGATGCCTAGGAAGGCACCATTGTAGACCAGGAATAGGAAATGCCACACAAACAATCCTTGCACCATTGAGACACAATGCTATACTTGTTCCTGATACCAGACCTGAATGTGATTTTTATTGTAAGAATCTTTAGCTGTTTCAGGGCTAAAAATTGTGTTTATGCGGGGAGAAATATTCTAAACTGATGGATGGATTGATGATTGTCTTTTTATCCCACCCTTTTTCTCCAAAGAGGTTGTTCTCCCGCTCCACATATAATTCCCACAACAATCCTGTGAGGTAGGTTAGGCTGAGAGGCTGTGACTGGCCCAGGGCTACCCAGTGAGCTTCATGGCTGAGTGGGGGATTTGAACCCTGGTCTCCCAGGCCTTAGTCTGATACTGTAGCCACTATACCACACTGCCCCACAACCCTTTGCCACACTTGCCCCCCACAAGTAACACATGAAGAGAGCTGCAGACTCTCATGGTTCAGGATGATGAATGTGGAGGAGTGTGGGGCACAGGAAATGGAAGGAGCCTGAAAACCACACCTCATCTTTGTATGACATGAAGATGATCTGTGATGTCTCCTGTCCATTAGGAAAAAATAAAACAATAAGTTACCCTATACTGACTCAGACCATTTCTCTGTGTTGTCTGGCCCTAGTGTCATCCTGTATTATCTTACAAAGATTTCATGGTGGATATTATTCCCTCTTTCCATACCGTAAGAACATCTGTTTTTGCTAGCATGCCATGCATTGATCCATATATTGAGGCGCTGCCCAGGGTTATAAGCGATATAGGTTACGACCGAATGCTATGAGCATCTTCATGTTTCTCATCATCAAGCTAAACGCTTTTGGTAAGGAAAGCATTAACATTTGCAGCAACTTATCATCAATTCTGAACCAGACTTTTAAAAACAAATCTGCATTCTTCCATAGAACAGTGTTTCCCAACCGGTGTGCCGCGGCACACTAGTGTGCCGCCGGACGTTGCCTAGTGTGCCGTGGGAGGGAGGCGGGCGAGTCGGGCTAATCCTCCGATGAGCTCCACCTCCAGACCCATTGCTCAAATCCTTTAACCCAGGAGGGCAGGGAGAAAGGGTGGGAAAAAAGAAGGGGAAGAGAAAATATTTTTTTTTAAAAAGGAAAGAGAGGGAAAAAAGCGAGGGATGGAGGAAGGGGAATAAACAGAAGGGGAGGACAATGAAGAGGGGCGGGGCTTGGCAGGCAGCAGATAACTGGGGAGGGGGCGCGGCTGGCGGCGGCTCAAGGCAGGAAGGGAGGAGCTGCCTCGCGGAGAGTCTTGGGCTGCAGAGATTTCCCGTTCAGGAGCGCGGGAGGCCACGCCGTGGATGGGAATCTCCTCCTCCTCTTCCTCCTCCTCCTCCAGGAGAGAGGGTGGTCCGCCCCACCGAGTCGGGCGTGCTCAAGCGTGGGAGCCTATAGTTAGAGCTCAGCTCCTTTTCTTGCCTTCCCCGCCCCCCCCCCACGGAGCACATTTTCCTCGCCCCCCCAACCCCCGCATGTAGAATAGAAGCCCTCCAGCCTCCACGGTGCACAAACTCTCCCCTCTGCAACGAAGCGCTTTGTTGCATATCTTTGGTGAGGTTTTTAGGCAGTCTTGGTGCACCTTAAATCAGCGCTAATTGCGCCTGGACGCAGTATTTACTTCCGAGTAGCCCCCCCCCCCGGTAGCACCTGACGTTGCTATTCGTATCATCAGGTTTGTTTGTTGATAATTTAATTGTTTTAAAAGCATCATGCTAAAGTGCTCTGTCCCACCCCCAGACCCTTGGGCAAAACAGAAACACACACACATACACAAACACAGAGATTGAGCCCTGCAGGTTTTATGAAATGAATGGATTCTGAATGCCTGTTTCAGTGGCTTGTCCGCCTTAGGCTGCTGGGCCAGACACCTGTTACACGGTGCAGTCCGTAAGCTGTGAGCGCTGCTACCTGCCGCCGAGACCACGTAACGACAGTCTTGAAAGACCTACATTGGCTCCCAGTACCTTTCCGAGCACAATTCAAAGTGTTGGTGCTGACCTTTAAAGCCCTAAGCGGTTTCGGTCCAGTATACCTGAAGTAGCGTCTCCGCCACCATCGTTCAGCCCAGACACTGAGATCCAGTGCCAAGGGCCTTCTGGCAATTCCCTCACTGTGAAAAGTGAGGTTACAGGGAACCAGGCAGAGGGCCTTCTCAGTAGTGGCGCCCGCCCTGTGGAATGCCCTCCCATCAGACATCAAAGAGATAACCATTACCTTCTATGCTGTTACTATTTTTTTATTTTTTTTTTACATAAGTAAAAAGTGACCTTTCCCCATCTGGCATGGTGGTGTGCCTCGAGATTTTTTTCATGAAACAAGTGTGCCTTTGCCCAAAAAAGGTTGGGAAACACTGCCATAGAAGACCATATTTCTGCATTTGGCTGCATCTGTTCTTGAAACCCCAAGCCTTTCTCCTGACTAATTTTAAGATTAATTCAGCTTCAGGTGCTGAAATGGCCACTTGAGGGAGCCTCTACATGCCAGGAGGAGAGAGAAAAAAATCTGCATAAAAGAAATTGCTAATGGAAACGTGGCAAGTGAGTCACTTAAGGGTGATCAATCCAGTTCAGGGTATGGCGCTGAAGACCAAGTCCTGTTGCTTCATGAATATATTCATGCGCTGTTTCTGCAGTCTTCCTTGCTTCAGAAAGTAACTGGAGAGTGACTGGACAACTTCTGCCTTCCTGATCATGACAATAGTTCTCTGAAAAAGGTAGAGGGGTGCGGGGGTGGGGATTGGATTGGATCCCTATTATTTCCCATATGGATTTATTTTGAGCTGCTTTCACACATACAGATTCATTTCCTGGTGTCTGCCACAACATGGCAGAAGTTTGTAACCCAAGAAAAGTCTTTAATAAAAACAACAATTAAAAAAACCCATAATGGCAGAAGTTTGGGGTAGAACTTACCTATCTATTTCGTGAATTGATTCCCATGACACACCACAAAGTGATTAACAATATAATAATAGATATGAAAACAGTTAACGTTTATTAAAAAAAAGTTGAAATACAAATACAGGCAACTCGCTGCTTGTGTGCGATTGGCATGCTGTGACTTGTGCACACATGCAGAAAAGGGGTGGAGGCATAACGGAGTTGTGCGTGTGGCAGCCAGGAACAAAACCCCCACATAAGCAAGTGTTCCCCTGTATAAAAGCAACAGCAGCAGCACATTCAGATCAGTTCGGATCCAAGACAGATTTCCAAACTGGGACAAAGATTCTAAGAAGACTTATTGAAAGAGGAATGTCTCTAGCAGGCGCTGAAAAGAAAACAGGGAAGACCCTTGTCTGAGTATGCAATGGGAGGGAGTTTCAAAAGGTAGGTGCTGCCACACCAAAGGCCTGATTCCGACCGAAATCGTATGGAATGGAGCTCCTGATTGGAAGCTATCTGCAGGATGCCCTCTCCTGCAGAACACATTGATTGGTTGGGAGTGTAGGGGACAATTGAATATGATTGAATATTTGCCTCAGGCTAATAATAAGACACATATGGTAATCCAGTCACAGCATATAGTCTTAAAAGTTGCCGCAAGAATCTTCATTGTTTTTAATAGTAATCATGTTTCCCTCCTTTTAGAAAGAGATTTAAAATAAAAAGTCTTTGTTTTTGGATGAATTATTCCCTTTATCCAATTTCCACAATTATCTCAGTGATGCATCTACTGAGCTTGACACACACAATCGCTTTGCGAAGTCTCTCTCAAAAAAAGGGTCATTGGTGAAGAATGCTCTGAAGCATGTATTTATTTTATTTAGTTGTGTATTGCATTTATTTTACTCCAGCCTTCCTCCCGTGGGAGCTCAGGATGGCATTATGTGCAGCGAAAAAAATCCAATCGAGTTAAAACATTTAAAGCAGCAATTATGAAATGATATCAGTAGAATTGTTTAAAGATGCAAAGCACAGCAGGTGAGGAATAACAGGGCATCTACTCTAAAGCTGCTTGCCTAAAGGACCAGACAAATAAATGCATCTTTAACTGTTGTCGAAACAATGCTGGGAGATAAAACACAGAGAGTGCTGCCTTGAAGAAGGAGCTGTCCCATCGCAAGATTCACAGAAGGTAAAATAAGGTATTTTTTCCTGCAGCACATTTTGTATTTTTATGTTGTGAACTGCCCTGTGATCTTTAGCTGAAGGGTGGTATACAAATTTAACAAACAGTTGAACTATGGAACTTGCTCCTGCACCAGCTTGGCCACCAACTTGGACGGCTTTAAAAGAAGATTAGATAAATTCTTTGAGAATGAAGTTACCAATGGCTACAACGCATGATGGCTATGCTCTGCTTAGTTTGGAAGTGGATATTCTGAATCCCAGGTGCTGGGAATTGGAGGAGGGGAAAGTGCTCTTGTGCTCAGGTCCTGATTGCCGGTTTCACACAGGCATCTGGTTGGCATGGGAACAGGATGGACCAGGTGGGCAGTTGGCAGGCTTTTCTTCTTATGTTCTTATGCACCTCAGTGCAAAGGGGGTCATGCTCATTGGGTAGGACAAGAAGGTCATCCCCCCCCCCCTGAATTTTAGGCACAAGTCAGTAGGTATCAGAAAAGGCAATCCTATGAGTACCTTGACCCCAAGCCATTCAGGATCTTAAATACGAAAGATGAATAACACATTGAATTGTATCCAAACATTCTGAGATTTATGTTTCCCATTTACTGTCTGTTACGAATGACCTGGCTTACCTTCCTAATAGTTGTAGAAGCTGGTTACAATTTACTCTAAGTTGGTGTATGATCTTAATAGATTGGAGAACTGGGCCACAACAAACAAAATGAATTTCAATAGGGACAAATGTAAGGGTTCAGCACTTAGGCAGGAAGAACCAGCTGTACAAATGTTAAATGGGGGACACCTGGCTTGCCAGTAGTAGATGTATAAAGGTTCTAGGGGACTTAGTAGGCCACAAGCTTAACATGAGTCAACAAGGTGACACAGCAGCAAAAAAACCCTAATGCTATTCTAGGCTCCAGCAACAGAAATATAATGTCCCAATCAAGGGAAGTAATAGTATGACTATTCTGCCTTGGTCAGGTCAGACCTGGAGTCCTATGTCCAGTTCTGAGCACCACAATTTAAGAGGGATATTGAAAAGCTGGAACACGCACAGAGGCAGGCAACCAAGATGATCAAGGGTCTGGAAACCAAGCCTTATGAGGAACAGTTGAAGGAGCCTGGAAAAGAGGAGACCGAGAGGAGATATGGCTGTCTTGAAATATCTGAAGAGCTGTCACATGGAAGATGGAGCCAGGGGCGAACGAAGGCATTGTGACACCCAGGGTGGGGCGTCCTACATAGGGCACATGTGCGGCATCACTACGTACGACGCATGCACCGTACGTAGCAACACCACACATGCACTGTACATAGCAGTTTGCTGGCGGCGCTGCTCCAGCGCTATACGGATGGTGCTGGGATCCTCTGCTCGCAGCTGCAGCCATGAATGGAGGATCCTCCGTTCACGGCTCTAGCGGTGACGGAGGGATCCTACCGCTGTCCATACGGTGCTTGAGCAGTGCTGGCAGCAAACTGCTATCTACAGCTCACGTGTGGCATCGTTACGTACAGCACATGTGTGTGATGCCGCACAAGCACTGTACATAGCAGTTTGCCGCTGGTTCCGGAATCCTCTGCTTGCAGCTGCAGCCGCGAATGGAGGATCCTCCACATGTGGCTGCGGCGGCGCAATGGCTGCTTGCACCGCCGTAAGCCCCCACGGGGTGCCTTCTTGTCAGCCCCCCAGACATGGCGCACGGGGCGCATGGTTCCCCCCCGCCCCCTGTTGCAAAGCCCCTGGATGGAGCAAGCTTGTTTACTCCTGCTCCGTTGGGTAGGACCCATACCAATGGCTTCAAGTTACAAGAAAGACAATTCTGACTAAACATTGGGAAGAACTATCTGACAGTAAGAGCTGTTCAGCAGTGGAAGGACTTCCCTTGAAGGTGGTGAACTCTCCATCATTGGGGTCTTTTAAAGCACAGGTTAGATGGCCATCTGTCAGGGATGCTTTAGTTGAGATTCCTCCATTGTGGGGGGTTGGACTAGATGACCCATTCTACCGTTCTTGGAAATATGCATGCATTTTACAGTTTGGAAAGGTGAAACAAGTAGTTCGGTCCCATAACTAGCAACGTGATCTCCAGTCTTTATCCTACATAAAAACCTTGAAAGTAGCAGCCTAATCCTCTTTGATGATCTTGTGATATAACAATTTCTCTTGCACCGTCTTCAAAAAGGAAAACAGTCAAAAATCTGGAGCTCCCAATTCTACACTGTCTCTTATACCAACATATGGTTTTTAAATATAAACTTTTTGGTTGCATCTGATTGGGATGGTTATGTAGAATTTTCATAGCTATGGTGATGGTGGCTCCATTGTAGGTGCAAATAATAAAGTATTGATGTGGATTTGTTCAAACTTACATTTTAATGTTGTTGTTGATGATGATCTGGAGTCATTGTCCTGCGGAGCTTGCTTTCCCATCAGACTGACAACTACTGCTTTGAACCCTGCTGTTAGAAGCCCCAGTAATAATTCCAAGATTACTTGTTCGAGAAAATGATGAGTCACCTTCTGTGGGTGCATTAAGGGGAACCTAAGGTCCACTTCCCTCCCCGAACATGACTGTTTCACTTGGAGCTGACATGGTACCTAAATTAGAATTGCTTTGGAAGATAATTAGCTGAGGCTTCCAATCAGGATTATCTTGCAGATGACTTTGAATGTGATTAAGAGACATGTCCAATACAGCATATTCTCATATTGGCATCACACCCTGTATCCTATTTTTGCTTTAGAGGAGGTGGGGTGACAATCAGGATGGCTGCTTCTATTTAGGACATAAACAATGGCTGACATTGGATTGTATCTTGACATCAGTTGTTTTAATCTCCGGAAATAATGTTTCAAGCATTGGTTGCACAACAGAGGTAAGGATGAATCTCTTAATAGACTCTTGACATGTCCAGACTAAGAATTGTGCTGGTAGTTCCATGTCAAAATCCTCAACAATAGGACTTTCTGAGCATGAATTAATTTGGAAAATGCCTCCAAATCATTAACCAAATCTCTTGGGGCTAAGTCCAATTACCGGTAGACTCATCAGAGAAATTTCCTAATCAGTTATTACTATACACTCGATGGCCTTAAAAAAAAAAAAAAGACTCTGAAAATTTCAATTTCACTGCTAAATATGCTTCCTGTCTCCTGGTTAAAACAATATTAAAATAGATACAGAATTAAGTCCTAAATAAGAAGAAATCCAGAGCAGTGAACAAATAATTGAAAAACCCAACCTCCAATAGTTGATTCAGACTGCTCTCTTAACAGCACAATCCTCTACATATCAGCTCAGAATTCTCAGATACGATTGGAGGAGTAGATAAAAAGTCATCACGCAGTCTGCCTCAGAGTTGGCAGTCTTAAGGCAATAGACAATGTTGCTGGGCCTTGGCATCCCTGAAGATTTCCTAGAAGAATCATTCGCCCTTGGGCAGTGGCCTTCAGCAGTTGCCTTCCAAGTACCAATCCCCTATGAATGTCTGAGTGGTGGAACAAGACAGATGGAGGACAGCTTGGCCTATGGGAAGAATGAGGGGCCTGTCGCTTTCTAGATGTTTTTGGAGTCCAACTCCCATCAGCACCAACCAGCATGGCCTGTGGTCAGAGATCATGGACATTGTAGACAACGTCTAGAGCAGTGTTTCCCAACCTTGGTCTCTAGCTGTTTTTGAACTACACTTCCCATCATCCCTAACCACTGGTCTTGCTTGCTAAGTATGATGGGAGTTGTAGTCCAAAAACAGCTGGAGACCCAAGGTTGGGAAACACTGGTCTAGAGAGCCACAAGCTCCCCATCCAAATTCCTCTTGTGAAAATGCAATGGATTCGGTTCTACATACCTTGAAGGTTTCATTTCTTCGTGCTCCTTAAGGCCAACTGGGAGTGCATTTTTTAAAAGAATTGTACATTTCCAGTGGCTGCCTTTGACATGCCTCTAGAAAGCCCACAAAGTCAAAAGTGCGTAGCTCCCTTCCTGTACAAGTCCACCAAGACCCCAAATAACTTCCAGAAGTGCTCACATGTATGTTTTCACAAGGCTCTTTCCCTCCCATTCCATTTTATTCCCTTAAACTTCTGGTGCCTGCCTCTGTCGCTTAGGAGGAGGTGATACAGAAGCCAAGATATACAAGAAGGGCAGTTTCCTGGTCCTGGAAGATAGTCAGATTATGGATAATAGACCACAGCTGCAGTGTTGTCCGGTCTAATACAATACAGAGAATTAAAGCAAACAAACCCTATGATGATTACAACGCCTCGCCTCTGTATATGTGAGTGCTGAGTCAAAGATTTAGCTTGGAACTTATTTTTGTAATTCGGGGGTGAAATGGGGAGGGATTCAGGAGACTGAATAACACCTTCCTGTTTCTTCTTGGGGAGGCGCCATAGTGGTAGAGCATTTGCTTTGCAAACAAAAGGGTCAAGGTTGAAACCCTGGAGAATTTAATAATAATAATAATAATAATAATAATAATAATAATAATAATAATAATTTATTTATTTATACCCTGCCCATCTGGCTGTGTTTCCGCAGCCACACTGGGCAGCTCCTAACAGAATATTAAAAGCACAATAAAACATCAAACATGAAAAACTTCCCTAAACAGGGCTGCCTTCAGATGTCTTCTAAAAGCCAGATAGTTGTTTATTTCCTTGACATGTGATGGGAGGGTGTGCCACAGGGCAGGGGCCACTACCGAGAAGGCCCTCAGCCTAGTTCCCTGTAACCTCACTTCTTGCAGTGAAGGAACCGCCAGAAGGCCCTCGGAGCGAGCTGAACCTCAGTTCATGCCAGCCATTGTCCATCATAAATGGACCAGCTCTCTTAGTATACGGTACCTTCCTGGGTTCTGAAGAATTGACTTTGGAATGCCAATGTGCTGTCACATAACCTCTTACCAACTGAGCCATATCCTTTGGAGGATATGGTTGCCCACCTGCCTGACAGTTGTATTAGCTCAGGGCGAAAGCCTTCACTGCTGCTTTCAGTGCTGTCTCCCCACTCCCCCTGGCCACCTTCCAAGTTAGACTTTCTACACATACGCTGAGAAAGTTGCCAAATCTCCTTCATGGTCACAGCCTGCAAATGGGGGCTGTGCAAGTGGGAGGGCATTCTTTGATTCAAACAGGAGAATCCACAGTGCTGTTCTCCAGAGTGAAAAAGCCACAGCTGTTTTTAAGGTTCAACTCTCTTGAATTCTGCTGTGCTCCCACAGGAAGCTGCCATTGCATAAACAGGGGCAAAATAGTTTTCATTTTGTGTGCCTCAGCCTTTTTAAAAAAGAAAAAAAATATGTTGTTTTTTTTCCAGGCCACCCTTTTGCTCCTGTCGATGATGACCGAGCAAAGCTTGCAAGGCTGAGCTCTATAAATACAATCTGCAGAGCTACTTCAGTGTAAATTACAAGGACGGCTGAGTCAGCTGCAGAAGCAACCTGGCACAGATGGCAGCACAGCCGCTAATGAAATGCCACAGTAATGCGGGCAGAGAAACACTGCGACCAACTGGGAATGGGCTCTCGCAAACAGGAGCGAGGCTGACAAGACAGGAATCCACACAGCAGCGATCTGGTGGCTTAAATCGAATTGGATCAGTAGCATCCAGCATACCAAAGCCATTTATGGAAAGGGGTAAGCTCTGCACCGTCAAGGTGAGTGGAAGCTAGGGACTGGGAATAAATCCTCTTCACTCTGCATTTAAAGGCAGGTGTTCCTAATTAATTCACACTTTTCCAGAAACAATATGCAAAGTGAGGCACAGCCGTCCTTTAAATTTCCTGAAAAACCTATATTGGCTCCCAGTAAGTTTCTGAGCACAATTCAAAGTGTTGGTGCTGAGCTTTAATGCCCTAAACGGCCTCAGCCCAGTATACCTGAAGGAGCATCTCCACCCCCATCGTTCAGCCTGGACGCTGAGGTCCAGCTCCGAGGGCCTTCTGGCAGTTCCCTCACTGCGAGAAGTGAGGTTGCAGGAACCAGGCAGAGGACCTTCTCAATGGTGGTGCCCACTGTGTGGAATGCCCCCCTTCAGATGTCAAACAGATAAACAACTATCTGACTTTAAGAAGACATCTGAAGGCAGCCCTGTTTAGGGAAGTTTTTAATGTTTGATGTTTTATTGTGTTTTTAGTATTCTATTGTGAGCCACCCAGAGTGGCTGGGGACACCCAGCCAGATGGGCTGGGTATGTATGTATGTATGTATGTATAAATAATAGTGATGTATGGAAGTGAAAGCTGGACCATAAAGAAGGCTGATCACCGAAGAATTGATGCTTTTGAATTATAGTGCTGGAGGAAACTCTTGAGAGTCCCATGGACTGCAAGAAGATCAAACGCATCCATTCTTAAAGAAATCAGCCCTGAGTGCTCACTGGAAGGACAGATCCTGAAGCTGAGGTTCCAATACTTTGGCTACCTCATGAGATGAGAAGAGAAGACTCTGGAAAAGACCCTGATGTTGGGAAAGATTGAGGGCACAAGGAGAAGGGGATGAGAGAGGATGAGATGGCTGGATAGTGTTCTCGAAGCTACCAGCATGAGTTTGATCAAACTGCGGGAGGCAGTGGAAGACAGAAGTGCCTGGCATGCTCTGGTCCATGGGGTCACGAAGAGTCGGACATGACTAAACAACAACAACAACAACATGTATAACATAAATAAATAAATTTAAATTTGCACTTCCAAGAATTTTTTTTGTTCAATATTGGCTGCGAGTTACCCAGGTCTAGGATAGCAGTTGCCAACATGGTGCCTACCTGATGTGGACTACAACTCCCATGTGTCCCAGAGAGCATGATCAATGGCCAGGAATCTTGGTAGTTGTAGTTCATAGCATCTGGAGGACACCATGTTGGCTACTGTTGAAGATAGGGACTTCAAGGAAGGGTTGGTTGACATCTTTACTATAATCTTTACCATTAACCTGCCTATGTCCCCATCTTGGGTGCTTCAGGTCCCATTACGGGTGTGGCACACGACATGTTACTGAAAGGCATTGTGTTGCATCCAGATATAGTAAATTACCAAGGCACTGTCCCCAAGAGTATAACCAAGTATCAGTGTAGGCCCTTCCCCCTCTTTCTCAGACTGGGACTACAACAAACTCTGCTGCAGGCATGTGATAAAAGGCTTGTCAGGAATCTGTATATAACACTCTTAATAAATCAGTTAGGTGTATGGAGCCAGAATTCATTAACTGAGGGTTGTTGTAGTTTTTAGCATGCAACATATGGTGTCAGACTAGGACGGCTTCCAGGTACAGTAGACCAGAGAGAGTTCCGCTGCTTTTGAAACTGCAAATACTGCAGAGAATTGGACTGGAAGGACCAGAGTCAGATATGTGGCTGCCATCTACAGCCTCCAAAGTTGCTCATTTTGTAATGAGCATTGGTCCAAGGGGGCGGGGATGTCTGCAAACTGTCAGTCTCCAATGTTAGAAAACGGACAGAAAAGAGCTAGATAGTGCACGCTGTTTGAGTTCTGCTACAGTCCAAAGAAAAAGACATCCACAGAGTGTGTGTGTGTTTCTTTGTGAAACAGACCAAGGCCCCTACTGAAATAACAGATGAGCTACCCAACCACTGTTCATGATAGGGGATTGTTTCTCTGAAGCACAGATGGGAGAAGCTGTGGTCATCCAAGCATTGTTCTTCCATCTGCCCTGACCATTGGGCATGCTGCCTGGGGCTCATGGGGGTTGTAGTTCAAGAATATTTAGAGGGCCACAGGTTCCCTAACCCTGTTTTTTACGGCTAGGGATGGTATTCTTAAGGGGCAGGTTCTTATTGGAACCATAACTAAAAAGCAATACAAGTAAAACCATTACTAGAAGGTGGATTAACTCTGGACACAGCTATCAGGCTCATGAAGCATTGAAAGAGCATTCAAAACTCCCTGGTCCTTTGTAATGTAATGAACAATATTTTACAAGGAGGTTCGGTGCCCGATTCTTGGAAAGAGGCGCACATCACGTTAATCCCCAAATCAGAACTTGACAAGCTGGACATAAGAAATTACAGACCGATATCACTACTCAATAATGATTATAAAATCTTCGCAGAAATAATGGCAAATAGGCTCAAAAAATACTTATCGAAATCTACAGTGGTGCCCCGCAAGACGAATGCCTCGCTAAACGAAAAACCTGCAGGACGAAAGGGTTTTCCGATTTTTAGCGGCTTCGCAAGACGAATTTCCCTATGGGCTTGCTTCGCAAGGGAAATCTCCGGGGAAATCTTTTCGCATAGGGAAATCTCCGGGGACAGCGGGGAAGCGCAGCGCACCTTCTCCTCTGTTCCCGGACCTGTCCTAAGGCTTGCGGTGGGAGGTCCGGGAACAGAGGACAAGGCGCGAAGGGCTTCTCCTCTGTTCCCGGGGCTTGCGGTGGGAGGAGGGCTTTTCCTCCCCACCGCCAACATTCAGAACAGCCTTCGGAATGTTGGCGGTGGGGAGGAAAGCCCTCCTCCCACCGTAAGCCTTCAGGACAGGTCCGGGAACAGAGGGGAAGGTGCGCAGCGCTTCTCCTCTGTTCCCAGACCTTTCTTGAAGACTTGCGGTGGGAGGAAGGTTTTCCTCCCCACCGCCAACATTCAGAAGGCTGTTCTGAAGGCTGGTGGTGGGAAGAAAAGCCCTTCTCCCCCGCCAGCCTTCAGAAGAGTTCCCGCCTAGGCTGTGGATAGCAGTCTGCTGCTATCCGCAGCTTGGAGAGCCCTCTGGACCTCTTCTGAAGGCGGGCGGGGGGGGCAAAAGTCTTTGCTCCCCCCCCGCCTGCCTTCAAAAGCCGTCCGGGAGCATTTTAAAATTGCCCCGGGACAGCGGAGGAATTCTCCGCTGTCCCGGGGCGATTTAAAAGCCCCCGGGAAGGCAGGCAGGGGGGACAAAGACTTTTGCCCCCCGCCAGCCTTCAGAAGAGGTCCTGGACCTCTTCTGAAGGCCGGCGGGGATCAAAAGTCTTTGCTCCCCCTGCCTGCCTTTCCGGGAGAGCGGAGAAAGGCAGCGCTGCATTTCTCCGCTCTCCCGGGAAGGCAGGCAGGGGGGACAAAGACCTTTGCCCCCCGCCGGCCTTCAGAAGAGGTCCAGGACCTCTTCTGAAGGCTGGCGGGGGGCAAAAGTCTTTGTCCCTCCTGCCTGCCTTCCTGGGGGCTTTTAAATCGCCCCGGACAGCGGAGAAGTCCTCCGCTGTCCCAGGGTTTTTAAAATGCTGGCGGGCGGCAGAGAAGGCTTCGCTGCCGCCCGCCAGCATTTTAAGATCGCCCCGGGACAGCGGAGAAGTCTCCGCTGTCCCGGAAAGGCAGGGGGGGGAAGCAAAGACTTTCGCCCCCCGCCGGCCTTCAGAAGAGGTCGGGGGACAGACTGTCCCCGGACCTGGTCTGAAGGCGGTTTCCATAGGAACGCATTGATTGATTTTCAATGCATTCCTATGGGAAACCGTGCTTCGCAAGACGAAAAACTCGCAAGACGAAAAGACTTGCGGAACGAATTAATTTCGTCTTGCGAGGCACCACTGTATCCACAAAGATCAAGCACAATTTCTACCTAATATATACTTAAAGGATAATGTAAGACATATAATAAATATTATTGAGTACCTAGAACTTAAGATCGATATCCCTGCAGCCCTAATTTTCATCGATGCTGAAAAGGCATTCGACAACGTATCATGGAGGTTTCTATTAAAAGGTATGGAGAGGGTGGGTATAGAGGGGCCCTTCTTGGAAGGTATAAGGGCGATATATTCAGAACAAAGGGCCAAATTGATTATTAATAATAATTTATCTAATTCATTTGAGATCTTGAAGGGCACAAGACAGGGTTGCCCTCTATCCCCCCTCCTATTTATTATGGTACTAGAAGTGATCACAAACAAGATTAGGGAAACCTCCGAAATAAAGGGAATCAGATTAGGAGCCAAAGAATATAAACTAAAAGCTTACGCCGACAATTTGATGATATCGCTAGGAGATCCAGTAGTGGGTATCGGTAAAGCTATAGAGTTGCTTGAGGAGTTTGGAAAGCTGTCCGGCTTTAGACTAAACAAAGTTAAAACTAAAATGTTGACAAAGAACTTAACCGAAGAGCTAAGAAACCAGTTAGAGTCGAAAACGGGAAATAAAGTGGTGAAAAAGGTGAAATATCTGGGCATTTGTATCTCTGCGAAAAATATAAATCTAGTAGAAGATAATTATACAAGGACCTGGAAAGAGATTAAAAAAGACCTGGACACCTGGAGTAGGCTAAGACTTTCTTGGTCAGGCAGAATGGCCGCAGTTAAAATGAGTATTCTCCCAAGGTTGCTGTTCCTTTTTCAGAACATTCCGGTGATCAGGGGTATGACATCATTTAAGGACTGGCAGAGAACCCTGTCCAGATTCATTTGGCAGGGCAAGAGAGCAAGAATTAAATTTAAACTACTTACAGACCACTGTGACAGGGGAGGATTTGCCGTTCCTAATCTGAAACTATACTACGAGGCCGTGTGTCTGTGCTGGATCAAGGACTGGATTGTTTTGAAAAATGTAGATTTGCTGGACTTGGAGGGGTTTGACGCTAGGTTCGGCTGGCATGCGTATCTATGGCAAAATAAGGAGAGGGCCCACAAAGGATTCTCCAACCATGTAATCAGAGGTGCGATACTTGAGGTATGGAATAGAAATAAGAAACTTTTAGAAAAAGATACCCCATGGTGGTTATCACCAGTTGACATTTTGACAATTAAAAAACCTAATATGGAAGGTCAAAGATGGACCTATGAGGATCTATTGGTAAAATCAGATAAAGGGTGGAAGCTTAGACCCTATGAAGAACTGAAGGACAAATCAACAACTTGGTTGCAATTTTACCAAATTAATTCCTTATGGAATGAGCATAAAAAAATAGGGATGAGTGAGAAAAAGTCCAGATTCCAGGTGGAAATAATAGAAGGAAACTCCAAACTCCTATCTAAAATGTATAACCAACTATTAGATTGGGATACGAAGGATGAGGAGGTAAAAGAGGTAATGATTAAATGGGCCATAGATCTTGGTTATAACCTAGACTATGACAGATGGGCGAAACTCTGGAATAAGGACATGAAATTCACAGCATGTGTTGATCTTCGAGAAAATTTACAAAAAATGATGTACAGGTGGTATCTTACCCCTGTGAAATTAGGAAAAATGTACAAGACGGGGGACAAAACTTGCTGGAAATGCAAGGTGAAGGAAGGAGATTTCCATCATATGTGGTGGGCCTGTGAAAAAGTAAAAAGGTTTTGGGGACTCATCTATGACGAACTAAAAATTTTTTTGAGATACACCTTCCCTAAAAAACCAGAAGCCTTCCTTTTAGGGATGGTTGGGAAGGAGATTAGGCAAGAGGATCAAACCATGTTCCAATACGCAACGATAGCTGCCAGGATACTGCTAGCGCAAAACTGGAAAACCCCTAATATTCCAACCATCAGAGACTGGCAATCTAAGTTACTTGAGTATATAGAGCTAGCAAGGATGACACAGAAGATCAGGCATCAGAAAAATGTAAAATTTATTAATGACTGGAGCAAATTCCTTACATACATGGAAACAAATTTAGGAAACATTAAAATTACAGTAGGTGATACATAAAGTTTGAGAGGCGTAAACAAAGGTGACAAAAATACCCCGCAGGAAGATAACGTGGGAGTACAACTCAAGCCGTTTTGAAGGGAAGTCAATCACTGCTATGTGATGGGTGGGTGTGCTCTTTGTTGTTGTTTTTTGTTTTTTTTGCTGTTGTATGTGCTGGTGGGTTTGTACTTTTGTTTTATGTTATTCTTTGGTTGTTTTTTTCTTGTCTTTTCTTGTGGTTTTCTGTTCTTACGAAAAAGAGTTCAATAAAAAAAAATTGAAAAAAAAGAAAGAGCATTCAAAACTTATATATGACTCCAGGAGTCAACAACACAATGCCTTTGGGGCTAGTGGCACCTTTGAGGTCTTCCTTTAATGCCCATTAGGCCTCTAAGTCCCTGCCCCCCCCCATCCTTGTTGTGGAGGAAAGTGATTTGCTTTTGTTACCTTTTCTCCCTCAAAAAGTACATAGAGATGAAAAAAGAAGTTGGAAGGGTGACACAGGATGACCATGTGAACCAGGCCTCCAATAAGCGTTAGGGTAAATGATGGCAAACATTACATGGGACATTATCCCATAACTTTTTGTTGATACCGACTGGCCCTTGTGCAAGACAGTAGTTGGCCAAACCTCAAATAACTGTTTGCAAGATGTTTCCAAAAGCAAGGGCAAACTTTTGATCTATATTGGTCCCCAACAGAAGAAAGAGCTGGTAATTATTGTCACAGGTTTATTTATTTCTAGAATGCACTACTGCTGATAAGCCATTTGCAATCCCACATTAGCTGTGTGTTCTCAAATGTGCCTCAGCTCTCTAAAACAATTCATTACAAAGACCTCATCAGTCCCAAATCAAGCAATTTCCCTAAAATATGCTAAGGAGGCAAGTCCAACGATGAACCAAACCTAGGCTTGATTTACACATCTTTTGAGTGCAATTTATTTGATGCTTACTAAAGCAAGATTCCAAGGGGCCCAGATATTACCTAGTAGTCAGAGAAGAAAAAAACCACAGCAACAAGAAACTGGGCCCTGGGTTGTGTCATTATATAGTTTGATCACTAGGTTGCACTGGATTTAATTGATTCTTGTGTGATCTAGCTTCCTGGCTGGTGCATCCTCTAAACTGCCATCAGAGCCCCCAATGGTATGAGGGGTTTTGTTGTTGAGCCAACTACCAACTTTAGTCCTCCAGCAATAGGAGTTCACAAACCTGGTAGCTGGCTCTTGTGTATCCTCTCTAATTAGTCTGAGATATTTTAGCATTCCCAGTGTTCTTGCAAAGCTGAGAGGCATAAATCATCCAGCCAGATGATCTGTTCTTTTTAAAGAGACACCATTAATTGCAACAGATCCCCTGAGGAAAACAAGAGACCTAACCCACAACCAAAATGCTGATACAGCTCAAATGATTCCACAAGTGGCAGTGAAAGCTATGCTTTATTGTATTGGATAAAGTTCTCAGTTGATTTTCTGCACCGTGAAGTCTACTTACGGAGGTTCATCACACAATTCAGAACCCTGGACAACCACAAACAGAGGACTTGCGGCTTTAGAAGTTCACCTCCCCAATAGATGGAAGGCAATGGCGCCAGAAATGGGGGTGCAGTGGGCAGAACAAGGGCAATGGGTGCACTCCAGCTTCTCCCATCATTCAATAGCATTCATGTCTGGGTGGGCAACAGTCAAATCCCAAATCATTGTTTTTAATCATTGCATTTGAACTTCCTTTATAAACAACACTTAAGCCTAGCCAAAATAGTCACTGAAGGGGGCTGTGAATCAAAGGTACATTCCAGGTTAGCATTAGTGGGTGTTACCATTTAGCACTCTAACCACAAGGTACTGTAGTATTCCACAGTTTGGGTGCCACAACAAAAAAGGCCCTGTCCAGTGTCTAAGCCCAACGTGCCTCTGGAACATAAAACATGGACAGGTTGGTGGGAAGAGGCAGCCCTTCCAAGTACCCTTTAGGGTCTGATAAATTAACAACCAACATTTCAAATTGTTCCTGGAAGTAAAATAAATAAATAAATATTGATGGGTTGGAATTACGTCTGGCTCTAGCTTTTGGGAAGTCCTTGAGCAAGTTTCCCTAAGAAGGCCCTCCTTTCTGAATGCACAAGCCACCTCTCCACATTGTTCCTGCTACCTATGTGCTTGCCTCTCTTAGCCAAATCAATACTACCTCACATAAAGATGGAACAAGCTATACAGATGTTCCTTCTCCAGGGATTGGTAGGTGGCCCCTTATTGGGGCATGGGCATCAGCAAATACAACAAGCATGCCCATCCCTGGCACCAGCCCTATTAAGCTCAGCACTATATCCCTTCATACAGCATGTTAAACTGGAATGTGTTCTAGCTAAGTCTCCTATGTTCTGCCAATTTTATTTATTTAATGGATGGGCATATGGTTTAGAGTTGAAGGAGGTAGCAGGAGAACACGAGGTTAGAAAGTGCAAAATACATCCCATCCAATTCCAGAATTTGCCAGCTGACTCCAGACGGGTCACTGAAAAAGAGGACAGTGCTAAAGAGCCAAAGACAGCACCATCATTAATTTCAACACAGGCCTATTGTGAAAGAATACAGTCCTCTTGAAAAAGCTTCCGAATGGTTTTGAACATACCAGTGAACTAGTTCTCTAAGCCTTGTGGGTTTTTTCATTTAACACTGCTGCTGAATGAGGTTTTTGTTTTTTGTTTTTTAAAAAGAGAAGTATAATATGAGCGGAAGCCATAGTTGGTTTTGAAAAGAAGATTATTACAGCACAGAGTGTCTTCGACAAGCACCTGTGATCAGAGTGTCTTTGGTAAGATGCTATAGAGGTTAATATATTCATTATTACTCTAAAAAATCACATCTTCAGCTGGAGTAAGGTAGTTTAAGACCATCTTTTGCCTTCCAAAAGTGACACAAATCTCAGGCTGCATGCAGGAACAAACTGTAAACTGTTGCTAAATTACTTACAAGGCATTCAGCACTATTCTGCCGCTCTCATAACTGTGTTGTGAAGATGCTCCAGCTATTTTGTTGTTATAAAGATCTTTCTACAAATTCAGCAAAAAAATTATGTAGGCGATCTCATATTAAAACAAACAAAAATACCTGAATATATGCAACCATAGATTTGAGAGTAGGACATTTTTAGCGATTTCTGCCAGGACACTGTTTCCATCTACACTATTCCAGATATGTCGGGAAAATTCTGGACTTATGGCAACCCTAGTCCAGGCTGCAAATTTGGGATACTGTGACTCAGAGAAAAGAAACAAGAAGCAGGTGTTTACTTCATGTTGTCATGACCATATCTGAGAGACCGTCTCCTTCCCTACAGACCCTTTCAGGGTGCTGAGATTGGCAGAGGGTGAGTTCTTGGTAGTTCTTCCACCTTTGGGGCTTGAGGTGTGGTAGCCCAGGACAGGGTATTCTCTGTGGTGGCCCCTAAGCTATGAACTCTCTCCCCACAGAAGTGCATCTGACACCTTCATTGTACTGCTTCCAGTGAATGATGAATATGCACTTCTTTACCCAGCCTTTGACACTTAAGGGTGTATGTGAGGGCCCACTTTATTTTTGTGATAGGAGGTTGTCTGTGACTTCTTTTTTACTATTTGTGCTTTAATGTTGTGATCTGCCCTGGGACCTTAGGATGAATAGCTACTACAACAAAGTCTACCCTGTTCTCTCAAGCATTTGACAGGATATGATGTACCTTTTACGGTGTTTGCTACCTGGTTTAAATGAATGATTGTTTTGACAGCCCCTTGGTTATATCACATTTTTGTTTTGTTTATTCCGCTTTGTTGCTGATTTAGTCTTTTGCCTTTTTTGCTATATTGTTTCATTCTTTTGCTTTTTCTCTTTTACTGGAGAGATACTTTTACTTGAGATATTTGCTAAAAGGTGAGGTGCTATAAATCCGAAAATGAATAAAAATAAATTTAAAAGCTATAGCTGAATGGAAGGCGAGCTTTAATACATACAAATGTGCACTGGATGTTTGTGTCAGTGTCTACGTTTTAATATTTTCCCGTTCTAAGAAATCACGAAGAAACCTGCTAGACTATGCTTGAAGGCCTGTCTAAGTCTCATTCACATCATACATTCAATACACTCTGATCCCACTTTAAACAATCATGGCTCCCCCAGAAGAATTCAAGTAACACTTTTTTAAAAAAAAAGTTTGCTGAGACTTTCTAGACTTGTATTCCTTTTCCAGGGCTAAAATTCCCAGAGTTTTCTGTGAATGGGGATTGATTGCTAAACCACTCTGGGAATTGTAGTTCTGTGAGGGGAATAGAGGTCTCCTAACTGCTGTTATAACCCTGAACAAATTATAGGCCCCATAATTATTCGGGGGAAAGCAGTGTCGGTTTGAAGTGGCATTATAGTGCTTTAAATGTACGTTGTGAGCCTGTAGCCTTCATGACTAGCAGCCCCCAGTATCCTTCTCATCGCCAAATATTGTGCTACTGAATTCCACTATGTGCTGTTTGAATCCCACCAAAAAAATAGGACATTCCGGGGTCCAGTCAGAAGCTGGGAATGGCTTCTATAATTCTGGGATGTCTTGCTTAAATTGGGACAGTTGAGTGGTATACTAGTTTATGGAACCAAGAGGGTGTTGGTCCCCAGAAGTTTGATAACTGCTGTCTTAGAGGGAATATTTCTGTTAAAGTAGGTCCAATGAAGAATTGAGATACCCTTTCCCCTTCTTTCCTGTCACTTTTTCTGGGGTTATGGGCATTTAACAAGAGCAGGACAGAGTGGGATGGAGAGGTAGGCTGTATCAGAAGAAGAAGAAAAAATCAATAGCAAGACCTGAAGTATAATAGATTTCTTTTCTCTCTTTTTAAAATGCAGTCTTACTTCGAGATGAAACTCATCAGGTTTTTCTTTTTCTTTTTGTGGCTGGTCACAGTGGCACTTATATAAAAGAAAAAGAAAAAGTTATACTGACAGCCGTAATAGAGAGCCAAGTCGCAGGAGTCTGCTTTAAAAAAAAAAAGCAGTTTGGGAGATTTTATATAATACCTGGGGATAAAAGACAAGCAGAAAGATTACTGGCATTACAGCAGTGGTCTAATTAAACGTTGGAGGAATGCCAGAACCTAGGACTGTACCCCATATTCTTTTTTAACAGTAATTTTATCACCCAAATTAGCTGACATCATATGGAGACCTGCTGTTTTGTTTAGCAATCATTAGCAAGGCTACAATGAAAAGGCTTTATTACTGTTTTAAGTGTCTGAGTTCAACACCTCTTGGCTGAGATGCATAATAATTAGAACATATTATAAAATGGATATCTAATGCGAAGACATGCAGGGTTTAAAAATCACGTGGATTCAAGTTCAGCCTCCAAGTACTTCCAGTTTCAGGTCAAGGTGTGACTTTTTTATATTGGATCAGAATGTTGTTAGTGTTTGATGTTTTATTTTGTTTCTGTACGTGTTGGAAACTGTTAAGTTGTGGGTGAACATATCAGACGACACAGTGATTCTTCAAACAGCTCTTGTTTATTCAGAGGCCAGAACTGAACTGAACTGAAGGGTTCAGCCAGCCTGCTTATATAGAGCTCCAGTACAACGTAACTGTAACAATTTTCTAAAACTATCCAATCACTGAACGTCACTTTCAATCCCTTATTTGCATAACTATCTACAGTATCCCCCTGCTGGCCCAGGGTGAGAACTTCAGTACATAACAGAAACCACCCAGAGTGGCTGGTGCAGCCCAGCTAGATGGGTGGGGTATAAATAATATTATTATCTCAAAATCCTTTCACTGCCTGATCCCACCTGTGCCTCTCTCTTCATATTCCCCCCCCCTGCCATGCCAACTTCAATCTTTTTAAGGCCCTGGTTTGAGTACCAACTCCATTATGAGGTAATAACTGTCAAGGCAAGAGACAAGCCTTTCACACCATTGCATCCCACAGTTGGGATCTTCAGCTATCTATTGAACTTCAGTAGGCAATGGTTAGCGATTTTGTGGAACAGAATAACTCCGCTCTAGATCAACAAAGAACAAGTTAAAAAACACAGGCCCCAATATCAGTATTTGCGGGGGGGACAACACCCCATATTCTACATCCCTCCATTGGGAAAACTGCCCATTAATTCCTACTTTCTGCCGTATCCCAATCTCCTTGCCTCATCCATTTTATGCATGCCTACCAAAATGCCCTTTGTGTACGTATGCATACACATGCACAAATTCATTCTTCCGGGGATGTAACATCCAGCCAAAAATAAAGAAAAGAGGTTTTCAGAGGTAATGTGACATGACATATGATGTCTAGCTTATTGACATTTTAGTAAGGAAAGGCTGGTCTGCTGTCTGCAAGTGCAGAAGTTTCAAACGCCTGCCAGTATGTTCGTTCACCCTAAGCTCTTCCTGAAGGCTCATTTGAAAATGTCACTGGTAGAGAATAAACAGACAAAAGGCTACCCTAATTATAGTTTGGTATTCTAGACAATTGGTTGCATATTCCATCCAAGGAGCTGAGACAAAAAGAAGGGACCACATACATAAACATTAAAATAATATATGGTTTTAATAGGTTTTTTTTAATCCCAAAAATCTTTTTAAAATAATAATAATAATGATATAATATTCTATACAAAGTATTTTGGCAAACATGCAGCATTTTTCAGCCATTTATCTTCTGTTTTTGATTCCGTTATTGATACAGATGAGCCATATAAAATTTGAAAGTAGGAAGGATTGTAATGGATCTAGTCTTGCAGAAACACTTTGCTTATTAAGATTTTGGAACACCAGCTGTTGATATAGCAATCATCCTTGTCCTGTTGCCTAACTAATCTAGAACAATATTGTTTATTCCCTTTATTTCATAAAAAAGCCGTGCTTTGGGGCCGAAACGTGTTGCTTACAGAATGGACACCTGCCATTTGCAAACTTTCCTTGGATTCACAATCTGTTTGAGGGACCTGAACCATACAAATACATTACTTCAATTTTTATTTTTTATTTTTTTTTGCCAATTGGCTTACTGTCTTACAGGATGTGATAAAACCAATACTCCCCCCCCCCCAGGGGCGAAAGGGTCAGCAAATGTAGAAGAAATGATGAGACTTGCTGATGGACAAATACTGAATTATCAAAGAGCCCTTTCAGTGAGAATTGCATAAGTGGGAAAATTTGAGATGCCTGTTGTCCCAGCCACCTTAGTGGCTGTTGCTGTTGTGTGGCTCCATGCAGACTCTCCATGTAATTTAGTACAGTCTTACATTTGTTCTTGAATAGAATGCACTCCTGGAATTGTTCGAAAACCAAGACACGCCTTCCGATTGGGTGCAGCCAATCGGAAACTACACCGGACATTTGGCTTCCGAAAAACATTCAAAAACAGGAACACTCGCTTCTGGTTTTTGATCGTTCGGGAGCCGAAACGTATGAGTTCCAAGGCACTGTGAAACCAAGATATGACTGTACTCAGCACAATCATTGATCTAATTTGTGCTAGGAGCCTACATGCTGCAGAGATGACCCACCCTGTTCATGGATGGCTGTGGAGCTGGGTGATGCGGATGTGACAGAGGAGATAGGCCCAATGGGCTCCTCCTTTCTCTCTTCCATATGTAATTCATCCATCGGGGTTTAGAACTGGAGGGAAGAATGGAGACAAGACCCCCAGTGCTTGAAGATACTACACTTTTCGCCTCTCCCTCTGTGTCAGGGACTGGACCAGGAGGAATGGTGGGAGCCCACCCCCTTTTTCTGAACCTTTCCAAGGGCAGAAGGACAGTATTGATTTAGAACAGTGGTTTGCAGGGGGACATAGTCCAGAGGGGAAAAGATGGGAAATACTGGGTGAGGAACAGCTAGAATAATAAACACCAGGAGAGAGACAGCTGGCAGATTCCCTGTATTTGGAAAGCATTCCTGACCCTGCTTCGCCTAAGACTAGACAGGCTCTGAGAGTGATAGAACAGAAAGCGCAGCGGCAACAAGCTCAGATTACCCGACGTAGGAGTGACGTAGATTAATGGGGACAGAGGGGAAAACCTTTACTGGGAGCAACACCATTTTTAGAGAGATATGCATTCCTTTGTCTCTCACTGTGATTGTTAAAAAAAAATAGTGATAACACTCCTTTCATTTGATCTGCTTATTTACTGCCACTGGGGGAGGGATCTGATTCCCTGAAGCCTGACACTCCAGCCTCGAAAACTGCCAGCATATTGCCAAAAAGGTTATAACCAAATATTGCCAAAAAGGTTATAATCAAGACTTGCACCATATATAGAATACAGAGTCACAATTGGCCACACCTTTAGTCAGCTTTTTTTTAGACAGGTGGGGGAAGCCAGTTCTAGTTAAACTGCCCTATGTTTGTGTACTGTAGGAACCTGATGAACCATGCAGTTCTCCCTGAGTGAGGAAGAATCCATTATCAGCAGCTGAATTCATTCCCCACCCCTTAGCATGTTTCTCTCTCTCTGGGTCATGTTTCTTTCTGGATTTACCATGTGTTTGCAATATTGTATGGATGGTTCTGGGCCGCAGAGCACAACTGCTAACTACCATATGAGGTAGTCACATCTCCTGCAGAGATTTGAATGAACACAGTCTGTAAGAGAGATTTATTGTGGAGACACCATTAAAATATTTTTTAGAAGTACATCAGCTTCCCTCAACTTGGAGGGTCTCCAGATATTTTGGAATACCACTGACACCAGCCTCAGCCATCACAACAGTTGTGACTGGGGCTGATGGGAGGGCACCAAGTTGGAGAAGATTCAAGTATATGAATAATATACCCTACCCAAAATATAGAATTAGAAATCGCATTCAGCAGCGGAAGCTGATTCACCTCAGTCAGTAGAGCATGAGACTCCTAATCTTAGGATCTTGGATTCGAGCCCCACATTGGGCAAAAGATTCTTTCATTGCAGGGGTTGGACTAGATGACCCTTCCAGCTCTACAATTCAAAGATTAGCTGGTCTTCCAGCTTCCTAGTCTCACTGATTTCATTGGGACATTAGGACTGCAGCAGCATTAACCTAGTAACAGAGTATGGGTAGTCTGTCTAGTAGTTCTTTTATTGCAGAGATCCAGACCAATAGTTTTCATGGTTCCTTGGAAGCTTATCTGGGGTTCTTCAGTGAGATCAACTGTAGTAGTTGAATTTGCATGGTGAAGAGTTGCCCATTGCTGTCCATCTTCTCTTTCAGCTACATGGGATTATTGGACCTCGCTATCATCCCACGTGAGCTGAAAGTGTACTCTAGAACAGGCACGTCCAACTCCCAAAAGACTGCGATCTACTCCCAGTATAAAAAAACTGGCAGTGATCTACCTATTGTCATTGCCAAGAGTAGTTGAGCTTTTTTTGGCGGGAGGGTTGCCCAGAGTTGTTGAACAATGAACCAGGGACAGAGCAATGGAGAACTTCTGAAACAACGATGGGACACTAGCACTGCCCAAGGCGTGCTGGGGAACAACAACAACTGACAAAAGAGAAACACAATATATTACAAGGACAGGAAGAAAACACTACAGACAGAATAATTGCCACACACAGGAAGGAGAGAGTTTGAATGCTTCATCTGTAGGTGTAGAACTCATTTAATGTGTCAATACGAATGGAAGTCATTAAAACTGCAGTTGCGATAATAAGGGATTGGAATTTTGACTGGAGCGTAATAGAATTTTATAAGATTTTGGAATGCAGAAACAAAGTAACTCATGAAACCATCAGTCCTAGCATGCGGAGGGCCACCTAAATTGTATAATTTGGCACCAGTGATTGGTATTATTAATTGCATTATAATTTGGCATTGTTATAATGAGGCTATGATTGGATTGAAAACTAATAAGAATTATTATTGAGACTGAGTGAGTGAGAGAGAAAGAGAGACAAAAGTCCGCCCCAGATCCTGGTCCAAAACTATATTTGTTCTTGGCAGACAAATCCTTGAAAAAAAGCATTTCATGGATGTAGCTACACCTTTGGAATGGGTGGATGGGAAACATACTTGAACCATTTTCCAGTTGTGGAACACACAGCAAACCTTGCAAAGTACGTATTTGCATCCACAGCTTTGCGAGACATCAGTAAACATGACTCCATTGACATCCCTGAAGGCTCTAACTCCAGTTCTTCTTGCATCCTGTGGCAATTGTCTCTCTTTTGATTTATAGGATCTCCACTGCTTTAAGCAACCCACAGTTATTTATTATATGCACTATTTTAGCAGCTTGTGCTGCAGAAAATAAATGTGTCTGAAGCCCCGTAGTTCCGTCGGGCTAGAAGCAATTTGTTACGTGAACATCTCTATTTGGTTGTACTTTTACTTGTGATGTGTCTGTTTATTAGGATAGGGTATGATATAATGCTCTCGGGACCATATTGTACTCATATTGATTCTGGCAACCTTTGTTCTGTTATGCATTAAAAAATATATTAAAAAGACCGTTCAAGACAATACATCTGCTGGGATTAAAAATAGTATGTAGTAGTTAGAACAATTTATTTCTAACAAGCCTTCATGATATCTTATCATTGCAGCTGTTAGTCAGTTTCTATGCTCAGTATTGATTTGCTTTTCCAGATGATTTCTCCCTCTGCGTTTTATTATAAATAATGTATTGATGACTCACTGATGTATGACGCCAGGATGCATTTAAGATATATTTAGAAAACCAGCTTTTTTAAAAAAACAACACCCAAACAATATTGGAGCAGCAGTTTATAGGTGCCGTGGCTAAAGATGATTGGAGGAACCGAGCATCCGTGAACCAGCTTTCACAGCCAATGTGAAAATGTTTCAGGAAGGGAGCCAGTTGAGTATACAAGCTCGTTCAGTAGCATAAGTTCTTGTCTATATCCATGCTAAGCATAAGCTTAACCTGCAAGCCAAGAATGGCCAACTTACCAGGGACTAGGGAGGGCTGAATTCAGGTACCAGTAAAAGAAGGTTTGCTTTTAATATTCATTTAAGGCAGAGTTGAACTGACTTTGCAAAATAGGCAGCGCAGATGATTCTTTGGCACAACGTTCAAGGCTGGCACCAGGTTTGACGATGCCTTGGATAAGATGCCTTCTGGTGGGTTTCCTCTTATGGTTGGAAGTTGGGATTTTACTTTCTCACAGTGCCCTAGAGTGCCCAAAGTAGCACCACTCTGGGGCATTCTTGGCAGGGCCGTCTTACCCATAGGTGCTAGGGGTGCGGGGCACCTGGGTGCCAGGCTCTCAGGGGTGCCAGGCTGAGAGTCCGGAGCCCGAGAGTTGAGTCCAGGGGAGAGCCTGCCCGTCAGCTGGAGCACCGCAGTGGGCTCTTCTGCTGCGAGTGGCTCTGCGCCGCGAGTTCGGGGGCGACTGAGCCAGCAAGACGATGAGGCAGCTGGCCAGCTCCACCTTCCTACGCGCCTGGGACTGGGTGGATTTTTGCATCCTGGCGCTGCATATGCTTTAGACAGCCCTGATTCTTGGACATGTAAAAGGTGACTTAACACACCCAGCCACTTGGTATGTTGCGCTCAGAGTGAGAGTCAGTGCTGACAGGCCAGTACAACCTGACTAGGCTATATGGTGGCACCAGGCTTTACTGAATATCTTGACTACTTTATCTCTCTCTCACACCACTCAGTAACTGCCATAAACAGTTATCACTGTCTGCAAGCAGAGAGCCAGTGTGGTGTAGTGGTTAAGAGTGGTGGACTCGTAATCTAGAGAACCGGGTTCGTGTCTCCGCTCCTCCACATGCAGCTGCTGGGTGACCTTGGGCTAGTCACACTTCTTTGAAGTCTCTCAGCCCCACTCACCTCACAGAGTGTTTGTTGTGGGGCAGGAAGGGAAAGGAGAATGTTAGCCGCTTTGAGACTCCTGAAGGGGAGTGAAAGGCGGGATATCAAATCCAAACTCTTCTTCTTCGTCCTACAACTAAAAGTTGCAGTGTGTAATGCTTCCATTCAAGATTCCAGCCATGTCCTCTCCCAGAATTCTTTATTTTATTTCTCCTCCCTCTGATTTTCCATTTTCTGCAAAACATACCCATTGAACCTGGTCCACGTTCACTGGACTGTTTTCTGTCCCCCCCCCCCAAGTTTTTCTGAACTTCCGCAAATGTTGGGGTTTCCCTCAGCCTGCTGTTACATTTATATATTTACTTGTTTGTTTATATTATACAGATAATATAACTAAACATCAAAGGAAAGAAATCAAAATACTCAGGTTACCAGGTACCAAAAGTAAAAGCAGAGTTACTTGTTGCACCAACAGTTAAAATCAGATCTGGGAACACCAGGGTTAGTGATATCTATGACTGTCTATCAATAATAAATAATGTTCGGTACATTCTTTGGGCAGCTATGTATTTCATCCAAGAATTGCTGTGTTTTTACAAACCTTTCAGCCTCAGGGCAATCCCAGGAGAAAAAGAGAAGAGTGATGCCTTGCAGTCAAACTGTCAGGTTGCCATGTTTGCAAGAAAAGTGGTGGGTGTTTTTTTTTAAGGGTTCCATTTTATATTTTTCCTTTTTGTTAAAGTCCAGCTAGGACTAAACATGCAAACTGCAACTAGATTGCCCTGTATTTTGTTGCATTTAAGGAAGCCTGGAAGCTTCATCTGCTGGGGCTGTGTGTGTATGTATTTGCTCTGCATGTACACACAGCGATAAAAAAACAGATGTGTAAGAGGTCTTTGCTCGTTTTGATCTGCACCTGGGTTTCACATGAGCGTAGGGATATTGTATCACAGAAGGAGCTGTAAAGGGCTTGCTTATATTACTATGGATAGGCATATAAATTCTGTATGCTTTGTGAGGTGTCAGCCTGGGGTGAATAAATGCTTCTGAACATCTTGAGACTCTAAGCCAGCCCAAACATCCCTACTATTTATGGCAGATCACTGGGAGCTGAAGGGCTCGTTTTGCTGAGGGACTGATGGTATCCTACAAATTATGATCAGTAGCTTTGGGGTAAAGCGTGTTCTCACTAAAAGGAGAGCACGGGTTGCGGATGGGGCTATACAAGGCACCCCATGATTGCTAGGCAAGTTAAAGCCAGGGCTTGTTTAGATGGGAGGATCTGGTTATCTGGGGAAAGTTGATGTTGCAAACTTAGGGGTGGGGTCAGTGGCTATTTAAGCAAGGTCCACAGCTTTCTCTTTCTCTTTTGCTGTGGACATCGGATCTTGTGGACATCGGATCTCATCGGATCTCTGAGTGACTACAGCAGAAGTTTGGGTCGTATACCCTTTCCCTTTGTTTTTCTTCCTCCATTTTCTCCTCTTTCTTTAATTTGTTGCTGAAAGATCCTTCCCCACTTTATTTAATTTTCCTGTTTGTTTTGATTCCCTTTAATTTAGTCGGGGGGGGGGTGCTCGGCCTGGGCCCAGGGGCCATGTGGGGAGGGCTTCCCTCAATTCCCCTGCCCTCTTGCAGGGTCGATCCCCAGTCAAGGGAACATTTCTTCTCAGTTTGTCCTTGCTTCTCCCTTCCCCACAGGCTTCTGTTGGTAGCTTCCCTGCGGCTGGCTGCCTGGCTAGGGGTGGCTTACCTTGCCCTGTAGCAGGCCCTGGGAGGCCGGCCTGGTGTTGCTGGGGGGCTGGGTGCCGCTGGTTGTCCCCAGAGGTGCATTGATTTGAGCGGAGAGCTGTGAGGCCTCCATTTTGCAGCCTCATTAGGCGGGAGCGCCATTTTGATTCCTCTCGGCCACGTGGCGGCCTCTAGCGTTCAGGCCTAGTAATTGCAGGGCCTGGTGGTTGCTTTATCCTAGGCTGAGTATAATTGGTACTACTGCGACCTCTTGTGGCAGTTGATATGTTTGCAGGCAATTAATTTCTTCAATTGCACGCAGCATGGACGGCTAGTGTAGGTGTGTGTGCTGGTAAAGAGCACAAGGTTGTGGTTTGTTTCCGTATTGGACAGCTTCTGATTTGGTGGCTGGTGCTCTTCCCAGCTGCTCCTGGGTTACCGATCTGTTGCATAATCTGTAAGCAAGTGGTTGCCTCCTGTCTACTGGTGCATCATTTTATAGTCTAGCTCTTAGTTTTAATTAACTATTTAATTCATTCTGCTTCATTTTCTTGCAGATTCTAGCGTCTTAAAGAACTTAGTTTTTTTTTTTTTTTTTTTCCTCCTCTACTTAATTTTATTTTCTTTTCTTTTCTCACCAGTAGTAGGAATGGCTCCTAAGAAGGCAGCAGGAAGGCCTGTTCCAGCCCGCTCCTCGAAGCGGCCTATAAAAGGCCCATCCCAGGCCTTGCGATCTCCGCAGCCTGGTCAGTCCTTGAAACGCATCCAGGCTATGGTTTCAAGTTTGTCTGGCGACCCGGTGACACTGGCAAGGGTAGAGGCGGAGATGGATGGCCTGCTACACCGTTGCTCGACCCCGTCAACGTCATCAGCATTCCCGCCTCCCCCGGTGGATGTTTCCTCTCCTGCATCATCATCTAGTGAAGAAGGGGAGCCACTGTTAGCCGGAGTTGGCTTACCTGATGCTCCGCAGGTCCAACCTTCGGTGCTGCCTGTATCGCAGGATGCAGTGCCTAGGGGCCGTGGTCGTGCCAGGGTCGGCGCCAGAAGAAGCGCATCGACCCGGGGCCGTGCTGTACGGGGCTCACCTGTACGGCCCCCAGCGCTGGGGCATTCTAATCCAGTTCATTCACAAGTTGTCTCTGTTCAGTCAGCCCCAGGTGCAGTGCAACAGGGTGAAGCGTCAGATTCTTCGATTGAAGACAGTCTTCCTCTTCCTCCAAGGTCCTCTTCCGGTGGGCATCGTCGCCGAAAAAGGGGCTCCAGGAGGCACTCTAAGAAGAGACGGAGGGACACATCGTCCTCCACTTCAGGTACTTCCTCCATCAACGATGGCTGGCGAGACTGCTGCATTATCATATGACCAGAACTTTAGGCGTAGGGCGGCCAAGATACCGACGTCCCGCTGGGACAGGAAGGACTTGGATGTGTGGACCACTTATGTGGCACCACGTATTGAGAAGAAGGCTTCTGAGTTGCAAAAATTCAAGCCTGCCACCCAAAAAGTTGGGCGCAAGTGGTTCTGCTGGGACTTTAATAAGGGCATTTGCCAACGTCAAGCCTGTAAATTCGCATACCTTTGTGACAAATGCTCTGGGAGCCACTCGGCTTCTGCTTGCTCCGCGGCCAGGCGGCCCTTTCGCAGGGGAGGGGGCTCCCAGCAGCCCCCCAAGGTCCCTGCCCAGCCTCCTGTTCCCGGAGCAGGAAAGTGATATCTTTTCTTTGGCCTATACTCCGGTTCGGCTACAGCCGTTACTGGCGTTACTGGAATCTTACCCAGACAGAGAGTCAGCGTCGTATTTGAGTAATGGTTTTTCGCTGGGATTTAGGATCCCAGTGGTCGTGGCCCCTGTAGCCCAGAATCCTAGGAACCAGAAATCCGTTAAGGACATGCCTGGTGTGGCGCGTAAGAAAATTGAAAAGGAGCTGGCTTTACGTCGTATGGCTGGTCCTTTCGCCACCCCCCCCTTTCCTAATTTGCACATTTCACCCTTGGGAATAGTTCCCAAGAAGGCCCCGGGGGAGTTTCGCCTAATTCATAACCTCTCTTATCCTAATGGTACGTCGGTTAACGACGTAATTCCCCCGGAGCTCTGTTCGGTGAAGTATGCCTCTCTTGATCATGCGATCAAGATGATAAGGAAGTTTGGGCCTGGTGCCCTATTGGCCAAGTGCGACATTGAGTCGGCTTTTCGTTTGTTGCCAATTCATCCTGAGGATTTCTGGCTGCTGGGTTTTCAGTTTGACGGGGGATTCTATTTTGATAAGGCTATGCCCATGGGCTGCTCGGTAGCTTGTGCGGCTTTTGAGTGTTTCAGCTCATTCCTGGAATGGGCCTTGCGCGACAGAACCGGTTTGGGCGGGGTTACGCATTATTTGGATGACTTTTTACTGGCCTCCGCGAGGGACACGGGGAATTGCGTGGTTCTGCTGCGTGCCTTTGCGTCCCTGGCTGAAGACCTGGGGGTTCCATTAGCGGCAGAGAAAACTGAGGGTCCCACTACGCAACTTACCTATTTGGGTATCTTGTTGGATACCGTGGCCCAAACCTCTAGTTTGCCGCCAGATAAGTTAGTTGCTTTAAGGAAGGTCATTGAAGAACTGCTCCCATTGAGGAAGGTTACCTTGCGACAGCTTCAGTCGTTGCTAGGTCATTTAAACTTTGCTTGCAGGGCGGTGGCGCCGGGGCGCCCGTTCTGCTCTCGCCTGGCCAAACTTACCTCGGGGCTGCAGGCACCGCATCATAGGGTTCGTTTGTCCGCCCAAGTGCAAGCCGACCTCCGTGTGTGGCTGGAATTCCTGGAAGAATTTAATGGCGTATCACTGTGGCAGGACACTTTGAACCTCCACAATGATTTTCAAGTGCATTCGGACGCGGCAGGGTCACTGGGGTTTGGTTTGTTTTGGGACGGCAGGTGGTGTGCTGAACCTTGGCCCCAGGCTTGGTGTGGGGAAGCGATAACTCGAGACCTGACATTTCTTGAGTTTTTCCCCATAGTTGTTGCGGTACACTTGTGGGTCGAGCATTTTAAGGACCATCGGGTTTGTTTTTGGTCCGATAACCAGGCAGTAGTGACTGTTTTAGCTAAGCAGTCATCCCGGTCGTCTAGGGTTTCGGCCTTGCTTCGGGTGTTTGTTTTGCACTGTCTGCGTTTTAATATTGTATTTTCTGCTCGCTTCGTTCCGGGTATTTCTAACGAGATTGCTGATGCTCTGTCCCGTTTTCAGATGGAACGATTCAGGTCATTGGCGCCAGAGGCTCGAGACCGTCCGGAGATTTTCCCGGATCATCTCTGGAACCTTGGCAACACTTAGTTTCACAGGGAGTAGCAGCATCAGTCGCCCCTTCCACGCTAAGGTCCTATAAGAAGGCCTGGGCTGATTTTCTGTCCTTTAATGGCCAATCGCCGGGGGCGGTCATCACCCCTCATTCTACTGCCCAGGTGCTTAAGTATCTGGCACATTTGTTCCAGATGCGCCGGGCGGCTAGGACCCTGCGACTTCACTCGGCAGCAATTTCTTTCTTTAGCAGGGCCACTTTTGACAAGGACCCATGTAGGAAGTTTGTGGTGCGCCGGGCATTGGAGGGATGGGGACGGCTCACCCCATCGAGGACTGTTCCCAGAAGTCCCATCACTTTTGAGTTGCTGATACAGATGCGCAGTAAACTGCGGAGCATCTGTTGGTCCAAGTTTGAGGCCCGTCTATTTTCAGCAGCCTTTTCCTTGGCATTCTTTGGGGCACTGAGGGTAGGCGAGGTGGTCCTGGAGCAAAAACGGGATGGAGGTTCCAGGGGTTTGCTGTTGCAGGACGTGAGCATGTCACAGTCGGACCTGAGGGTGCATATCAGGAATTCGAAGACCGACCAGGTGGGTAGGGGAGCCGTCATTCGGCTCTCGGCAACGGGAGAGAAGGGTCCTTGCCCCGTAAAGGATCTTAAGAGATACTTGTCCTTGCGGCCGGCAGGCGAGGGGCCTTTGTTTATTCATGAAAATGGGCACCCTTTAGTCCGGCATCAGTTCACTAAGGTGATGCGCAAGGTGGTAGTGGCCTGCGGCCGCAAAGCATCGGAATTTGCTCCTCACTCCTTCCGTATTGGTGCCGCAACGACAGCTGCCCATTGGGGTTTGTCTGCAAGGAGGATAAAGGACCTGGGTCGTTGGAGATCGGATGCATTCAAAGTATATGTGAGGAAATAATGGTGGTGTGTGTACTGACATTTTTGTGTTTTAACCCTAGGTCTGGCCGCTATCCGTATTTGGATAGTGGGACACAGCATTGTGCACTGGGCCGCTGTCAGAGCTCGTCAATCTGGTCTGGGAGCTGGCTTGGGCCTTCCGCAGCACGTGCAGGTGTCCTGGATTTCCAGACGAGGGATGCAGTGGAGAGAATTATTGCCTCTCATGCACAGACGGGTCCTCCACGCTGGCCCCCCTACAGCGATAGTGGTGCAGCTGGGGGAGAATGATATGGTTTCCTCTTCCTGCTTTGGGCTGCGTGCTGCCATATTACTGGACTTGAGGGATTTGGCGGCCTTGGTGCCTTCAACCACACTAATTTGGTCGCAGCTGCTGAAACGCCGCATTTGGAGGGGTAGCCCTTGCCCGGCGGCCACCGAAAGAGTTAGGAAGCGGATTAATTCCGCGGCAAGCAAATTGGTGGTTGGTTTGGGCGGATTTGTGATTCCTCACCCTCTGATTTCGTTCAAGGCCTCTGAATTATTCAGGGATGATGGGGTGCATCTTTCCCCGTTGGGGAATGATGTCTGGTTGGATGCAGTGGTGTCCAAGTTGAGGGTGTGGTTTAGTCTGTGAGTGGTTGGCGGCGAGCGTAAAGGGCTCGGGTGGCGGTTAGGCATTGGTTAAAATTGGTTGGTGGAGGGGTATGGATAGGCTGGGCCTGCCCCTCCAATGCTGCACGGGTATTCCGTTAAAGGAATTCTGGAACTTACCATCCCCTTCGTCCAAACCCTTGGTGCAGGGTGCGGGCCGTGTAAGTTCCAAGGAGCATGCGGGGATTAGCTGAGGGTCTGTTTCGCAGCTCCAGTTGACCCTGATCTTGCTCTTCCGCACTGACTACGGAGTCAGGGCTGTCCCCAGGCGGGGAGGACAGATAGTCTAACCAATGCCTAAGCAACCACTCACAATTTGTATTGATAATAAAGTTGTGGCCAAAATTATGCCAAAAACCTTAAACAAAAATAATGTGTGAAGTTTGAGTTATTGGGTTTGGGGTGTCTTGGGGACCTCAGCACGCAAAGCGTGTTCTCACTAAAAGGAGAGCACGGGTTGCGGATGGGGCTATACAAGGCACCCCATGATTGCTAGGCAAGTTAAAGCCAGGGCTTGTTTAGATGGGAGGATCTGGTTATCTGGGGAAAGTTGATGTTGCAAACTTAGGGGTGGGGTCAGTGGCTATTTAAGCAAGGTCCACAGCTTTCTCTTTCTCTTTTGCTGTGGACATCGGATCTCCCGCCCGCCCTCCCTTGTTGGGCTTCGCTTGACCTTGCTATGCCTGTCATGGGGTCGTTCGCCTTGGTGCGGGGGCCCAGTAGGAATTTACCTCTTGGCTGATTAGTGTGTGCCAATTGGGTTTTGCCTACTGCGTAGCAAATCGTCACAACTTGTAAGGTTGGCGGTTAGGCATTGGTTAAAATTGGTTGGTGGAGGGGTATGGATAGGCTGGGCCTGCCCCTCCAATGCTGCACGGGTATTCCGTTAAAGGAATTCTGGAACTTACCATCCCCTTCGTCCAAACCCTTGGTGCAGGGTGCGGGCCGTGTAAGTTCCAAGGAGCATGCGGGGATTAGCTGAGGGTCTGTTTCGCAGCTCCAGTTGACCCTGATCTTGCTCTTCCGCACTGACTACGGAGTCAGGGCTGTCCCCAGGCGGGGAGGACAGATAGTCTAACCAATGCCTAAGCAACCACTCACAATTTGTATTGATAATAAAGTTGTGGCCAAAATTATGCCAAAAACCTTAAACAAAAATAATGTGTGAAGTTTGAGTTATTGGGTTTGGGGTGTCTTGGGGACCTCAGCACGCAACTATTTCTAAGATGGACAGAATAACCTGTAGGGTCACTAGCTTTCTTTTAGCTCACTCCACTCCCATGCATCTAGCAGCTGTTTTACAAACCTGAATGTAGCAGGTAAAACTTGGTTATTGTCATTCACAGGGGCAAATAGGGCTCGTCAGCCTGGGATGGTATCTCATCTAGGAGAAGGAAAACTCTGGTCCTAAACCTCCACTGCCTTGTGGGATACCTTCTGGAGAAGAAAAGGGCAAAGGAATAAACCTTCCACAAAGCTGGATTGGAGTCCCTAAGATAGTTGGATGACGCTTTGTATGCCTCCTTCCAGCAACTTTTGCAGCCAAGCTGGTGCCAAACATATTACTCTGCTTCCCTTTGGACCACGTCAGCAAGGCCAAGAGGATGGGGGTCCTGCCATCTGGGCAGCCCAGGACTTCCATACACATTGCCCAGCCTTGCACCCTGGGAAGGTCACTTCAGTGCTGATAACGCAGCAATTTGACTTCAGCCCTTGAAGCGCACTCCATTGTCTCTCGAAGCAGATGGATACCAACAACATAGAATTATATCACACTTTTCAACGCAGACAGCCACATTACTTCTGTCAATCATGTTATGTACTGAAGTTCTCACCCTGGGCCAGCAGGGGGATACTGAAGATAGTTATGCAAATGAAGGATCGAAAGTGACGTTCAGTGATTGGATAGTTTTAGAAAGTTGCTACAGTAACGTTGTACTAGAGCTCTATATAAGCAAGCTGACTGAGCCCTTCAGCTCAGTCCTGTTCTGGCCTCTGAATAAACAAGAGCTGTTTGAAGAATCGCTGTGTCATCTGATATGTTCACCCACAACTTAACAAATCAGTTAATGAATCAATTGTGAACTCATTCTCCAGCTATGGATCCTTACGGAATCAAAAGGGCATCACCCTCACATTAGAGGACATTTGTGTATACGAATGAATTATTTGGTACTGCGATGGACCAACAGACCTGAATACACAATTTAGAACATAGTCTCTTCACGAGAGGTTCAGAGGGTGTCTACACAGGCCTTTTCTGCAGTGGCTCCTGATTTGTGGAATGCTATCCCCAGGGAAGTGAGAGGTGAAAACACTCCTCCCAGGCCGTTGGATAATTAAACAAACTATGACTTTTTAAACTGTGGGGTGGGGGCATTGCTATGATTTCGTGTTTTTATACTGTAAACTGCCTGGTGATCTTCGGATGAAGGGCGGTATATAAATCTAATGAATAAATAAATTAGTTAAGCAATTAAAATGCAATTGTGGAATGACCATCCTCTTTCCACAGTCACCATGCATGCGACAATGCAAAAGAACATGATCAGCAGAGTCTGTTTTTCCAGCTCCACACAAAGCAAGCATGGACAAGAAATTCAGTTCAGTTCACATTAAAGGCAGACCTTCCAAATCTGAACTTCCTGAAACAACATGCAAACCAAAACACAGATATCCTTTGCAATTTACACTTATCTGCATTTTGTGATGCACTTCTCCAGCCAGGCAACGATTACAAATATGCATACAAGTGTTAGGGGAAACTGTGCATTAAAATGAATACATTGATGGAAATAAGATAGTAGGGGAAATTGCTTGCAAAAAAAAATGTACATTAGTCAAAACTCCGTACAAAAATGTGCTTGTTCAGATAATTTTGCACTGAAATGCTGATGGGTTGTCATTAGCTTTTTCCTGCCCTTAAAAATGTTGAGGTGATGGGAACTGAATTTAAGACTGGAAAAATGGGACACAGAGAGAAACCGAATAGACAGATCCTTCAATCCCTTGTGGAAACCCTATTTCAGTGTTGCTTACCAATTATTTTAGGGAAATAAAGATTATGCTCATCTCTGCTCTTGACTACTCTTTCCTTTATATGTAGGCTCATCTGTCCTCCTTGTTCTCGTCTCTCTTGTACACTTGTGTGTCTTCCAGTACCATCCTGTTTCCTGTCTCTGAAACAGCCTCCTCCTCTCAATCTGTGAAAACATCTCCTTTTGCTCCTTCAAATCCCCCCCTTCACACTCCACAGTTTTTACAGTGTTATTCAGAAAGACCATTGCCTTACTTCTACGGCTGTTCCCAGGAAGGATGGAGGAGAAAGTAAAATCAGCTTGCATTTAAAGGTGATCCTGCCTAAATCGTACTCTCCTAAACAAGAAGAGACCTGAAACACACCCGTCCATTGAAATTCACACTTCTCCAAATTTTGCAATGCTGTTGCCAAGTGAGGCATACAAAATGCATATACCAGGACAGAGTGCCACAAAACACCCATGTATCAGTGACAATAACATACATAATACACAGTGATTTGCTTCTAGGAAAAAAATGGTGCTGGTACTCTGGGCGGTTGCCCTGGGTGTAACATTTCCTCAGGATAGTGCCGGATTTACGTGTAAACTGAACAAACTATAACTTAGGGCCCCACTCTCTTGCCCCCCCCCCCAGTACTTCTTAATTGTATTTCACTATTAGTATACTTCTTTTTAATTGTATTTCAGTTCAACAATTACTTTGATAAAATACATATTTTGTTATGTTCAAATGGCTTTAGGTCCATAAATTACCATATAGCGTATATTCAACACAAAAAACAGTGACAATTTGTTGTTGACAAAGGACAGCTGGACACATAAAGGGCCCCATTACCTTCAGTAGCTTAGGGCCTCATCAAACCTAAATCTGTCCCTGCCTCAGGGCTAGGAAAAGCAATTACATGTAAAACAATTACACGTTTTACTGGAACTTCATTAAGATCTTAGTATATAGTTATTACATGATGCAGGATAATAAAATGATTTGCTGCAACACCGTACCTTTTCCCGTACTCTGTTTCCACCACAGGGTCATACCACCCAACATTCTGCCATGACACGGACTTGCACCTCTTTCCCCAAGCCCAGGATGGTGGTATGCTCTGAGGGGGTTCTGAGGGGGTTCAAGAGCCCTCCCATCACCTTCCCCCTCATAAAGGTGATGGTACTGGGTACCACTGAGCACCACCAGAAAGAAAAGTACTGATAATACACTATGTTGAGGAAAATTGCTTTGCAAAAATGTGTATATTTTGAGAAATGAAAATCAACATATTTACTCACCACTCTGGTTTCTCTTCAGATTGTATAAATCTTTTGCCTTTTACCACTAGTTTCCATTAAATCTATCTCTCTACAAAATCACACGGCAGGGGGAACAGGGCATCAGACACTCAAGAAGGGAATGGAGACAAAGTCACTTTCTTATATTAATTCTCAATCTCTCTCTCTCTCTTGCAAACCATTTAAAGTCCTGTACAGTGTTAAAGTAGGTTGCCCTACAGACATGTTCCCTGTAATTTTCTTTACAAGGCACATTCACAGATGACCATAAAATACTTGACACTTGTTCCTTTTATGCAAAATAACTTCTGCCTGAGAGCCTTAGCAGAGTTAGGGCGACTCCAAGCACAAGTTTTTTTTAAAGAAAAATATGCATATACGCTGCTGACAGATTCCAAATAGTTTAGAGCAAATGTGTACAAGAGCTGAGTACTGATGGAGCCTTGAAAGGAAGAAATGATTTGATCACAGCAAAAGACTGACAGCCCGTACAAACACTCCAAGAAGCATGACCTTGTTCCAGACAGTGATTTGCCTAGAAATGCATTTTATAATTCATTTCACTATAAATGAATCAATGTTATACTGGAAAGTCAAGTAAGAGTGTATATGGAACCTGTGTTAATGGCAATGTTTAGAACAGCTCAGGGGCTCAGCAGAGTCTATAGATCTTCACTGGCTACTGATTTATTTCTGAGCACAATTCTAAGTTCTGGTCGAAATAATAATAATGATTTTATTGCATTAGCCATGCGGCCATAGCACAACATACATAGAAACAACAACACAAAATGGGGGTGGGGAAACAAAAGTGTATGCCGTTCTGGGCGAACACTCTGAGAAAATGGGGACAACAAAGGCAATGGGAGGCTTAAAACATCGAGTGACAGAGAACACAAAAAACAGGTTCGACTGTGCGGCGCATCGACTACATCTGTGGTATTGAGGAAGGAGTTGGTGCCGCTTTCCTCTTCATCACACTAAGCAGGAAATTAGCTGTCATCTCGGTAATCCAACAGTCAGAATCCTGCAGAAGAAGGGACACTATCCAAGGCTGGATTGGGAGATGAAGCTTGTTCACGAGAGGAGTTAGAAACCGAGATCTTTCATCTGTCCAGTTGGGACAGAAGAGCATTACATGTTCCATAGTCTCCAGAGCCGTGTCATTGCAGGAGCATGTTCTATTTGCGATGGGAACTCTGGAGTAACGACCCGACAGAACTGCTGTAGGAAAACAGTTGAGATGGGCACAGGTAAAGGCCCTTCGTTTAGCCTCCGAAGGAATTGTAAAGCAGTATAGAGGGATCCCTTCAGGGGGTGGAATAGCTAGGGCTAAGCCTGAACACGGCCCTCTTGCTTGGGAAGCTGTGTTAGAGAAGTCAAGTTGCTGCAGCTTCTTTTTGATTAGAGGTAGGGCCGCCGGGCTTATACACTCTAAATTAAAAACAGTTTTGCGGTTCAAATTGAGAAGAGAGCGGAATTTGAGATTAATTGTAGTTTTCCAAGGAGAATTATGAGTATCTCTTAGGATCAGATTGGAGAAACCACCTCTAATTCGAGCATCCGATGGTAGTAGGTGGGAGCTGTAGGAAATGGCTCGACTCCATGCTCGTTTTACAATTGAGGGCTGGGCGAACTCAAGTCGTAAGGCTGCACCTGAGACACATCTTGGGACGCCGGAAAGAGATCTCAGAAACATATGAAGTGGGCGATCCAAGTTACCTGATATTGCTGTAGTCCATACTTCACAGCCATATAATAGTTTAGGGACAACTTTGGCATTAAACATTTGAATTGCTGCTGGAAGGTGTTTGCCGCCCTTCTGGTGATAAAATCGGACAATGGCATTAGAGGTCGTGGTTGCAGCAAGAGAGGCAGATTGTAGATGGGTGGTCCAGGAGAGATTATAAGTAAATATCAGGCCTAGATATTTAAAGGCTTTTATCTTTTCTAAGTAGCCACCTGTGATCTTAAGCGGCTCCAGCTTGAGTTTGCGGGAACGAGTGAAGTGGAGAACTTTCGATTTTTTATAATTAATATTAAGGGCTTCCGCCTTACAATAGGCGATAAATGCATTAACTGCATTTGCTAGGTCCGCAGCTGTTCTGGATAAGATGACGGCATCATCCGCATAGAAAAGGGAAGCAACGGGGTGGCCTGCTAAGTGAGGAGGGTATTTAGTTGCTAGCTTCAAAGGGGAAAGGGCATCATGAAGATAAAGATTAAACAGTAAAGGGGCCAAGAGACAACCTTGTCGGACGCCCCTGGCCGTTGGGAATGGGGTGGTAAGGTAGCCGTTGGGACCAATTCGAACGCGAGCTGTGGTGTTTGAATAAAGGGAAATAATTAGGGAAAGGAGGTGTGGATCAATTCCCAAATGGTATAAATATTTAAAGCCTTAAATCTGGAGTGGTGGCCCATGGGTCTCATCAAGGTCTCAAACAATTTTTATGACATCCCAAGACTCTACTGCGTTAAGTCTAATTGGTTTAATGGACATTGAAATAGGAATGACTTAGTTTATTAATGAATGCTTTCCCCATGGGGTTATATTGAAGACAAGCATAGGACTCTTAACTGATTTGATAGTTAACTATTGTTGCTTTCTGCTAGCTAACACGTGAGTGTTCAACCTTAAATCACATGAGAAGTATTGAATTGCAGATTTGCCATCTTGTAAGTGTGGTGGCTAGTTCTTTGTTCCCAAGACTCTGTGAAAAGTAAGGATGTGTAAACAAAGCTCTCCAGAAAAACAGCCTTAGGCAGAATGCAGACTGGAATGCAGGCTGTGGGGAGAGACAGACCTCTGCTTCTAAGTCTGTTGGAATTATTTCATATTTTGGAAGATGCTTTGGACAGGCATATGTCTTATGAAACTGTTCAGATGTATCTTTGATGTTTTTGTTTCAATTTGAAGGTAAAGTTTTGAATAACAATCTAATGGGTCTGGACAATGTTTTATTTCCAAAAAGGTGTCAGTTTTCATGCATCCAGTTCAGACTTTGCAGTATTAATATCTGCAACACACTGGTTATATTAGAAGGAAAAATTAAAAAAAATGGAGTGCTTAGATACTTGTTGTTGTTTAGTCGTTGAGTCATGTCCAACCCCATGGACCAGAGCACGCCAGGCACTCCTGTCTTCCACTGCCTCCAGCAGTTTGGTCAAACTCATGCTGATAGCTTCGAGAGCACTGTCCAACCATTTCATCCTCTGTTGTCCCCTTCTCCTTGTGCCCTTCTTTCCCAACATCAGGGTCTTTTCCAGGAAGTCTTCTCTTCTCATAAAGTGGCCAAAGTATTGGAGTTTCAGCTTCAGGATCTGTCCTTCCAGTGAGCACTCAGGGCTGATTTCCTTAAGAATGGAGAGGTTTGATGTTTTTGCAGTCCATGGGACTCTCAAGAGTCTCATCCAACATATCATCAAAGAAGCAGACATTTGAGTTGCTTGCTTATTAAACAATATTCTCCTGAGCTTCCTGAGATACAGCTGGAGCAGTTTGTCTTTGTGTAATTCTTCATGGCATACATTGGGACCAAATCTTACAAAAGCCATCTGAGACTTCCCTAATTCACTTTGAATTATTTGACCCTCCTCTCTCTGCCTTTGCGGTTCCGAGGTACTGCATATAAATGTGCCATCTTTCTGGAGTGAAGCATTATTCAGTATTCCTGCAGGAGCATCAATCACTTTAATCCACCTGACCTATGCCTACTGCTGTCTGCATTCATTTGAGGCCATCCTGCAGAGCTCCATCTCCTCTGGTTCTCTCTTCTGGGTTGTCCCACCACCTAATCAGCAAAAACAAGTTTGGAACTGGGAGGCAGAGGGGTGTATGTGAATTAATCCCTCCAGGATCGCTCTCCTAACAGCCTGGTTTTTAAAACTCATTAGTCTTTATGGCATGTCATCTTTTCCCTGTTTCTCTGGATAGATATAATTTGCAATTGGGAAGCTGTCACGGACCATCTTGTCTCCTTGGTGTTTATAAATTGTTGCCACATTTTTGACCTTTTCAATGAGCTTTAATAAGAGGGTTGGCAAAGGAAGTGACTCCGCCATATGAAGTCAAGTGAAATAAACTTAACTCTTCCTGAGCAGAGTATTGCTTCCCATATTGCTTCCACAGAAGGAGGGATGCAAAACAATCTATTTTAGATCTGCTACTGGCAGTGCTGTGTGTATTCTGAACGACAACACTGAAATAATATGCCAGCGTGCCCCAAATTTTATATCAGGAAGGCCCAGCTCTATAACCTGTATGAATAGGCTACCTGAGAATATTTGCATATTGAAGTGAAGGCCCAAGACAGGAGTTGATCATCATGTGAGCTGCGCACAGGTGGGCTGAAGCGAGCTGCTGATCAGCCTGTCGAGCCTCCTTTTATTGAGACAAATGTGCAAGCTAGGCAGATAGATTTTGGGGCTGTGACCTTTACACATCTTCCGTCCCGAGATTGTGGGGTGGTATAAAGTTATTTTGGCACCTGTTCCACAGCGTCATTTTCCCCTTGCACAGTGTATGACGAAGGAGACAAAAGGTTTCAGGGACAAAGGTTACAGACAGGACACCACTGACTGCTGAGACCGCAAAAGGTCAGACATAGGGAACGATGTTCCAGACAGCTGTGGCTTGTCTGGGGGGGGGGGAGTTTTTCCTGCACCCCAGGGTCACACGTGCAGGCAGACTGTGGCCGCCTGCTGGTGGAGAGTGTGCTCCTTCCGGACCTCACTGTCCACTCCGCGATATCCCTACAGCATATAGTATTTTTTTTTACATAATTTATTACATTTCTATGTTGTCCTCCAAAGATATCAGTGTTGAATACATGGTCCTCCCCCCAACAGTCCTACTAGTCACAGTTATAGGTTAACCTCCCCTCACATCAGAGTTTTAAAACACTGGCACAGCGGCAACACATTGCAGAGCTTGCACGAGGTTTATCAATTAAGAGTCTCTTAAATCAGAGGGTAAGAGCAGTAACAGTGGGGAAAAACAATCCAGAGCATTTCAAACATTAGTTAAAAGCAGCATAGAATACGAAGGTCTTCAAGGCCCATTTTTAAAAGTGACACGAGGTGGCAAAGGATAATGGTTGCAGGTGAGAAATGGAAGTCGAGATAGCATTTGACAAGAAGATTGGTACAATATCAGAACACTGGTGGGGAATGAGAGCCTGAAATAAGAGAGACGAAAAAGAGGGAGGAAGAAAATAAAGATGCAGGGAACGTATGTTTAAAATAGAGCCACTAGGCAATGGGTGGCCAATGCAAAGGGAAGAATAAGGAGAAAGTAAAGGAACAGCAGAGAGCAGAACAAATTAAATGGACAGTAGATTTGAAATGGAAAACGAGGAGCTCTGGTGCAGAGGCAGGAAAACCAGCCCACAAGGTATTACAATAACTGTGTTTAGTTATAACAAAAGAATGTGCTAAGATCTTGGTGGTGATTGCAGGGATGAAAGAATACTTTTTAGGTATGTTAACCAAGGAAATGTTGGAAGATCTAATAATATGAAATATAAAGCAAAAAAAAGCGAGGAATCAAAATATTACCAAAGCTTATGAAACATAGCACACTAAAAGGACCCGGCACTTATCCAGCACATTACACATAATTAAACACGTAATTATACATTAGATTAAACATATAATTATTAAGGGCATAATTAAAGAGGGATGAAATTTCGATAACTCCCCCCCCCCCCCCCAAATTTGGCAAAATGTGTTTGTGGTTTTGCTTTGTTTTTTGTTTTTAAATGAAATTACACCAAATAATAATTAATTGCAACCTTTTACCCTTCATATCCGGATCCTCCTGCCTTCTCTTTGTCTGTTGCCAAGTTCCACCACTTTTTACATCTGGTGGTTATTTTATTGTAAACAACCCTTGGCTCCACAGGAACTGATGGCACTACTAAGCACTCAGTACTACAACAGCAAACAATACGTGGCCATCTATAAACCCTGTTAAGTCAAAATTCTTCCTAACCCTTGGCATGTGAACAGAAGTGGCTTCAAAGCAGCATAAAGCTGTATTATTCTTTTTTCATCCCATGCCAAAGCAGATGTGCAAGCCTGGATTATGACAGCTGCTGCCTTCCAGACATTTTGGACCACAACTCCCATCATCCCTCCTCCCTGGCCATGCTGGCTGGGGCTGATGGAAGTCATAGTCGAAAACATCTGGAAGGCACTGAGCTGGGGAAAACTTGATTCTGGAAATAAGCAACTCGGCTCCTGCCAGTGAAGCTAGGTTGCTTTTAGCAAGTGTCTGGCTGTATCTCCATGCCTGTAAGATTACAAAACCTTTTGTTTTTCTAAATGTATGCAAAGAGGCTTGCCTTACTAGCATCTCGTAAGGCAAGTAAATCTTGGCAACGGAAGGGGCATTTTCCATTAATGCTTTCAGCAAATAGAAAGGAGCAGATGAGTTGGGCTTTAAGATATCAGCTACGTGATCAAAGATCCAACATTGTTCTGAAGTTCCTGGGCTTCTGTTCCTGCCCCCGGCACTTGTCCACTGGCATATTTACTGTCTACTTAAGGACTAAAGTTTCCTCTAGATAACAGATCCAAGCCCTTGTGACAAGCCGATGCAGATAATAGGGAATAGATTCTTTCAGCACCGCTCCCTGTCATCTATTATTGACAGTCTTACGTCTGTGCTGAAAGAGCTCACAAGAAACCCTTTCCAGTCTCATTGGATTGCTCCAGCTCCTCTGGTTTCTCAGGCTCGTCTGTTTCCAAACATGGCAGCAAGCAGGAGCCCTTAAGGCCACACCAGCACAACTGTGCACCCTATTCATGTGCTATCCGTCGCGTTATTTACCCATTTATGTATCACATACATGCCGAAATAGCTTCTATTCCATGTACACCTAGAAATATATGCGATAGAGAAGTGTGAAATTACGTGTGGTGTGGAAAATGTGGGTATTTTTACACCTCTCTCATAATACTAGACCTCAGAGGACATCCAGTGAATGTTGGGAGATTCAGGATGCACAGTGCATAGTTAAACAATGGAATTCATGCATGCACCTCCATGCCCAGTCATAGTGCTTTGTTAAGGATGAGTCAGCAGAATCACAGTCTGCCATTGTTATGAGAAATGGGGGGGGGGGCAAATCAGTTCTCCATGTAGAACTCCATGTACTCCAGAAGGAACAGGGAGTAATGTTTCACTTGTATCTTGCAGCAAGCAGGGGGTTGGACTGATGACGTTTAAGGTCCCTTTCCATTTTTACTATTTTATGGGGGGGGCACCTTCAGCTGCTAATTGGCAACTTGTAAAGTTGAATGACGTGGGTGGTGCTGTGGGTTAAACCACTGAGCCTAGGGCTTGCTGATCAGAAGGTCGGCGGTTCGAATCCCTGCAACAAGGTGAGCTCCCGTTGCTCACCTGCCAACCTAGCAGTTCAAAAGGACATCAAAGTGCAAGTAGATAAATAGGTACCGCTCCGGCGGGAAGATAAAAGGTATTTCCATGCACTGCTCTGGTTCGCCAGAAGCGGCTTAGTCATGCTGGCCACATGACCCGGAAGCTGTCAGCAGACAAACGCCGGCTTCCTCAGCCAGTAAAGCAAGATGAGCACTGCAAGCCCAGAGTCATTCGCCAATGGACCTAATGGTCAGGGGTCCCTTTACCTTTACCTTTTAAAGTTGAATGGCAGCTTCGATTGCAAGACTCCAGGCATCAGGACCAGTGAATAGACATATCCGAGACTGACAGCCACCAGGCTCCAAATTAATGATGAAGCTTGAATGAACCATAATATGAGATATCATAGCATGCCAGCAGGTAAGACGGGCATGTCCACTCACAGCTGCAGTTTCCAACAACATTGGGGAGTTTTGAATGGATGTGGAAAGCCCTTAACACAGCATGTTAAACCTGAAGGACTTTTGTTAATTGAATTACTATACACTTGATACCAAGTACCTGAGTTTGTGAGCTGACTCCACTGAAAAGAATTGCATTTGCTGTCACTGCGTTTAATTCCATAAATATGCAAATACATTGTTTTTAAACCTTGTGCGAATGACTTTCACCCTTTGTTATAGCTGAGCCAAAAAATCTCTGTAAACTTTCTTAAATGCATGAAGTTGATAGAAAATACAGTGGTACCTCGGGTTCAGTACTTAATTCGTTCTGGAGGTCCGTTCTTAACCTGAAACTGTTCTTAACCCGCAGCACCACTTTACCTAATGGGGCCTCCTGCTGCCGCCGCGCCCCCAGAGCACGATTTCTGTTCTTAACCTGAAGCAAAGTTCTTAACCTGAAGCACTATTTCTGGATTAGCGGAGTCTGTAACCTGAAGCGTATGTAACCTGAAGCATATGTAACCCGAGGTACCACTGTAATGAAATTAATTTATGTTGTGTTTCAGCAGCTGCATAGCTAGCTCTTTAGAGAAACAGGCCCTGGTGGAGGTTATTTCAGATATGTTGTTGGGTTTACAACTTAAGCGGAAACCTAAACGCAAAACAGCTCAGCTCCCATGGGCTCAGCTTTACAAAATCCCTTACAACAATCAATAATGTTTTAAGTCAGATATCCCTAAACGTCTTGCTCTTGAGCAGGGGCCAGAAGAATCCAATCAGCTTCCATTTATTGCTAAGTACTTTAGCTATTCCTAGGAACATTTGGCTGATGTAGATTGCAGCAGGAATGGCTACAAGAAGCATGCAGTTGGGGGACCCCCAGTCAAAGCTGATGGAAGGCACTCCACGCCACTGAGGCCACCTAAGCCTCAAGCAACAGCAATGAATCCATAAGTACCCCAAGCTGTGGACATGCTCCTTCCGAGGGAGTGTAACTCCATCAAGAGCAAGCAACGTCCCTTCCATCTGGTCTAGGGAACCACCCACTAACAGTGCCTCGGTCTTATCTGGATTAAGCTTCAGTTTGTTGGCTCTCATCCAGTCCATTACTGACGCAAGGCATCGGTCCAGCACTTCCACTGCCACAGCTGCAGATGTAGAACTGAGTGTCATCAGCATATTGCTGACAATACACTCCAAAACTGCTTTGGGTATGGCTTCTGCCTTGTCCCAACACTGAGGCTATGATGCACACACACACGTGCTCTGGTGACTTTGCACTGTGGGGTTTTCTTAAATGTTTTTAAATAGGACTGCAAATATTTCATAGTCTTTGCTGCTGTTTAGCTGCTGTTGAACCTCAGATCTGCAGTATCAACACTGGATGGTTGCCGAAGCTGCAAAATGTCAAAGGATATATGCAAGAGTCATAATCTGAATGCTCATTTGCAGCACAGGCATCTTTTTAATTTGATACAAAGGCCTGTCATATCCTGACTTCAGCCTGAACCGAAAAACTGAGGTTTCTAGACTCTCTTGCTGAAAATGCTCAGTGGATACTGGAAGCTCTTGTGAAGCACCCTGCGCAGCTCAGAAGGTCTGTTGTCTCTTGTAATCAAAGCTTGCTGGAAGTTGCATTAAGTTGACAAGGTCTCACTGCCTCCCGAAGAGAGTTTTCAGGCAAAAGCTGCTTTCTTAACCTAACCACTAAAAAGTTTCTACTTATAGGGCTCATTAAGCCCTTTACAGAGGGCATAGGCAAACTCCGCCCCTCCAGATGTTTGGGACTACAATTCGCATCATCCCTAGCTAACAGGACCAATGGTCAGGGATGATGGGAATTGTACTCCCAAACATCTGGATGGCCAGTGTTTGCCTATGCCTGCTGTACAGACTGGATAGCTCAGTTGGTTAGAGCATGCTGCTGATAACACCAAGGTTGCAGGTTTGACCCCACATGCATCTGCATATTCCCGCATTGCAGGGGGTTGGACTAGATGATCCTCTCAGGGCGGCTTCCAACTCTACAATTCTGTGTTTCTCAATGTTTGAACTGTGTTTCCACTTACAGTAAATATTTAGTCCACTTGGACCAGGGACAGGGAACCTGTGAACCTCCAGGTGCTTTAAACCAGTGTTCCCCAACCTTGGGCCTCCAGCTGTTTTTGAACTACAACTCCCATCATCCCTCACTAGCAAGACCAGTGGTCAAGGATGATGGGAATTGCAGTCCAAAAACAGCTGGAGGCCCAAGGTTGGGGAACACTGCTTTAAACTACAGTTCCCATCATGCCTCGCCATTGGCTGTGTTAGGGAATAGGTGGATGGGACACCAACAACATCTGCAAGACCCCAGGTTCCCCCATGTTTGTCCATCAAGTATTTTTTAAAAAAAATTATAATAATCAAGGAGTTGTTTGTTTCTTGAAAGCTCAGATATGTAATTGTACTATATCACTTGAAAATGGATCCATGTATAAGCTACAAGATGGTGTTAGAAACATGGAAAACTGAACATTGCCTTCCTGTGCAATATAACTGTCTGAATAAACAACCCAAGTTTCTCTGTACCATCTCTGTATGCTTGTCTCTCTGTGTGCCTCTCATATGGAGCTCTGTGGAGGGCTCAGGTTGCCTGAAGGACCCCAGATTAGCAGTGGGAAAACTGTGCCCCCATCTCTGTATTGTACTTGATACCCCAATTGTAGTCTGTATTTTGGTTATATCCCAGGCCAAGGAAATGACCCTATTTTATTTCAGTTGTCTATAAAATCTTTTCCCTAAGGGATTGAAACATACAGTAAGAGAATAAGGGGGGAGGGAGAGAATACCTAATCAAAGTTTTATTTCAGGCTCAGACTTTGATGAATTTGCTGCTTTAAGGGAGCTTCACATTTGCAGCCTTGTTGGCTTCCAAGAGGCATTTGGTCACTTCAGAAAGAAGTGCTAGACCGATCTTTTGTCAGATCCAACCACTGAGAATGGTTCTCTTACCATTCCATGCTATACAAAATTAGTATATAGGTGGCAGCTCAAAATTCTTAGTTGGCGTTAAAGCATATGATGAAATGAACAAATAGAAACTCCAGGTTTCTTTGAGGTTTTGTTGTTGTTGTTTTCAATTAAGTGGTACATATGTTTTATGAAGCAGATAAACATAAATGGATGTTGGGCCAAAGCCATTGTATTTTAACAGTGGGACTTTGCATGATCTTTAGGCCAGGGCCAGGGAGACTGTGCTGCCCCCGTTGTTGTTGGGCTACAAGATGCTGTTGCTTGAGTCAGAGCTGATGCCAGAGGAGAGGGAAAGTGGAAACAGCTGCTGCCAGTTGACTGGGGTTCCAACCCACAGACCAGACAAGAGGGCCACTGAGAAGATGTCAACCTGTTTTGTGTGGCTGTTGCTACTGGCAAGAGCCTTTCTCAGCCTTGGGTCCCCAGATGTTTTTGGCCTACAACTCCCATGATCCCTAGCTCACAGGATCAGTGGTCAGGGGTGATGGGAGTTGTAGGCCAAAAACATCTGGGGACTCAAGGTTGAGAAAGGCTGCCCTAGGACAAGGGAGAAGCCATTTCACTTGTCTGCCCCCCGCCCTCTTTCCAGTTGTCCTGCCAGCCAGGACACTGTTGCTGAGTGAGTCAGAGCTGATTCCGGAGAAGGAGCAGGAGAGACTGGCATTCCAACTCGCAGCCCAGAGAACAGTGCCCCTAGACTATGGCAGGATGCCTCTAGCATTGGCCCTTTGGGCTCACCCTATTTAATTTTGTATTTCTCTGGTAGGAAAAATAGAGGACACAGTAAGTGATGTACTATTGGGTGATAACAGGAACTGTGTGTGGGTTTTGCTGCCCAGAGTGAGAGTTGAACTTGCAACTGTTCCCGTGTTCTAAAGTTGCTTAATTCTGCTCACTGAACTGGTGTAGAATTTGGCTCTAACGTGGGTGGGTTATGTTGCTGTTTGCATAATATTGTGTTGTCCTAGATGGAGGTTGGGAGAATGAGCTGGTTGTAAATCATGCTTAAAGTGCTTTGCCGGGGATGGGGGGCAGTTCAACTGTGGACGCAGCTTCTATTCCATTTATTTTGCTTTGTCATTAATTATGTGTAGATGTAGAACTGTTTTTGCATTTATCTTTGATTTCTATTTGCAACGTTTCCTTTTTAATGCTTAAGTTGATGTGCTGTTTTCCTCTTGATTATGCTGTTTTTTAAAATGTGGATCATTACTGCATTGGTATCTGATTTCTCATTTGCAATGTTTTATTTTGATATCTTGCAATGTTCTTTTTTATTATTAAGACAGGTTGTACACTGCTTTGAAATTCCTTTGGAAATGTGAAGTAGTATTAAAAACAACAACATTAGTAGTATTAAAAAAATCTGAGCATTGGGCATGTTGGCAGGGGCTGATAAGGATTTGGAACCTAACATCCTCTACGGATGGCCACAAGCTTCCAGCCTCTGCCCTATGCTACCAGAATGTACCCCTCCTCCTCTTTTCCTATGGGGAGTAGCATTAGTATAGAACAAGCAGTATCTTTTGAGTATTCAGTGAAGGCTGATATTCTGGAAGAAATTCCCAGCATCTAACAATTAAGTTCAGCCCACAGCTGTGACCTGGCCCTGACCTACATCTCACATGCTGCTTCTGCATGTTATGAAATAAGGCACATCTCTTCACAACAGTGCACTCTCTATGTTAGCGTGATATTTCTGAAGTTATGTGCAGAGAAAGGGAATCTGAGAAGGGGCTGCATTTGGCTTTTGGTTGTTCTTCAACTTCATTTGTTTTCATATTTAAAGTCAGCAACATATTCCAAGTCAGTGAGGGAAAAGGACAAGGTATATTATGCCCTACAATTTTTGTGCCATGACTCCCAACGGAAACTATCCTTATCCTTCCAGACTCATCCTATCAATCAAATAAACAGGCTTCCCATGCATTGTATCTATTGCAGGGCTATACTGTTTTAAGTTTGTTGCATCCTGTATCCAAGCCACAGAACATCGAAGTAAATTGACCATAGAAAAAAACCCCAACAATATTGATGGGCAAACTGATACGGCAATACTTGGAAGAGACTGCATGTTGCAACACCTGCTTTCCAAATGTAATCTTAAAGCCCTCTGGGTGGGTGTTACAAAATGGATGCTTTATTAATTCAGAAGACCTTCGCTATAATAATTTTAGGGTGTCATTTGCACAGAAAATACAAAAGGGTTATTTTAACAGATCTTTTTAGTAGATTATTAACTACGTCGATGTGCCCTTTGGAGGGGCAAATATATTTATTCCCAATCCATTGAGTAATGTTGACATGGAGGATTTAGTAAATGATTACCGGCTTTTTTAGAACTTAAGTAAGTTAAAGTCCTGGTGGATCAAATCAAATATCAATCTAGTCCATCTGTTCCCAATTGTGGTGAGTCAGGTGACTGCATAGCCACAAACAGAGCGACAGAGGGCCAGCAGGTAATGGCTTTTCTCACCTGCCTTGCCTTACCCTCCAGCCCTAGGAGCCTTCATAATGGAGCTGTTTCCAGAGGAAGAAGTGTGAGGGGGGAAACACTCTGTTTGCTATTGGGGTGGTTGGTTTCGCCTGTGTTTCCCTACCTCCAGCTTGAGCAACCTCCAGAAGGGAGTTGCTGCCATAGGCATTATGTGTTTGCGTATTTTAATGAGTTGAATAGAATGAAATATTAGGAGTCATGGGGGCATGGAGAGAGTGTGTATGAATTTAGCAGTGCTCATGGGTACTGACCAGAGGTTAGGCCGTCACAGTGATGCACCCCGTTTTTGGAATGCTCTCCCTAAGTCTGAATGAACCTATTATTTTATAAGGATGGGGTGCCTTTTTGCACCATGTGAAAATGTGCTCTCTCAGAAATTCTAATGCTAGACTTAAAATCTGCTAGATGGCTACCTCAGCATTCTGTTAGCAAGCAGTGCCTGATGAATGCAGACTCTCTGAGAGATTTCTCCAACAAGAGGTTACCCTCCATGCACTAGTCTAATGCTTTCTTAAAACCCAGCAAAGCTAGGCGGCATCATCACATGCTGAGACAGTGAATTAAAAAAGTTAGTTATCTATTGTGTGATGGAGGAGGAGATGATGCCATATGGAACATTGTGTCCTCCGCCCGATTGAGTGGAGGTGAAGGAAGCAGATTCATTGGCGTCTTCTACTGACTTGTCCTTGGTACACTGGAGGAAAACATTCAAATACCAAAGCTTTTTGGACTTCTGAGCTGTGGCCATAACAATATAGGCTAAGGGCTGTGACCTCTGTGGTCCACTTCTGCTCCAAGTATGGCATAAGTTGCAGGATTTGGGCAGTCACGAGTTAAGACTGGATGGAACTTTTCTATTTTTGTCATGCCTCGAGAGACTTCCTTTAGCCACACTTGATGAATATTGATAGTGAAACTTAAAAACTTATATAACCATTGTAGCCTGTCAAATTGAAGTAGGATTATTCCCTTATTATTCTTCAGTCTTAAGCATTTCAGTATTTCCAAACTGTTCCTTTGTTAGGATCAAAGTTGGGGCTATGCTTCTATCAGAACTCCATGTTGGTTTTTACACTGGGAACCAGTGCTGAAATTAATAGGGGAATACAATCGTGACCCCTTTACGTTTTCTGACAGACTTCTTAAATACGGGTTTGAGAAACCTGGAAGCAAGGTTTAGATTTTTTTTTTTTAATGGAGAGACTTGGCCCCTGTTCCTTCTTCCGCAAAAAAACTGAGCACTGCTGGAATCAGTGTCAGGAAAAAACAGGCATAAGGCGAGGCTGTTGAATCAAGCCAGTGGCACATCAAGTCCGCCATCTTGTTTTCACAGTGGCCAACCAGATGCATACAGGAAGAGAAATACATAAATCCATGTAGCATATGTGGAAATAGATATGTAGGTTTTGCTCAGTGGTTCTTGAGACAGAAAGTGGACACACACACATATCCAATTGGGACCTGCAAATGTTGCAGCGTGGAGTGTTGCTCTTCAGCAGACATAGGCAAACTTGGCCCTCCAGATATTTTGGGACTACAAATCCCATCATCCCTAGCTAACAGGACCAGTGGTCAGGGATGATGGGAGCTGTAGTCCCAAAACATCTGGAGGGCCAAGTTTGCCTATGCCTGCTCTTCAGGAGACTAGTCCTTACCATTTTGTTTCCCCATCTCCCAACCGGCAGTCAACATTCCATGGCCAGTGAGCATGATCAGCAACCCTTCAGCTGTATCTGAGGTTTTCCCCATGTTAAGGATTTTGAAAGGCTGGGGTTTTTTGTTTGGTAATTCTGCAGAAGGTGGGCTTCTCACAAGCCTGCCTGCTGACACCCAACAGCAGGGTGGTGCTGATTTGGCTACATAATGCCCAGCGTGAACATTTGAAATTAGATGGAGCTCTGATTCAAGAATGCTTATGCCACAATAAATGTGTGAGTATTTAAGGAGCCATAGGGTTGTTCATGCTGCCAGAGACTTGCTCAGAAACGCCTCTGACATTTAAAGATAGTTTAGCATTGTGTTGTTTTTGCTAGAATACTGCCTGGAAAGAAATAGGCTTTTTTAAAAAACATGGTAGAAAGCTTCAGATCAATAACAGTTCCCTTGTGTGAGAAAGAGCACTGAAGACTTGTGTAGCCTTTAGAAATATACATTCATTACCAAATGTATGGGTTGACAGAATGGGGCAAACATGAGTGGAAACAGTGCTAGCTAAGAGCATGTCCAGGAATCCATCTAGTCTGAAAGAAACATCCTTCTTCTTGAAGCACATGCCTCTAGGAAATCCTCAAGTAGAGGATGAAGGCAATAGTCCTCTTCTGCTTTTGCCTTTCCACCAAAAGGGTATTTAGTGCTATGCCACCTATGAAACTGGAGGTTTTATATAGCTACCAAGGCTATACGGCTCCATCCCCTTTTAAAAGCTGGCTAATGACATGAATTCATCCTATGGCCATGAATGCTATTATGAAAGCACAGAACTATTCCATGGTTCATTTGTTTATTTAACAAGATTTGTATACTGTTTAATCAACAAAAACCTAAGTGGTTTACATATAACTATATCGTATATTCAGTAAAAATACAGACAAGATTAAACTTTGAAAACAAATAGGTATAAAATGTGATTAAAACCAGCAGTTTTAAAGCAATTAGTTAATAAAGTTTTAGCAGGTGCTGAAAACATTACAGTAAAGGTAATACAGTTTCCAAAGCAGCAGCTGCAACCCACAGCAGTTTACTTGCCAACTACACACACACACACACACACACACACACACAAAATATCTTCAAACCCTTGTCAACCAAAACTTTCCAGGTAGAACTCAATATGCTACACCAGAGTGCACAGCTTTACAATGTCTAGACTTTTGGAAGAAAACCAAGAATAGGCTCAATTTTCAGATACTTCGTGATGCGCCCATCATGTCCTCCATGAACAATGAAATGGGATGATTGGAGTCTAGCTTGAAAGTCCAAGAATTTCATTGCAGCATTTCAAGGGTGATTTTTGAAGTGACTTCTTTGTTCAGCGTACAAGAGATCTGACAAGTGACTCTGGGGCACCTAGAAAATGAAAGCTTTACTGCCATCTCAGAGCTATTATAAGATAACATAGGCAAGCTCCTTCATACCAAGATATTTCTCCCTGTACTTTAGTATAGTCTACTCAGACTGGAAGCACCTCTTATCAGGGTAGCAAGCAAAAGAAAGGTATTTTGCATCACATCACTCCCTGATACTTTTAACAAAGAGGGCAGGTCAGACCTGAACCTGGATTGCCTTCTGTGTCCTGTTGGTTGCAAGCATGCCTTAGTATTCTATCCATGCTCTGATGGTGAATAATTGTTCTGTTCTTTCTGGAATCAGAAAGCTGCTGACCCAGTGCTCAAAAAGCAGCACAATGCATCAATAAATAAAACCCAAACCATAAAATGTTGCAATTTAAACTGCAATTAACTAAAAATTCAAGCCATTCCTCTTGTCTCTGGCCATTAAAAACAGCTCTTACCAAAATGACTTGTTGTGGAAGTATAGCAAGGGCATGGGGGTTATCCATATGAGCTTAGAAAAGAAAGTGTTCTGCGATCTGGGAGTTAACATTGAAAATGCCACTCAACATGTCCTTGGTGAGGCCTGACTTGGTACACAGATACTGTTTCCAAGAGCATTTCCAGTAGATTTCAAGGACTGTGATGGACACCCAAGAGAAAGTGCTTTTTCCAGTTATGCAGAAACAACTCTTGGGCTGATGAAGCTAAGTGTTGTTATGAGTTCCCCATTTCTCTGAGTAGTAAGAAGCTTTGGGGTTCAGAATTCACCTGGTTTGTGTTCTTTGGAATAAGGTCACAGGAGGCTTCTGACATTTTGTAATATTTTCTGTTATTTACAAATGTACAAGCCACACACAGTTTAAACACACCAAAGTCTGCTACTCCCACCCCAGGTCTGGCAGGGAAGAGTTTGCACCCTTTGATGCTTCCAGCACTAACTCAACTCTGTTCTCTACCTGCCTTTCTCCCAAAACTGCTGTTCATGCACACAGCTTAAGGATCTCGCCCCAAGACAAAAGTAGAGGCAGAAAGAACACAAGAAGAGCCTCCTGGATCATGCCAATGACCTATCTAGTCAAGCATCCTGTTTTCACAGTAGTCAACTAGGAAGCATGAAAGCAGGACTTAAGCACATGTAAAGGTAAAGGGACCCCTGACCATTAGGTCCAGTCGTGACCATCTCTGGGGTTGCAGCACTCATCTCACTTTATTGGCAGAGAGAGCCGGCGTACAGCTTCCAGGTCAGGTGGCCAGCATGACTAAGCTGCTTCTGGTGAACCAGAGCAGCGCATGGAAACGCCGTTTACCTTCCCGCCAGAGGTATCTACTTGTGCTTTGACATGCTTTCGAACTGCTAGGTTGGCAGGAGCAGGGACCGAGCAGTGGGAGCTCACCCTGTCGTGGGGATTCGAACCACCGACCTTCTGAACTTAACAAATTCAACAAATTATAATAGCACCCCACAAAGATCTATTCTGCAGCAGCATCACCACCTGTTATGGGCCTGTGACGTTCGCAAAACGCTAGTGAGTTAGGGAGAGGGTTGGAATCGCATTTCCCAATGACCAAAATATCGCAGCTGAGAAAGGTTGCCCGTTCCGACAAATGAACGACATCTGCACCCAAAAAGCTCATGATTTGCAAAGGCCGTTCCTTCCATGTAAGAGGTTTAAGAGTGGGGTATTAAGCACACAATTCAAACCTTGCCTTAACATGCGCAAAGGCAGGGGATTAACTGTGCCGTGACAACTGTGTAGCAAAACACAAGCGCATCTACTTTGCATGCAGAATGTCCTGGGGTTCAATCCCCGACATCTCCACCTGTATCTGAAACCCTGCAGAGCCTCTGCCAGTCAGTGCAGACAATATTGGGATCGATGCCCCGACAGTGTGACCAGGCAGCTTGCTATGTGCCTGTGAAGCTAATTGAGCTTCAGGTGTTCTAGTGAGCTGCTAATACTTAATACTAATGCATATTGTTAGTAGGAAATACCTGTGTCCTCTGAAGCCCCTTTTCTGTTTAAATAAAGGGACGAAAGATATTGTGTAACAGAGAGAGAGTGGGGGGAATAATTCCATTTAAGCACTCGGGGAGCCGATCTCCCTAACTTGCAGCACCCCTTGCACGAGGTCGCTGTGAGTGTCCCATTTGTAGGCCACCCCGCCCCATGGGCCCTGGCTTCATAACCGAGAGAGAGAGAGGCGCTCCTGCAGACCGGCTCCTGCCTCTTTAAGCTCCAGCTGTTCTCGTTCTCCTCCCACCCATCTTCGCCTGCGTCTATTTTTAGCTCGCCTCTCTCTCTCTTTCTGATGGTAGCATCCATTTCGCCTCTCCTCCTCCTCTCCCCCCTCCCTCCCCCTGTTTCCCCGTCTTCCTCGCGCAGTGGTACTTCCCACACCGAGAAGGTCAGCCGACTGAGCATGCCTGAATGTTGCTCGGCGGCTCCGGAGCCCCGGCTGCGCGCTCGGCTCATCCCATTCAGCGCCAAGGAGCCTGCCCGCCGTGTGCTCGCGCGCTCGCTCTGACTGGCTGGCGGCGGCGCCCGGCGAGCGAGCGAGCGAGCGAGCGAGCGATTGCGCCATGCTCTGCGGGGCGCAGTGAAGCAGCCGCGGCGAGCGCAGCCCGCTCTTGCCCGCCTCCTCCTCCTGGCAAGTAAGTTTCTTCTCTGCTTCTTCAGGGTCCCTCCATCCTGCCTTCCCGATGCCCTGCAGTCCCCGAAGCTCCCGGCGCTGGGGCGCAATGGACGGGGAGCCGGCCGCCAGCTCTCCAATCCGCAGGGCGCAGCGATGCCCCGGCTGCTTCCTGCTTCCTCGGGACAGGGGCGCTCGCTCGGAGCGTGCTTCCTGACGCTTCCTTGCGACGGTGGCGCGGGGTGGATAATTCCCTTCAAGTCTGGGCTGGACAGGTTGTTTTTTTTAACATATATATTATTTTGTCAGGGAGGAGGAGGAGGAGGAGGAAACTCCCTATCCTGCCGCCGTCCTTTCCTGCCGGGAAAGGGGAAAAGGGCAGAGGGAGGGATGTAGGATGGCGGGCCAAGGGGAGAATCGGGGCAGAAGCAGAATGGGCCAGGATCAGAACCCGGCACTGAAGGGGGAGAAGCGGATGAATGGTGCTGATCTGAATTGAAGGCTTGGGCAGTGGGAACTTACTAGGCATTAAGGGGAAGAGGCAGTCTGGCTGAGTGGTGAGAGGTTGACCGAGGGGTCCAGGATGGAGAGAGAGGGGCGTTTGCAGTGTGATGGCTCTTGTTGTCTATCTCTCTCTCCCTTTTGGAGACTGAAGCTGGTTGAAACCCACAAACCCAAACATTTGCACCAAGAGAACTAGGGGTGAAAGGCAGGGACGAATTACTGACACTGCTACCCATGCACTGCAGTGCATAGATCAGCAGTCCTGCACTTTTTTTTTTAATGTTTCTAAAACACCAGCACAACCTGGATGGGCTCACGGAGGTGCCTGCTTTTTGCCTTTCTTTGCAGGGAAGTGAGCGTGGCAGCCCCATGCTTAATGCACCTGTGTGTCAGCAGTGCTTCCAAGGATGGGTTTGGGAGTCAGGCTGGGACTGCAGAGGTGGTGTGCATGAGGAAGCTTCTGATTTCGGCTCAGAGGCTTGGCGTTTGTTTATTTTTGCACATCTCTGCCAGGCTGGAAGCCTGTGGGTGTCTGGAAAGCCTTTTGGTGAGACATCAGCAGCAGCATGTGTTCCACTGCCATGGGTTTTTCTCTCACGGCTTTCTTGGGGAAATGTCAAGGTCCGCCCCCCCCCCATGAATGAGGGAACATGCAGGTGCTGTCTGCCTTCCCTCATTCCTCCCTTAATATTCAGCCAACACTGCCATTCACAAACCAGCCTAATTCCCTTAAGAAGAAATTAGCATGCTCCAGCTGTCTGCAAGAATTTTTTGGGGTAGTGGTGGTGCTGGTGGTTTTGTCTTTTCTTTTTTTGAATCCTAATTCATTTGCCATCTTAAGCGGTCCCTTGGTTCTTTTTGAGGAGTGAGGCTGCTTTGCCAATGAGCTGCTCAGCTTCCGTGCCTTGCTCTGCCACTGGAAATGCACCCCTGCACTGGGCTCATTCTTTCTCCATTGAGCAGCCTCTTGAAATATGCATATCTGCTGAGATGACTACACCAGTGATGCTATTGTGCCATAGCTGTCATTACTGAAGGCAGACTTTAACATCATTCATGCACTGGAGCTGTTTGGGAGAAGTAAACTCCAGTGGGAAGAGGCCAAACATGATGTCACCCATGGCACAGTGAAAGATGGATTGAAACAGTTCTTTGAATTTGAATGAAGTTACAAAAAATATGTCTACTTAAGTTGACAGTATACCTGCAACACAGGACAATGCCTGCGAAAGCTTATGCTGCAACTCATTTGTTAGTCTTTAGGGTGCCACAAGTCTCATTGTTTTCGCTACATAAGGTTAACAGATACCTGGGGGCAGTTGTGGGCAGAAGAGAGAGCTGTTTATATGTATATGTATATATTACACACACATACATATATGTGTGGGAGGGTATAAACACATCATCTTGGGTGGTGAGTTCACCTGAAACTTTTAGAGGGGGTGACTTAATATATTTTTCCAATTTGTTCAGGGAGAGGGTCGAAGTATACTTATTAACTCATCACTTTGCTTGTCAGTGTAATGAAATGGAGCTGTTTCAGCCAGGAAATAAACATTGCATATTTAATAGTGGTGACTGCATGATTAATTAACTGTTAAATATGTTTTCCAACTATAGCCGTGGGATGGTAACATTTAACTTAGAAAAAAAAAAGTATTAACATTCAACGGATATACTGTATCACATTAAATAGCATACATTATCCAGGCAAATTAAGCCTTTTCCCCCCTGTTGTTGGGCTGTAATTACTTAGTAACTAAGGCTGACAGCCTCTTTATAAAATGTAGTTGTCTTTGATTAAGAATGGCATGTCTGGTTTAAAATGAGGTGAATCCTCTTTTTACCTTTGAAATATGTTTGGGGTTTTTGTGTGTGTAATGCTTAAAGTATCTGTCTCGTTAAAGAGCAATTTAATGGTAATGTGCTCTTTGTAAAGAGAATTGCAGGCTGTTTTGTTTGCTGCTTTGCTAGGCGTGTGCCTTAAGAAGAAATGCCTGTTTGGAGCTCCCAAATGTTCTACTTGATCCAGTTCTACTTGTACTTCAGATCTCCGGATTATTCAGAGCATTTGCTCCTCCCATAAGCAGATACTTATATTGAGCGTTATTGGATTTACAGGAGCTACATTTAATAGAGCGCAGGCTTCGGTCACATTCTGATGTTGTACCAGAAAAACGGAATTCCCACATGGGAACATGCATATGAAAGTGGGGAAACTGCGCATGGGAGAGTTGCTTCAGCTCCCAGTTGCTGCCATTGAGCTCTATGGAAGAATAGTGACAGAGGTCACACTTGAGGGGGGGATATCTTGACTCGCTTCTCAGACTTTGAAGTTGTAGGCAGGGAACTTTATTTTTTTAACCTCCTACCCCAGTGGCATTTCTAAATGTGACTCTGTGCTTCACTCGTGTGGCTCTGTGTATGTGCTTCACTTGGAGACAGTGCTGAAGCATGGAAACATCCTCATGAAATGCAGAGACTGACGGCCCAACTTGCATTGACAGAGGCATTCCAGAGATGAGCAGTATGTTCTGTGCACTCTGCCCCCCTACTGCCAGTTCTATGGGATATTTAGACACATTGTGCTCATCACATTTATGGCCAGTATGCTGGAACCTGGAGAATAGCGTGAGAGGTATATGATGCAATTCCAATGCTGAAGCAAATCAAATTTGGCCCGGTAAGTTGCTTTTTAGATGAGAGATCAACTGGCTATCAACATACAGTGGTACTTCTGGTTACATACGCTTTAGGTTACAGACTCCGCTAACCCAGAAATACAGTGGTACCTCAGGTTAAGTACTTAATTCGTTCCAGAGCTCCGTTCTTAACCTGAAACTGTTGTTAACCTGAAGCACCACTTTAGCTAATGGGGCCTCCTGCTGCTGCGCCACCACTGCACGATTTCTGCTCTCATCCTGAAGCAAAGTTCTTAAGCCAAGGTAATATTTCTGGGTTTGCGGAGTCTGTAACTTGAAGCGTATGTAACCTGAAGCGTATGTAACCCAAGGTACCACTGTAGTACCTCGGGTTAAGAACTTTGCTTCAGGATGAGAGCAGAAATCTTGCAGTGGTGGCGCAGCAGGAGGAGGAGGCCCTAGTAGCTAAAGTGGTGTTTCAGGTTAAGAACAGTTTCAGGTTAAGAAGAGACCTCCAGAACAAATTAAGTTCTTAACTTGAGGTACCACGTAATAATAATAATAATAATAATAATAATAATAATAATAATAATAATTTATTATTATTACCCCACCCATCTGACTGGGTTTTCCCAGCCACTCTGGGCGGCTTCCAACAGAATATTAAAATACAATAGTCTATTAAACATTAAAAGCTGCCCTTAACAGGGCTTTCTTCAGATGTCTTCTAAAAGTCTGGTAGTTGTTTTTCTCTTTGACATCTGGTGGGAAGGTGTTCCACAGGGCAGGTGCCACTACTGAGAAGGCCCTCTGCCTGGTTCCGTGTAACTTGGCTTCTCGCAGCGAGGGAACTGCCAGAAGGCCCTCGGCGCTGGACCTCAGTGCCCAGGCAGAACAATGGGGGTGGAGACGCTCCTTCAGGTATACTGGACTGAGGCTGTTTAGGACTTTAAAGATCAGCAACAACACGTTGAATTGTGCTCAGAAACGTACTGGGAGCCAGTGTAGGTCTTTCAAGACCGGTGTTATGTGGTCTCGGCGGCCGCTCCCAGTCACTAGTCTAGCTGCCGCATTCTGGATTAGTTGTAGTTTGCGGGTCACCTTCAAAGGTAGCCCCACATGTTATATGTTAATTTGTATTTTAATACTGATCTCAGTTTTCAGGGTGTTGGTCGTGGTGGAGTGAAAATGACACAATCCAAGCATGAGAATGGGATGCCACCAGGCTTGGGTGGAACCAGAAGATCTGTAGAAATACAAAAAGGAAAGGAGAAAGATCAGTCCTCAATGTGCAGGAATCCAAACACAGGCCAGTGCAGACTGGGCATGTTTAGTGGGAATGGAATCATAGAGTTGTAGAGGTGGAAGGGACCCCAAGGGTCATCTAGTCCAACCCCCTGCAATACAGTGCTGACTAATGATGGTAGGGGGGATTGGAAACCATACAGAAGGCAGGAATGGAATGAAGTATCCCTGGAATAGGAGAAGTTGGAAAGTAGGCACTTAAGAATGCAGTATGTTGTTGTAGGTCCCATTTGCAATAATAGTGGTGAATTGGAAATGTCACATGCTTCATAGGTTTTGGGGACCCGCAGCTATATCTATAAGCACATGCACTTTGTATTAATCAGTGTCAATTTCAGAGTCTGTTTACAGATAGGTAGCCGTGTTGGTCTGCCATAGTCAAAACAAAAAAAATTCCTTCCAGTAGCACCTTAAAGACCAACTAAGTTAGTTCTTGGTATGAGCTTTCGTGTGCATGCACACTTCTTCAGATACACATCTGAAGAAGTGTGTATCTGAAGTGTGTATCTGAAGAAGTGTGCATGCACACGAAAGCTCATACCAAAAACTAACTTAGTTGGTCTTTAAGGTGCTACTGGAAGGAATTTTTTTTGTTTTGAATTTCAGAGTCTGATTGAATATTCCCCCCCCCCCCACTAAGGAAAATAAAATACCTAAGCTAGGTAACACTAGACATTTTGAAATGAGAGAATCCTTCCTTTACTTGCCTTCTCTTTGCCCATAAAAATCTCAAAAACAAGCTAATTAATGTTGAATTTTTTATTTATTAAATTTGTATATTGCCCTCCACTCCGTAGATCTCAGGGCAGTACACAACATGAAATTACAAAATAAAAAAACATAAAAGACATAACTAAAAGCAGGAATGAAAACAACCTCAAAGCGGTTTGCAAAAAAGAGAAAGCGATGACATCAAGAAAAATTCACAGCCAATACTTTAAAGCATACAAAAGTTGAAATACTAAAACAGATTAAAATTACCTAAACTTTCTAAGCATCTGGGTAGGCTTGTCTATCTAAGACAGTATACTGATGGCACCTCACCCTGAAGCATCTTAAGGACCGTTCCCAAAGACTTCATGTAAATATTAAATAGCACCAGAGATAAGATTGTCCCCTGCAGCACTCCATAGTGTAGTAGCCAGGGGGCCGAAAGGTACTCTCCGAATGCTGCTCTTGGGGCTTGCTCCTGAAGATAGGATTCAAACCACCATAATCCAGTGCACCTAATTCCCATTTCCTAGAACCGGTCCAGGAGGATACCATGGTCAACGGTATCAACCATTGATGAGAGAACAAGAAGCAGAAGCAAGGTAGCAGTCCCCCGTCCTACTCTCTGCAAAGCTCATCGAGCAGGGCAACCAAGGTCGACTCGGTTCCATGAACACAGATTTGAATGGATCTCAAGAAGCTTCATCCCCCACAATGCCTGCATTTGCTCTGCACCGCCTTCCCCCAAAAGGGAATATTGGCAACTGGCCGATAGCTGACCATTAGGTCCAGTCGTGGCCGACTCTGGGGTTGCGACGCTCATCTCATTTCACTGGCCAAGGGAGCTAGCGTACAGCTTCCAGGTCATGTGGCCAGCATGACTAAGCCGCTTCTGGCGAACCAGAGCAGCGCACGGAAACACCGTTTACCTTCCTGCCAGAGCGGTACCTATTTATCTACTTGCACTTTGACGTGCTTTCGAACTGCTAGGTTGGCAGGAGCAGGGACCGAGCAACGGGAGCTCACCCTGTCGCGGGGATTTGAACTGCTGACCTTCTGATCGGCAAGCCCTAGGCTCTGTGGTTTAACCCACAGCGTCACCCGTGTCCCCCAGCCTAAAGTACCTAGAGCCTATTTCTTTAGGAGTGGGCACAGACAGGAACTTCTACCGCCAGTCGAACATAGGGGTTGCCATAGAACATGGGTAGGCAAACTAAGGCCTGGGGGCCGGATCCGGCCCAATCGCCTTCTAAATCCAGCCTGCAGACGGTCCAGGAATCAGTGTGTTTTTACATGAGTAGAATGTGACCTTTTATTTTTAATGCATCTCTGGGTTATTTGTGGGGCATAGGAATTGGTTCATTTTTTCTTCTTCAAAATATAGTCCAGCTCCCACAAGATCTGAGGGACAGTAGACCGGCCCCCTGCTGAAAAGGTTTGGTGACCCCTGCCATAGAAAATGCCTCCCCCAGGCCACTGCCTGTGGAGTGGAACTATCAAAAGGTCCCCTCTTCTGATCTTAAGGGTGTCTGTAGAGAAGGAGGCAATAGCTCAGATATTTGGAGCCAAGGTCATTTAGGGCAAGAAGTACTTGCACGAACACCTTCAGTTGGGCCTGAAAATTAGTTCTGAAAACTTAATAGCCGATGGCTGCTTTAGAACAGGGTTCTAAAGGCAACCCTAACCAGCAATCTGCTCTTTGCATTTTGAGTCAGTTGATGTTTCCGAATCATCTTATGTGGCTGCCCCACATAGAGCGCATTGCAAAAAACAATTGAATATTGAAGTTAACCAGAGTGATGGGGTACTGTGACCAAGTTATCTCTGTCCAAAAGCCACTGTAGTTGGAAATAGCCAGTCCTAGCCACTGAGGCCACCTGGGCCTCAAGTGCCAATGTTGGGTCCAGGAACACCCACAAGTTATGAACCTGCTCCTTCCAGGGGAGTTCAGGTCCATACATTACAGGCCATCTTATTACCTCCTGGAGTTGAGAACTTAGAAGATGCAACACCTCTGGCTTTTAAGGAGTGCACTCTGGCACTCGTCACAGTGTCCTATTGCACCAGAAACAGTTTAGTCATGCTGGCCACATGACCCGGAAAGCTGTCTGTGGACAAACGCCGCCTCCCTCAGCCTGAAGCGAGATGAGCGCCACACCCCATAGTCAAGTTTGACTGGACTTAACCGTCCAGGGGTCCTTTACCATGAACAAGAAGAAAACCGTGTCCTCTTTAATAGAAAAAGAGGTATGGGTGCAACAGTTTCAGTAATGTTCCTTAATTAGGTGAACGTATGTGATTCTGGCAGCTTAGATGGATGCTTCTCGTAAAATAATACAATAACAGGCGCTATGTTGACTCTTAAGAGTTAACAGCCCCCCTTAAATCCTCTTTCAATTAGCTTGCTGGTTGTGCTGCCCTATGGAACCTGAAGTCTTCATAAACCTTAATGAATAAAAATTGCTTCTACAGGTTGCAATCCAGGGTGTCATGGGGGGCTTTAAATCTAGCTGCCCTGGAAGCAATAAAAAATGTTTATGTTCTCAGTAGATTCCCTCACCCCCGTGGGAATGTTTAGCTCCTACACTAGTATTGCTCTTATTAATTTGAGCTTGATTTTGATAATATCTAAGTCGTCCGTTCATATGAGAGAATAGCTGATATTTCAGGTGCCAATTACCTGCGAAAATCTTGCTCATGCATAGGTTTCCTCCTACACAGTCTGTCAAACCTAACTCTGATTTTTCTGCTTCTGTGAACACTTAGGTTTTGAGTGAAGCTCTACACACACTCCTTTGCTTTAAACCATTATTTTAGTTTCATTCTCACAATGTTTCTTTTTTATAAAATAAGGGGGCATTAGCGCTCTATAACTATTTATTATAGAGCATTCCTAGTACTTGATTGAAAAAAATTGGAGCTGTGGATTGGATGACTTAAATACAAAAAACCCAGACTTCTTTTTCTAAGAAGGTCGCCTTGATTTATTTCCCACAGTAACTGCATCTGTATTATTAAAGTTTGTAACCGGGGGAAAGGGGCTGTGGGCTGTTGTAATCTCTGTCACAGGTACTGGTCTCTGCAGTGCTCCAGGTAGCTTGAAGGCAGTAGGTGTGTGTTGCAGCCCATTAAAGCAGCTCATCAAACATATCCTAGAAAGAGGGATTGTTTGTTAAACCACCGTGGGAATTGTAACTTTGTGAGAGGAATAGAGGTGTCTTAGCAACTCCCAGAACCCCTAACAAAGTAACGTACCCAAGGGTCTTTGGGGTAGGCATGGCTGTTTCAAATGGTATCATACCGCTTTAGGAGTCACACATGATGGATAAGAAACTTTCCTCCTGACCTGAATTTCAGAGCAGAGGGATCATTTTTGCGTGTGGGGTGCATTCAGTCAGGTGAGCTGTGCCACTCCCACAACCTGGAGTGGTATGACCTAAGACAGGCTTCCTCAACCTCGGCCCTCCAAATGTTTCGAGACTACAATTCCCATCATCCCTGACCACTGGTCCTGCTAGCTAGGGATCATGGGAGTTGTATGCCAAAAACATCTGGAGGGCCAAGGTTGAGGAAGCCTGACCTAAGATGTAGGTTTATTTCCTTTATGAGAATTATTCCCCACCCATTAAAATGTTTGCCACGAATGGCAAAACGCATCTATTGCTATATAATTATATAGCTTTTACATCAAGTTAGCTAGGCCCTTCATTTTTTCCACCAATGTGTTTTCTGTTGAATGAAAGATTTATGTAAACTTATGTATCTAGAGACAAAGGCCTCAAGGTGCCAACATTTCTCACAATTAATTTCCAAGAAAAGCCACTTTAGTTAATGCTGTTAGAGTGAAATAAAATCGCCTAATTTAACACAATCCCTGCTGGCTCCTCCAATTGTAAGTAAACCTTCCCTGTCGCAACGATAAACATGGTAATATACAAACATGAATGGCTTTTCTGAAATCAAGACCTTGCCTTTCGCTGACTTGCTGTCTGACTTGCCAGAGTACTAGTACTAAGCCCTTTTCAGGCAAAGTGTATAAGAACCTGAGTCACACAACACTCCCCTATGAAGGGAATTCCTTGAAGAAGAAGACGACCTCACTACAGAAAGTAACTGTATAATTTTTGTTACAGATAGGTAGCTGTGTTGGTCTGCCATAGTCATAACAAAATAAAAAAATTCCTTCAAGTAGCACCTTAAAGACCAACTAAGTTAGTTCTTGGTATGAGCTTTCGTGTGCATGCACACTTCTTCAGATACACTGAAACAGAAGTCACCAGACCCTTCTATATAGTGAGAAGGTGGGGAGGGGTATTACTCAGAAGGGTGGTGGGAATGGGTGATTGGCAGATAGCTGTGATGAGCCTGTTGACGACTCAACAGGCTCATCACAGCTATCTGCCAATCACCCATTCCCACCACCCCTTCTGTTTCAGTGTATCTGAAGAAGTGTGCATGCACACGAAAGCTCATACCAAGAACTAACTTAGTTGGTCTTTAAGGTGCTACTGGAAGGAATTTTTTTATTTTGTTATGTATAATTTTTGGAAGTATCTATTCTAAGTGTGCAAAGTTACAGAGCTTAATCATGGAAGCAGATGTATGAAAGTATTATATTGGTAGCCAGTTTCTAACAGTTTCCCCATTCCCACTTGAATTTCTTCCTCAACAACTTAGCGATGACCATGGTGAACGTCTTCATCAGAAAATTGCAACAATGGCGAAACGGCACCAGGGAAAACGAATGTGTGTTGTATCTCCATTACTTTTGTAACAATTCTTTGGAGAAACAGAATAGTGAGCTATTTTTGTCTTCAGGTCCTTTTTCAGTGCAGAGATTTTGTTTTTCTTAAAAGTACTCTTTCTACTATATTCACATTGCATTCATGATCGTTTGTGGCAGTGTGTTGTCAAAAGCAAACGTCACCCCCTGCAGGGTTGCTCATGGATAGAAATTTTCGGTAGATCAAAAGGGCTGACTTTTGTAAATGCTGTGAACTAGAATTTCATAGCTTGTTTTTAACAAGGGGTCATGCCAGACCACAGCAGAGCACACTTTGCTAACTTAACACCTTCCACTTCTCCTTTCTCCCCCAAGAGCATTCTGAGAATTGTGCCCATCACACAGACTATGGAAGCTTCTGAGAGACAAACATCCTAATGGAATTACAGCCATGAGGATGCAACGTGAAGGTTTGCATCAAGACACAGATATATCAGCTGAAAAGTTTTCTAGCTAAATTGTAGATGAGCCAATGCCAGTACTGTGATTATTTGTGCTGAGTGCATTTAAGTAAGAAGATGAATGGGATGTGTGCTGATGTATATGAATGGTGGGGAATTTGTGAATGGGGTTTGTATGTTGCTTTGGCCCTGCCCAGTTTCGGCGGCTGTTCTCACAGGTGGCATGTGGCCCCCGGAAAGTTATATGTAAGGCAATATGGCCCTCAAGCTGAAAAAAGTTCCTTGCCACCGGTCTGAATAACGGATATGTGTCAAAATGGGTTTAGTGAAAAAGTTTGGGCTATCAAGGATTCATTATTGGAGTGTTTCTGTGTTATTATATTATTGTAATAAAAAAGTTGTAATTTTTTATTGCTAAATGAAAGAGATCCCTCGTACCAGTGGAAAACCCTGTCAGATGAGAGGAGGCTTGCCAGACCCAGGGGATTTGGTGCCTCTTGCCTAGTTCCTTTGGAAGTGTGTGGGTTAATGGGTGGCAGACTGATAAAGGACATTTCTGAGATCTTGAGAAGGTCTTGCGATAGCTTGGGCTGCTTCTGGCCACTGCAAGATTAAAATGAAAGATTTCATAATTGGCATTATGGTCTTTGGTTGATTCCAGTTTAGGGGAGCAGGAAGAATTCTTCTCGCAATTTCCTAGTTGCCTAAAGAAGAGTTTGGTTTTCTTTGCCTGCCTTGGGATAATTCAATAAGGATGATAATGATGTATTAGCTGCCTTTCACCAACAGATCCCAGGGCAGGATGCAACAATTTAAAACCCAGAATTAAAAACAGTTAACATGAAGTACAGTCACAAGAATAGGGTGGCCCCTGAAAACACACATCTTAGGTGTCAAAGGCCACTGGGTCTGCTTCATTCATGACTAATGATGCAGTCCTAAGCCCACTTTCTTGGAAGTAAGGCTGGATCCAACTGTATGTACTTAACATCGTGAAAACAAATAGCCTGTTTTGCCCATTTGGTATGCTACTGTTGTGAAATTGGAGAATGTCGTGTACAGATATTGCCACTGCAAACTTAATCCAGTCCGTTGTCTGCCTTTGCAGTGATAACTGAATCTCAAGGTGCATTGTGCATTAATTTCAGATGAAATGACAAGATCTATGTTGATGTGAACATGGATGAGTGATACATTGCAGCTGCTGTAGTTAACAGAAAGGCGAGTTAAAGTTGTTCTTAAGTTCATTATTAGGGAAGAAAACAAAGTATCGCTTTCTTCAGAGACTGAATAGAAATAGCTGTTTCAGTTCAGCCACTAGCAATACTACTCTGGATTTTGGATTTGAGGTTTGCAGTGTTATGCACACCTACTCTCAGTTAATTCATTGATTTACTTTCAGGCAAACATGCATGGGATATGACTTCATATATCCCTCCCCTTTTATAATCTATTCATTTAATTCACATTTAACTCTTATGCATATGGAAGTTGAACAACGATTGGGGGTTGGGAACTGTAAAGGGCATATGATATTATTTCAGAAAGCTAGTAAAACAATATTAGCAGCATTTTATGTTAGATACAGCTAAGTCACTTTTTAAGACCATAGCTTTCCCAGGGTGGCTTGTATTAAAAACCTATACAGTTCCATAAAAATCAAACATTTTATACTGGCAATTCAAAATATAATAGTATTTATTTTTAAGATTTATAAGCTGTACTTCAGGGTAACTACTCTGCCAGCTTGAATAAGCCTAATACAATGAAGTTCAATGTATGCCAACACACTTCTTCCCCCTACATCCGGCAGCAACCTATACAACAAAAGCTTTAAATTTAAAAGCAAAGGAAAATAGATGGATTTTTAACCTTTTCTTATGGAGCCAGCCATATTTTAGGAAGGGAATTTCACTGAGTAGGAACCATAACTAAAAAGACCCTTCTGTCCTCTATCATTTATAGTTTCATGCCCCCCCCAATTGCTCTTCATTTTTTGTGTATCTCAGAATTGTACAGTTGCGTTTAATTTCTGTAAACCCTGGGCACTGTTTTAGTGAAAACTATTGTGCATCTTCTTAAAAACAACAGACAGCATTTTAATACAATGAAATATGGGTTTCTTTAGAAAAACATATGTCACACATTTTTACTAAAATTATGCTGAAGGAAGCTTACAAAGAAACAAACAAAAAAAAAGCTCACAAAAGATGAACAACACTGGGTAAATCTATGAAAAGACACACCGTAATAGTCCAGAGATCTGGTGAAATAACATTGGCAGCATTAATATTGTTTAAAAAAGGATGAATTCTGCTGCAGTACTTGAGAGATAGCAATAATGGCACCAGGCAAAGTTGAAGGGAGTTTCACAGAAAGGTGCAATCACCTTCCTAACATTTGAGGACAGGGTTACCTGGAGCAAGGTGTCACTTGAAGATCTTAATTACATTACATTTATATCCCACTTTTCTGCCAATGAGCTTAAGGTTGTATACCTGGATCTCCCTCTCCCCATTTAATCTCCACAACAAAGTTAGCCAGGTTAGGCTGAGAGACTGTGACCCACTCAAGGTCACCCAGTGAGGTTCATGCCCAAGTGAGGACTTTAAGTCCAGTCCCACAGGTCCTAGTTTCGCACTTGAATCAATATACAGTGGTACCTCAGGTTAAGTACTTAATTCGTTCTGGAGGTCTGTTCTTAACCTGAAACTGTTCTTAACCTGAAGCACCACTTTAGCTAATGGGGCCTCCTGCTGCCACCACCACCACATGATTTCTGTTCTCATCCTGAAGCAAAGTTCTTAACCCGAGGTACTATTTCTGGGTTAGCGGAGTCTGTAACCTGAAGCGTATGTAACCCGAGATACCACTGTACTACATTAAATCCTATAGCAACTCCCTTGTCTCTTAAGATCTTTAGCTGAAGCAGTTTTCCAAATGCCTTCCCTAGGACAGGTTTGTTATACTGTACTGTATAAAGGAGAAAGCCTTTTCAGATCGTGGGCCCCTAAAAGCTCTTTTTTCATGCAGGGCGCCCAAAAACCTGTGTCCTGGGGTGCCGTGCAAGATCACTGTTCTGAAAATGTGGCCCAAAATAGCAGCAGCCATGTTGGCTGCCGTCCTCTTGTGAGGAAAAAAAAAATCAGATGTCCCTTTTTTCCAGGACAGTTGACGGGTATGCAGTAATAAACCTCACAACTTATTCAGTTCCATGACACTGGCCAGTACCCATAATGCATGTGGACAAACTGAGAAGCTTAAGAGTGGAAGGAAATCCCCTCTTCCCACACATTCTGCTGCTACTGTTGGTTTGGGCTGGAGAATACCTGCAAGGCCAAAACTCTCTTCAGCAATAAAAATAGCCAGGGATAAAATAGTCTACAAGCACAAGTCTCCAGTTCATTAGTTGCACTGCTAGCACGGCTCTAAGCATCCCTGAATTCTCCTATATTAGAACAGTCACTTGTAGATCATGAAGATAAGAAAATGCATCATCATTCAATTGATGCTTCAAATAATAGTGACAAATATCTCACATTTTAAAATCTCAATTATGCTTTCTAGTTCTTTGAAAGGGAGTTGTTTGCTTGCAAAGTTCCAGGTTTCTTCTCTCTCCATCCGTTTTGAAATTGTATAAATTCTAATAATAATTTTTATAGCATTGAGAGTGATATTGGTTTGTACTAAGGTGTTAAGTAAAAATCAGCTTTGATAGGAAGGCACTTGCTGGTACAGCTCAAATGACTTTTTATGATTAATTGATCAGCTTGGTTTGGTTAGCCTGACACAGCAGACAGAAATTAACAGCAAAGCCCCCAGCATAATCATGTTAACTTGTATACTGCTTTTAATGCAATGAATTATTGGGTTAAGATTAGCTGCTATAACAATAGAATGTGTTTCTGGACTTGCTTAATATCTGCAGATCTTGATTTACGGTGGGCTTTTATTATACTTTTATTAAATTCTTACAATTCCTCCAAAAGAAATAATTCAGTTAATTTTGGCTCAGACGCATCAGTTAAAATTACCTACATCTTTCCAATCTCTCAGTTTCTCTATGTTCAAGTATAAATACTGTGCACATGGTATAGGCAAAATATTCTTTGTCTTCAAAGCCACAGCATTTTTCCTCAATAAGTTTTCATGTTTGAAAACCATCTTGGTTCAACTCATAGTTCAAAGTCAATCTATAAAGATATCCATCAGCGAAAAACAGTAAAAGCTGTTTTTAGCTTTCCTGATGTGTGTACCTGACATTGTACATTGTAATTCTTAGCTTTAGAAAGAGACAATGTCTCAGAGTATGGGGCATTTGGTTTCCATGCAGGGATTAAATTACTTTCTGCTGTAGATCTGAGAATTGAGGGAGTTTTTGTTACAATGCCCTTTAGAGTTCTTATACTATTCATTTTTGAATTGAAAATGTTTTGGCATATTTCTTCACAGTTCTTTATTTTTTCTTTTTAATGGATTCTTCATTTTGGTATCATAAAAACAGAAGTGGGCTCCTTTGTTTTATTACTCAATCTAATTTGAGCTAACCTGTCTCTAGTTGTGGGTAGCAAAGGGTATTGCCCAACACCTCAAAATATACTGTGCCATTAAACAGAATTGGACTTTTAACTATTAAAACCTGCTCCTTTTTTTTTTTTTTGCAAAAGTAAAACATTACAGATGAGAAAACTATAACCTTTGTTTGAAATTTTGTATAATAGTCAACGAAACTCCAGATTCTCTCCTGCAAACTAAAGCCAAATGGAAATATTTTACAGATGATAAACACTTAAATATGTCAGTGTGTGTTTAGCAGGACAAAAACAAAGAAATAATCCAATCCCATGAGTCCATGTATTTAATTTTATGACAAAAAACATCTGTACATTGATACCTAGCATTTTAGCAGCTTTTGAGCTCCAATTAGTTTTCTTTGCATTTTTTTAAAAAATTGCATGTCTTATATGCTAAAAGCAAATTTCACTCTGCTTCTAGGCCATCCTCTTCCTGCTGCTCTGTCATTGGTGGAGTTGCTTTGATGCCATGGACCATGGAATGTATATACTTCTCTTCCACTCTTTTAAAAAATATTTTTCCTCCCTCTGGAGACTAGGAATTGAGCCACCTTATATTCAGCTCAGACGTGTGTGTCCGAACACACTAGTTAGAATAGAATCATAGAGTTGGAAGAAACCACAAGGGCCATCGATTCCAACCCCCTGCCAAGCAGTTGAAGTTGAAGACCAGTGACCTAGAAACTCATTTTTTATTTTTTTTTAAGGAATACTGACGAACTGGCCATGGTAGAGATACATTGTTGCAGTTCTGTTTTCAAAAGACTAATGACCATAGCTGTCAACGTTTCCCTTTTCTTGCAAGGAATCCTATTCGGAATAAGGGAATTTCCCTTTGAAAAAGGGAAACACTGACAGCTATGCTAATGACCCAAATACATCCTTGCACTAATAGCTCTTCCCATTATCTCTGGTGCTCTTCTCTTCTGTTTCATCACTGCTAAGGGTCACTTCTAAGACGGGTTATAACATAAGCTTCCATTGGCTAAAAAAAGAATCCTGCTACTAAGCTTCAGGATGAAACATAGAGACCATCAGTGATCTTATACCTGGAACTCAGGGTATTCACTAAGCTGTCCTAGGAAATTCCACCGAGAAACTAAAAAATGGCGTAAAGCCAAAGTATGCCACTTATGTAAATCTGCATTTTGTAAACATAATGTGGTTTGATATGAATGCTTTTATCATCACTATTTCTGTATTTAGGGAACTTATTTTTTAGAAATAGAAAGAAGAGGGGGAGAAGACTGATGGGTAGTCATAGTGTGTTGTGAAGGAAACCTGGGGAGTCCTGAAGGATTGGGAGCCAGTGTGGTGTAGTGATTTGAGTGTTGGACTAGGACCTGGGAGACCCGGGTTCAAATTGCTACTCAGCCAATAAGCTCAGTGGGTGACCTTGGCTAGTCACTGCCTCTCAGCTTAATCTACCTCACAGGGTTTTTGTGAAGGTCAAATGAGGAAACCATGCACATCAGCTTGAGCTCCTTGGAGAAAAAATGCAGTGAATGAATGAATGAACAAACAAACAAACAAACAAACAAACAAACAAACAAACCATCAGGTCTAGAAACCTTCATTTACCATCCATTTTATAGCTGAGGTTCACAAAATTGCCTTTAACACATGCTGGGTCAGATAGTGCATCTTGTAATTATCCCGAAAGACACCCAGCATTGCTAGAACCATTCCTGCTTCCTTCTATTTGTTCTACAGCACAAAACTCAGAAGTAGCCATGTCCTCTGCCTGCAGGAATAAGCATTTCCTTACAATGCAAATCAATACCAAGAACAGGAACATGCTGAATATTACTAATCAACAGAGAAACAACAAACTACCTAATCCCAAAGCACAGTAGACTGGGGCTGCTTTGAAATAAATAGGTTAATTGACAGAGAAATGTAACTTTCACTGTAATTGCGTGGTGTTTGTTTGTTACAATTGCATGCATTATGAATGATAGCATGGGTATTGGGTATCATCATTGCCATCTCAGATGCCTGCATTTGATGGGGAAATGGAGGTAAAATGTTGGCAGTGCAAATTATCACCAGTGTTGTTAACATTTGGGTCTGTTTCATTCATAAATGAATTACAAATAAGGTCACTTGTATCCCAATCAGAGTAAGTACCATTCAACTTAAATACATTTCCAATAAATGCTTTGCCTTACTCAAGGCTTCCAAGGAAAGTTTTGCAACAATACCATGAGTTTGGTTAGGCTAAACCAGGCATAGGCGAACTCCGGGCCTCCAGATGTTTGGGACTACAATTCCCATCATCACTAGCAAACAGGACCAATGGTCCGGGATGATGGGAATTGAGTCCCAAACATATGGAGGTCCAGAGTTTGCCTATCCCTGGGCTAAACAAAGGAGACTTCTTTGCACTGAATTGGGCTATTGGTTGTACACTGACTGGTAGCAGCTCACCAGTGTTTCAGATACTGGCCCTTCCTAATCCTGCCTGGAGATGTGAGCTGAGCATGTGCTGTACCTTTGAGCAATGGTTCTTTTTCTGAGAGATAGGGGGACTGGCAGAAGTAAACTTCAGGGCTGAGTGAGGATACCAACCAAGATCTAAGTCTTAACATGCCAACCACTGCACCCCCCTAGCTTATTGGACTGCCACCTTATGAATGAGATAAAATGGAAGTTGCAAGGATTTGAGTTGAGCCCATTCACCACTCTGAGGCTAGCAGCCTCCATAGTCTTGTGTACACCTTCTGCTTTTGGTAATCTGCTTTACAGTGAATAGGAATGATTTTAATATCTGAGTCATTTGTCCTCTTTTCCAAGTTAATCTTTGCAAATGCTTAGGCGGAGGAGGAAGGGTACAGAACATTCTATAGTATTTTTACTTGGCCTATTTGTTTGCAATCTTCCTGTTTTGAACAGCGGAAGATTTTGTTGGCGCAAAAGAGGTTCCATGATATTCATAAACGATTGTGCTGAAGATTCCTTATGGAGATCTTTGATGACCTGCTTTCTAGATGAAGATGCACCAACAGTTGGGTTTTGCTACACTCATTGAGGGCTGTGCGACAATCTGGGTTGTAATGTGTAGCTGAATGAAGATGTCAAATCAGTGGGCAGCTGCTTTGAGAAGTTAATTCCGCAATTTCCGTGTTAGGAAAGGGATGGAAAATAAAACTGCTGATACCATAATGCTGGCCAGCTCTGGTATTGGGCAATGAAAACAAAAAGAGATTGCAAGGAGCACAAAAAATATCTTTCTAAACTGTTTGACTTGGAATTAAAATGGAAGAGAAGAGTCAAAATTATAACTCCATGGTGTCTGTATTAGTGGTGACCAGCCAGAACGGATAAATTGGGATCATGGTGGATAGCTTGATGAAAATGCCAACTTGGTGCAATTCTGAAAGCAAATCTAATGATGAGGATCATTAGCAAAAATCCACCAACAATAGCATACAGCAGCGATCCAGTGCAAATTGATACCATACACTGGAATCAAAACCAGCAAAAGCCTGCATCTTTAAGAGATGCTGAAACACCCATAGTGTCGACAACTGTCTTGGCTGAATGGAGAGTGCTTCACTACAGATGGTGCCACCACAGTGAAGGTCTTTTTCGGGCCAGCATCAAATGCACTTCTCTGAAGGGTGGAATAACAAAGGAGCACCTCCACAGCAAACAGTAATGAACCAAGTACAGTACAGGAAAACACATACTCTTTTCCGCTTGAAACCAGCAATTCTGCCTGTCCCCAAGGCTGGCAAATATGAACTAAGGGTTTCATCCAACACTGCATATATGGCATTCCACTCACACAACCCTTCACCCTGGGTGCCCTCAAAATCTGCTCCAGGGGATCCCCCTACCTTCTGTAGAAAATTTTGAGGGTGCACAGGCGGTGAAGGGGAGGGGAAAGCCATCTGTGTTACTAGCAGAACAGCAGCATTGGAGACAACCCCAAGATTCCAGGACGGAGGTACGTACACTTCAAGTTAAGAATTTACAACATTAATCTAAAAACATTTTGAAACTAACCAAATGCAGTTAAAATTCTACAGTAAAATCATAGATCAATAGAAACCCCAAGGCAGCAGTAGCAAGCAAGACACTACCATTCCACAAAAGGAGATTAATTTTGGATAGAAATCCCTTTTTGGGAGACTATAAAGTGAAAAGTTAGATACAACATGTAGCATAGATAAATAGCATGGGAGCTTAACTCCTATAAGAATACAGTGCTAGGAGCCGAGGAAAAGAATTCTCTGTATATCTACACAGATGTAAAGCCTATTGAGTTCAGTGGGACTTACTCCTGGTTAAGTATGCAGGGAATTACAGGCTAATGCTGCAAGCCTATACATATTTACCTGGGATTAAACCCCATTGAACTCATGGGTGTAGGAGACAGTTGCCCCCCAGATTAAGTAAAACAATAGAAATAACTAACTGATCAATCATGTTGGTTCTTCCCCCTTATAAAAATCCGCCCCCCAACAAAAATCTTGGTTACACCCATGATTGAACTGGGTAAGATTTACTTCTGAATAGATGTGGAAGATTGGGCTATAAGGTATTATTATTAATATCCACAAAATTGATTCATTTGCTGCTCCTTAATGACTAGTTTCCTGTTTCACCAGGATGTTTTTGAAAACAGCTTCATTTAAAACAGAACGACACACTGGTATTGCAGGCAAATGTGCTGCTAAAAATCACGCGTTTGGTGCCAATTGGTTTGCTGTAATCTTTCAAGATTGGTTAAAGGCTATAAATGCATTTGGAAGAGCCTTGTTACAAGATACATTAAGACTTCAATCCAATCTTGCGCAGGATTAAGCTCCAATGAATAAGCAGAATGGCTTATTTCCAAGTATACACTGTACCATGATTACTGCAATTCCAACCCATGACCTTTATAGAGAGAAGGTCAGGGCAAGTGCAGCTCTGCTGCTTCCTTCTGCTGGACCTCTCAGCAGCTTTCAACACCTATGACCACTTTGTCTTTCTGTACCGATTCTGTGGGATGCATTTTGGCAGCACTGTAGTGTTGTAGCTCCACCTCTTACATGTGGGGATGGTGTCCAGAGAGTTGCATTGGGAGTGTGCTCTCCACTCCCTTGGTGGATGCCACACGGCACTATTTTGTCCCAACTGCTCTTAAACATCTATAGGAAACCACTGGGAGCTGTGTTTAGGTGTTTGGGAACAAGGTGCCATCAGTACGCTGATGAGATGCATCTCAGCTACATCTGAGTCAGGAGAGGCTTTGCAAACTCTGGACCAGTGCCTGGATGCAGTGTTGAGCTGGATGAGGGTCAATAAACTGACCTTGAATCCTGGAAAGGCAGAGATCTTGTGGTTGGGTGGTACCTGTGTATGGCAGATAGGTCCGCTGCCTGCAATGGGTGAGGTTGCACTCTATCTGAAGGAGCAAGTAGGTAATCTGGGGGTACTTCCTGGCCCAAATATGTCACTACAGGGCCAAGTAAACTCTGTGGCCAAGAGTATTTTTTTACCAGCTCTGGCTATTGTGGGAGAGGGATTATTGATTTGTTTTTGTTATTTTTATTTGTTTTTCTTCTTATTTTTCTTATGCTATTCTCACGTTCTTTTTAATATTGTAATTTGAACCTCCCTGAGATCTATGGATGAGGGGTGATATGCAAATTTAATAAATAAAAACAAATAATAACAATAATGCCAGCTGCAGCCATTCCTGGACTGTGACAGGCAGACCACGGAGGTTCATGCATTGGCAACCTCAAGGCATGACTACTGCAATGCACTTTATGAGGGGCTGCCCTTAGTATAGAGTTGGAAGGGACCCCAAGGATCATCCAGCCCAACCCCTTGCAATGGAGGAATCTTAACTAAAGCATCCATGACAGATGGCCCTTGCATCATCCACAAACAAGGGGGACTTATCTCTTGATAAATTTTGGAGGGAAAATATTTTTTGTCCACCACTAAGAGTAACTGCTTTTCCCTTCAAAATTTGTCCAGGACTCTTAGCTTTGAGCTTTAGATTCTCCCACTCTACAGTACAGTGGTACCTCGGGTTACATACACTTCAGGTTACATATGCTTCAGGTTACAGACTCCGCTAACCCAAAAATATTACATGGGGTTAAGAACTTTAAATATTACCTGGGGAAACTCACCCAGATGGGCGAGTATTATTATTATTATTACAGCTTTCAATGAATGCTGAAGAGGCGATGCAGCTGTTTACTCTTTGACACCTGAGATGGATATTACCCTGTTCTTGTGACTTTAATCTGTTTTAACTGTTCTTAATCTTGAATTCTGAGTACAGTGCTACCTCGGGTTACAAACACTTCGGGTTACAGACTCCGCTAACCCGGAAGTAGTACCTCGGGTTAAGAACTTTACCTCAGGATGAGAACAGAAATCATGCTCCGGGGGCGCGGCGGCAGCAGGAGGCCCCATTAGCTAAAGTGGTGCTTCAGGTTAAAAACAGTTTCAGGTTAAGAACAGACTTCCGGAACGAATTAAGTACTTAACCCGAGGTACCACTGTACAGGCATTTGCAACAGAAGGCTGTTGGAATAACATGGCTTGTAGTCCTGGCTTAGAACATCAACTCAGCCAAAGGATTCCTCAACATATTAGTTTCTTCTGTTGCATTACTGCAGGAGTAGTTATGATTCTAGTATGATTTTAATATTTTATTGTACCTGGAAGCTGCTCTGAACAGCCTGCATGGCTAGAAGAGGCAGAAGATAAATAACATATAACATATATATGTAACAGAGATTTATTAGCTTGTTGCTCTCCCTGAGGTCATTGCTGATTCCCGCCCCCACCCCCCTTCCCCAAGCCTGGTGGAAAGTTGTTAATTTTGCCCGTCTGTTGCTTGAACGCTTTCTATGCTTTGGGCAAGAATTGCTGTGGTAACAGCAAGTGACTGTGGTTCTGTGAACTGTGCAGTAAACCCTTGTGTTATTTTGTACTGATGAAAACAGGGAACCCGGTTTTCAATGTTTTGAGCAGGAGGCCATTTATAGCCACATCGCAATGATAAATAGAAACCCTCCTGTTAATCTTGCTTTGTAAAGAGCTTTTAGGACTGCAGGTTACCAGAGCCCTAATCTGCCTGTTTGTAAACAGACAGAGCTTGTGGCCTCTGGTGCACAGAGCTATATTATGTAGCTCAGCAACTGATTTCTGCAAAAAAAGGCCTGTTTTTCATCTTCAATTAAAGTGTGCAACATAATATATGCAAGTGGTTGGTGTGTTTTTTTACAGTCATAATAGGAAACATTTTTAGATTCCCATGAAGGGCTGCTTATGATAGAAGAGTGCTCTCTCAGCCTTTAAATTCAAACAAGAACAACTCAGTGTAAACCTGTACAAAATGGTACATCTGATTCATGTTTTGGGAACACAAACTTTTGGCTGTTGCAGAAATTTAAAAGAAGTAGATGGATGTTTGTTAAGCTAGCCAGTCAAAAATTCAGAGTTTTTGGATCTGTGGTTTTTTTCATACCACCGAGTGTTTCTTCACTTGGAAAGGAAATGGGAGGTCGGTGGTATTGTTTTTATTTATAATATATATTTCTAGCATTTCCTCCAGGGAGTACAAGATGATCCATGTGGTTCTCTTAAAGCTATTTTTAAAGCTTGAAAAAGAAACAAAGAAAGAACAATATATAGGTCAACATCAAATATCAAGCATTTTTCAACTTGAAAATTAAAATAAATAAAACAAAGAAAAAGACTTCCGATTCTCTGTCTAGCAGCTTTAAAAACATATGGAAAACTCTTACTCTAGAATAATACCCAACCCTTCTACTTTCCATAAACCTAGATATCATGAGTACATTTTCCTTTTATGCCTTTGCGTATGTCAATTTAAGAAGGATGTTGACAAGCTGGAACGTGTGCAAAGGAGACTGACCATGATGATCAAGGGTCTCAAAACCAAGCCTTATAAGGAACTGTTGGAGGAGCTGGGTATGTTTAGCCTGGAAAAGAGGAGACTGAGAGGAGATATGATAGCCATCTTCAAATATCTCAAGGGTTGCCACACGGAAGGTAGAGCAAGCATGTTGTCTCCTGCTCTGGAGGTTAGGACTTGAACCAGTGGCTTCAAGTGACAAGAAAGGAGATTCTGACTAAACATCAGGAAGAATTTTCTGACAGTAAGAGCAGTTCGACAATAGAATGGTCTCCCTTGGGAGGTTGCGGACCTTTCTTTCTTGTGGGTTTTTAAGCAGAGTTTGGATGGCCATCTTTTCATGGATGCTTTAGCTGGGATTCCTGCATTGCAGGGGGTTGGTCTAGATGACCATTAAGGTCCAACTCTACAATTGTGTGATTCTATGAATACCAGTTGCTGGGAATCAGAAGTCTCTTCCTTTAAATTCCTGGGAGTTTACCTTAGTAAAGACCTCACTTGGAAAAACAATATAACTCAGGTGGTTAGGTAGGCCCAACAGAGACTCCATTTCCTCAGGGTCTTGCGAAAGAACAATGTTAAACAACAATTGATGACCTCCTTCTACCGGTCCACAATACAATGGTACCTTGGGTTACATACACTTCAGGTTACATACGCTTCAGGTTACAGACTCCGCTAACCCAGAAATAGCACCTCGGGTTAAGAACTTTGCTTCAGGATGAGATCAGAAATTGTGCTCTGGCGGCACGGCGGCAGCAGGAGGCCCCATTAGCTAAAGTGGTGCTTCAGGTTAAGAACAGTTTCAGATTAAGAACGGACCTCCGGAAAGAATTAAGTATGTAACCAGAGGTACCACTGTAGAAAGTGTCCTCTCATATTGTATCACTGTGTGGTACGTTGGCTTGACAGCCATGGACAGAAAGTCTTTACAGAAGGTGGTGAACACAGCACATGATATCATGGGTTGTCCCCTGAGCCTGCTAGATGACATCACAAGGGATCTATGCCATAGGAGAGCAAGAAAAATTCTCAGGGACGATTCACACCCTGGCCACAACTCTCTAATCTTCTACCCTCGGGCAGGAGATATAGAAGTATAATCAGTCGTACCAACAGGCTAAAAAACAGTTTCTATCCGTGGGCTGTTAGGCTGCTGAATGGAAAATAATATAGTGCAATGGACTTTCAGGGTTGGTGTGTTGTGTGACAAGCACACAGAGTGCAATGAGATTGAATGTTGGGGGAGGAGGCTTGGTTAATTTCATTGTACAGTGGTACCTCGGGTTATACATGCTTCAGGTTACAGACACTTTAGGTTACAGACTCTGCTAACCCAGAAATAGTACCTCGGGTTAAGTACTTTGCTTCAGGATGAGAACAGAAATCATGTGGCGGTGGCGGCAGCGGGAGGCCCCATTAGCTAAAGTGGTATCTCAGGTTAAGAACAGTGTCAGGTTAAGAACGGACCTCCAGAAATAATTAAGTTCTTAACCTCCGGTACTACTGTACACAGGTTGTACATTGACAATAAAGGTATTTGTTACATATTGGGTTTAACAAATTTTATGTTACAAGGCGCGTTCTAACCAATCGTATAAGTGTTGGTAGATGAACGTTCTAATGGCAAGTAAGCGCATGCGCTTTCAGTTGTCAACAGTCAGTTCGTTGCTTGGGTTTATTATTGTGTTGTCCAGTCAGTTTAGTTCTTGTGTTCCTATGAGTGAGCAGTTGTCACTGACAAATGTTGAATAAACTTAGTTGAGGAACTTATACTGCCTTGGGCTTCTGACTTTTTCCAAATATTTAACAGTATTATTATTCTTATTATTCAGTGGGGAGAGTGCTGTTGCCCTCCTGGCCCCGCTTCTCATAGGCTTCTTGGTGGCGTCTCTAAAAAACAGGATGCTGGACCAGATGGGCCATTGGCCTGATCCAGCAGAACTCTTCTCATGTTCTTATGTATGTATGTAGCACCAGGAAGGATGCTGTTTCCTTTAGTTCAGCTCCATAAATAGAGAAAAACAGTTCTTGGACCAGTTGTATTCATAATTTCTTAATGGCATGAAGAAGTGATGCATCCTTTGAGCCTTCAGAAATAGTTAAGAGCTTCCAATTTTGCATTGGAGGCTTTTATTCCTATTAATGCAAACTGTTTGCATTTATATGTTTATGTCAACCTATCATTGGCATAATTGCACATCAAAACTGCTGGTGACATGTCTGTCAGTGTTGTCCCATATTCTGTAAGTGTAAGGAGTGAAATACTGTGGAGTTAGGCTGTTTTAAGCCAAATGACTTCAATGGGATTTAAGCCTTAGCTATCAGTGGCCGTAAGGCGTTCAGTGATCAGATGTAGAAGTTGCACTTTGGAGCTGCGTGTGTGCATGCTTGTCTCTTGAAAAAATGTTTGTGTGCAAGTTTAGGTTCATCTAGAACTCTCATTGTTTCCATGGCAAACTAGGATAAAAGTAAATCAGTAACATCCACATACGTAAACACTGCTGCTTCTGCATGCTCCAGGGACAACAAATTTATCTTTTATTAGTGATATATTTTGCTTTTCTTGGCCGATTCCATACTTCTGCTCATACGGTGAATTTCTGGAAGCTTATGAATGCTTCCAGTTTGGGATGGAAGCTGGAATTTTCTCAATCTATTTTTATCAGAATCTGCCTTATACCAGATCAGAAGATTTGTCCATCTCGCCCACTGCCTGGTACTGCTCTCCAGGCCTAGATCTTTCTCATCACCTGCTACTCGGTCCTTTTAACTAGAGATGCCAGGGATTAAAGTTAGGACTTTAAGCGTGCAAGCCATGTTCTCTGGTCTCTACCCATTACCATCATAGATGCTGATGCTAGGAGCATCTAATATGGCACACAGTTCCATTTGATCAGAACTGAACATAGGAAGTTGCCTTGTGTCAGCACACTAGAGCCCTGTCTACACTATACATTTAAAGCAGTTTCATTCCACTTTAAAGAAGCATGTCCTCTGTCAAAGAATCCTGAGAACTGTAGTTGGTTAATGGTGCCAATCGTTGCTATGAGAACCCCATTCCCTTCACGGAACTTCAGTTCTTAAAAGTGGTTTAACCACCAATCATTTCCCCCCTGGAATTCTGGGAACTGTAGCTCTTGTGAAAGGAATAGGGGTCCCCTAACAAGCTACACAATGACAAACCTAGACAGCATCTTAAAAAGCAGAGACATCACCTTGCCAACAAAGGTCCGTATAGTTAAAGCTATGGTTTTCCCAGTAGTGAAGTATGGAAGTGAGAGCTGGACCATAAAGAAGGCTGATTGCTGAAGAATTGATGCTTTTGAATTATGGTGCTGGAGGAGACTCTTGAGAGTCCCATGGACTGCAAGAAGATCAAACCTATCCATTCTGAAGGAAATCAGCCCTGAGTACTCACTGGAAGGACTGATCCTGAAGCTGAGGCTCCAATACTTTGGCTACCTCATGAGAAGACAAGACACCCTGGAAAAGACCCTGATGTTAGGAAAGATTGAGGGCACAGGGAGAAAGGGACGACAGAGGACGAGATGGTTGGACAGTGTTCTCAAAGCTACCAGCATGAGTTTGACCAAACTGCGGGAGGCAGTGGAAGACAGGAGTGTCTGGCGTGCTCCGGTCCATGGGGTCACGAAGAGTCGGACACGACTAAACAACAACAACAACAACAACAACGAGCTACAGTTTCCTGGATTCTTTGTAAGGGTGCTGCAGTGACTATTTAAAGTGGTATGATACAGCTTCAAAAGAATAGTGTGGATGGATGACGACAGCTTGACTGCATTGGGCTGCATTTTCTAAGCTTTGGTTTTGAGCTGAACTGGACCACAGATTAATGCCCAAGAGTATTACGCAGCAAAATGACTTGAAATTATATATATCACTGGTGGGGACCAATTGTTTCTTTTAATGGAATGCTGGTCTAGTCCCAAGCTTGTGGTTTTACCACTGGCACTCTGGAAAGCTACACAGCTTTTATGAGAACTCCTAAGCGATGCCTAATTTCTTTTCTTTTGCAAGAAGTTCTCCAAAAGGCTCCCAAAAGAAACAAAGGGAAAACGTGGATCTCGGCTAGAACCAAGTGCTTGACTGGAGCAATTCATTTTTCTAAAAGGCAAGTGGGAGCTGTTCTCGGCTTGAGTGTAGTGGAGGGAAAATAACTATTTACTCTTTGGTGTGTAGTTCTATTGATTTCATTTTCTTTTTCTTGGGTTTAATAGATATATGAAACAGGTTATCAGAGGGTTTGTATGCGGTTCTCCAAGCTGTTCATAAATTGTAGTTAGTGAAAGCTGTTCATACATCATTCTTTAATATGTAGTGGAATGAAGTGGAATAAAGCTTGATTTCTCTTTGCGCCTTTTATTGCCTTGCAAGGCCTATGCTTAATTATAGCCATAATAAAATTTAGCAGTGTAAAAGTGAGCAATATAAAAGGAACACAACAGTTTATTCTTTGTTATGACTACCAAGTATCCGAGGGGTTTTCTTCTGATTCTCTTACTCAGTCGAAAGAAGAGGCAGGGAGGAAGATGAAGTATCTGGAACTAGTTTAGAACTTGTGGTTTTTAGAGGACTTGACCAAACTTTCGTTAAACTGCCCCACAGCTACTTTGTGTCCTTGAAGGTAAAATCTCTCCCTTGCCTTGCTACATGTTCTTATGAATGCTATAGTACTTGGTTTTTTTAAATGAAATAATAATTAATAAGACCTAATTCCTGTCTTTGGTGCTGGAGGAGACTCTTGAGAGTCCCATGGACTGCAAGAAGATCAAACCTATCCATTCTGAAGGAAATCAGCCCTGAGTGCTCACTGGAAGGACCGATCCTGAAGCTGAGGCTTCAATACTTTGGCCACCTCATGAGAAGAGAAGACTCCCTGGAAAAGACCCTGATGTTGGGAAAGATGGAGGGCACAAGGAGAAGGGGACGACAGAGGACGAGATGGTTGGATGGTGTTCTCAAAGCTACCAGCATGAGTTTGACCAAACTGCGGGAGGCAGTGGAAGACAGGAGTGCCTGGCGTGCACTGGTCCATGGGGTCATGAAGAGTCGGACACGACTAAATGACTGAACGACAAATTCCTGTCTTACCATAGTGATGTGAATGTTGCTTCTACATGGCAGCTCTGTTGTTTTATTCTGGTTTCATGAGAGATTCACGCATCTCATGCGGTCTTCCTTGCTGCATGTTTGTTTGTTTATTGTTGTTTTGGTGACATGCTATTACTCCCATACCAATGTGTGGAGTGTAGGAACTGGGCCTTAGACAAGGAATTGCTTCACTTGACCAGATTATAGCTCCATTGTGCCACCAACTGTACCAACGTGGCAATTTTGGGTAGCTCACAAATGAGGCATGAGAGAGAAGGATATCTCTTGTTCCTAGCGATCTAAATGTATCATTCTTGCCCCCAGCATCCAGGTGCTGTTTCTTTTGGATGTTGCGTTTAACCTTAATATTTCTAGGCTTAAAATGAAGGCCTCCCCTGCTCAGAAAACAAAACGGAAGCACCCTAATGAGGAAATTGGTTTATAAGAGGGACACGCTTAGAAAGTGACCCCATTGCACAGTAGGGGAATTAGTGGTGACCACCACAAGATGCAACAGGTGAGTGCATGCGATTCTTAATCCTTGTTCAGTACTATGCAATATTCCAGCCACACAGAAATTATTTGCATGCATTTCTCACATTTCTCCGTCCTAGATCCTGGCACGCAAGTGGTATTATCGGAGCTGAAGGACACATTCACACCGGGCAAAAGCACTTGAGCAGGGTGCCCGTGATTGGTATGGCCAGGGAAGGAGAGAGGAAGGCTGTGTTCAGTCTCCAGGCCTGAGATTCCTCAGCCCTGCTCTACTGCCTCAGACCAAGGTCTTCAACATCAATAGCTGCCTGGCACTTTATTTGAACAGGAGACGGGAGGGATTGAATCTGCAACTTTCTGTACAAGAAAACATGCTTTCTAATCCACAGTCCCTTCCCATGGTTCCTTCCACACACTTCTCTTGATAATGGATCATAGTTGGTACCACAGCAGGGGGGGGGGAAGTGCCCCCTGCAAACAAGGAGCCCCCCCCCCAGTTGCTGAACTCCTGCTGTTAACATACGTTCTTTCAGAGATCTTAGCATGTGGGACACAATTCTTCCACCTAGAATTATACCTTTCTGTGCCCCCTCCTGATTTTCTTCTGGTGCCACCACGACTCTGGATTGGAACTGATGGACAGAGTCAGGTTTGGATTATACTGTTGTTTCCCAAACTTGGGTCTCCAGCTGTTTTTGAACTACAATCCCCATCATCCCTGGCCACTGGTCTTGTTAGCTAGGGATGATGGGAGTTGTAGTCTAAATACTAAACGGTGTTTTAGACCTTCCAGCTGCTGCTCTCTGCAGTGGAGTTTGCAACTTGACTAACAGAATTACGGATTTAAAATCTTAACTATTTGCCCCCCCTCCAATTCTTTAGTGTTTCTTAAACTGGAGCTGGGTAGCTGAGGTCAGCAACGTGCTTCTCCGAAATAGTTAGGCTGCGTTAACCTGCCCTTAGTGGGATCTTAATTTTAACAAGGCATATTGCGTAAAAGTAAAAGCAGAGTGCGTGGGAGGAATAGCTGTGAGAATCTTTGGCGTTCTGTTTCTCTCGCTTGGAACCACGTACGTTGCCGTAGCGCACATCAGCTGCGTGAGCCTATTAGCTGGCTTCGGTGTCAAAAGCTTCAATGGCAGAAGATAATGAGTAGAGTTCATTCACTCTGTGCAATTTTGCATCTATTCATAACCTCTTTGCTGGAGGTAGAAAGTGCTTCCATTCATTATAGCGTATAGCGTTCAAAAGTAATTTCATTGATAAGGTCTGTGTTTCCGTCATAGTGCTCCTACATATATATGAGTCATCCGTAGCTTTTATTATTCTAAGTCGTTTAGCGGAAAAATTAACTCTGGGATTTTTTTTTTTGCATGTCCCCCTCCCTGTCCCTCATTAGCTCTCCTTTCCTCACATGGGGGTACACTGTCTCCACATTTGCTGAAGTTCAGTTTGATTTTTTTTCAAAAGCATCTTGCTCTGTTCAAATTGCAAAATCTCAAACCAGCTGGATGAAATCACAGTACACTAGTACACAGTATCCCCTCTTGGTTCTGGAGGTCTGTGATTCTCTCTTTGTGTTAACAGCAGAGGTGATGTTTGTCCTTCTTTGCCTTTATCTTCCACCACTGCTGTGCTTGAAAAGTGAATGAATAGATTTCCATTCCTAGGGAGGAACACAACTGAAGGATCAAGTTCTGCCTTCCCTTTTTGCCCCACACTTTAACATCCTCTTGGACCTTTAGGTCAGCTACTTGGAAATGTAGATGACCAGTGGAAGGCTTACTCTGTAGTACGACTTGAATGTTCTAAGGCACTGGATTTGAGGCTTCAGTCACTTCACGGATATGGGTTTGAATCCCACAGCTGCCAGTCCATTGAGTGGAAGGCCATAGCTCAGTGATAGACCTATTTGCTTTGCATGCACAGGCTCCCAGATTTGAGGCCTAGCAGCTCCAGGTAAGGCTAGGGAATTCCCCTGGACAGCTGCTGCCAGCCAGTGTACGCAATACAGATCTAGAAGGACCAATGGTCTGACTTGGTGTAAGACAGCTTCCTATGTTTATGCCAAAATGGGATTTTTTTTTATTTTATTCTCACATGTTCATTTGTTCCTTGGAGCTCAAAATTAGCAGTGGCTGTGGTAGTTCAGCTTCTTTATTTTTTCCCTAGGGATTTTCCCCCCCTGGGGTGGTGAGAAATAGCTTACTCTGAGTAAATTCTCAGAATATGTATTTTGATAAATTTTAGCTCATCTCTAGCTAAAACAATAGTATCCTAGAATGCTAAATGAGAAGGGATCCTTGCAAAGAAGGAATTTGCAACTGCCCCATACAGGAATCGAACTTGCAGCTTTGGCGTCATTAGCACCACGCTCTAACCAACTGAGCCATAACATACGTGTGATATTGCCTACAGACCCTCCTGGATATTAAGATCTGTGGGGGGGGGGGGCGGGCGGGGCGGCATCTTGGTAGTTCCACCTTCCTCAGAGGTTCAGGGGGTGGACGTTGGCCCAGGAGAAGCCCCTAAATTGTGGAGTTCCCTCCCCTCAGAGGTATGTCTGTCTTGTTCACTATACAACTTTCAACAAATGCTGAAGAGGCGATGCAGCTTTTTACTCTTTGACACCTGAGATGGATTTCACCCTGTTCTTGTGACTTTAATCTGTTTTAACTGTTCTTAATCTTGAATTCTGAGTACAGTGGTACCTCGGGTTACAAACACTTCGGGTTACAAACTCCGCAAACCTGGAATTAGTACCTCAGGTTAAGAACTTTACCTCAGGATGAGAACAGAAATAGTGCGGAAGCGGGAGGCCCCATTAGCTAAAGTGGTACCTCAGGTTAAGAACGGTTTCAGGTTAAGAATGGGCCTCCGAAACGAATTAAGTTTGTAACCAGAGGTACCACTGTAGCTTCAACCCGCCTTCTAATTACCTGCTGGTGAAGGACAAGGTAATAAATTTAACAAAGACGACAGTGATGATGATGATATTGATAATAAGATGCAGGCCAATGACGGTCAGAGGACAGTGCTCTTTTCTCAGTGCTAGAGATTGGAGTAGATGTGCTTGTGTAACTGTAGTGATGGTGACCAACTTGGGATGGCCTTTAAAAGAGTGTTAGTGTTATCCTCCATCAATGTGTCTATCAATGACTAGCAGCCATGATGGCTCTGCTCTGCTTTGGGATTCCAGTTCCTGGGAATCATTTTTGGGAAGAGTGCTGCTGGGCTTGTGTCCTGCTTGTGGGTTTCCCATAGGAATCTGTTTGGCCGCTGTAAGAACAGGATACTGGACCAGATGGGTTCTCTTTGGCCTGATCCTACAAGCCCTTGTTATGAATAGTTTGGAAATGGGCGCCCAGGTTACAAGTGCTAAGAGTGAGCCTGCAAATTAGCTCATGTGTGGCACGTGAATTATAGACAAGTGCAGTGACTAGACAATTGACTTTTTAATGGAGTCTGCTATAGCGATAAAGTTCCTGCAGATGGACATTTTGTAATATAGTCAGACAAATTGTATTCCCGTTTATTAAAGCAGATTCTTCCGCAGGCTAGGGACAAGTTCAACACATTGATATTCTTCAAATTTTAATTAATAAGTGATGCTCACATTTATAATTTATCCACCTTTGTATATTGCAGAATAGGCCATGTGGAACCCATGAAGTTTCCCCTGTAAATAGGAAATTTATAAATAGCATTTGATAATTATAGACTTATGGCTGAATGTACAGGCTGTGGCACTTTTCTGTAATTATGGATGTGTGGTAATTATCAACAGAATCGTTTAATTAAATGACTGCCTTTTTTTGTTAGGTTCTAAATGGAGAATGTAAAATGTATCAATTTGGCCCTTGCCCTACAAAATCCACTAAGCCCAAGGGGCTACTTGAAGCCTTGGATATGAACATTTTGAAAGACTACGTATGTGCTACATATTTTATTTTCAGTGATGGGGAAACTGTGGTCTTCCAGCTGTTTTTGGACTACAGTTCCCATCATCCCTGAACACTGGTCCTGATAGCTGGGGATGGTGGGAGTTATAGTCCCAAAACAGCTAGAGACCCAAATTTGGGAAACACTGGTGTACACAATACTTTGCTAGATGGACCAGTGCTCTCACTCTAGTTGGCCACTGAAAGAACAGGGGGCTGGACTATGTTACTATGTTTGGCTCCACCCCCTGTGTGTAGTGGTCTCTATGTTTACAACCACATGCATACAGGGTTAAGATCTGTACATGCTTGCATATAACTTGTACATGCTCCAGATGTTCATGCTATGCATGGTGGATGTCATGGAGCAAACCAAGTCATCATGCATGGCAAGCTGGTGTGTGCAGTGTTGAGAATGGGACTAGTCAGAGCAGCAGTAAGTAGGTGCAAGGGTTGCCATATGTCCTCTTTTTCCAGGACATGTCCTCTTTTTCATAGGTATGTGAAATGAGAGTTGTCATAGAGATCCATAGTTAAAAGTAGAAGTTGGCAAATGTGTCCTCTTTTCTGCTCTTCAAAATATGGCAACCCTAATTATCCAATGTGTTCTGCCCCCACAGGGTTCAGTTATTAGCAAATCTGAGTATTAGGTAGAAGGAATAACAGTGCTTCCCCTTTCAGAAAAGATAGTGCCTTTCCCCCTTTTTAGACCTCAAGTCAGGTTGGGAAATGTAGGCATAGCAAGATTCTAGTTTTTCTTTACTCTTCCCATAGCAGGAAGAAACCTCCCTTCCTCCTTTGTTTCAGTGATCTTGCATACCAGGAAGATGGGCGAATTCACTCATTCTTACATAACTACACAAAAAACTTCATAAAAAGCTTCTAACCATTTTCATTCAGAGCCAAAGAACAGCCTATTGGAATGTGAGTAAATATTTCTACATGTGCCTTGTGATCTTCAATAAATCTGTGTATGAGAACTTTGTGGAGTTTTGTTCAATGCTATCCAGAAGTCTCAAAGGGACGCAGGTGGCGCTGTGGTGTAAACCTCTGAGCCTCGGGCTTGCCAATTGGAAGGTCGGCGGTTTGAATCCCCGCGGCAGGGTGAGCTTCCATTGTTCAGTCCCTGCTCCTGCCAACCTAGCAGTTCGAAAGCACATCAAAGCGCAAGTAGATAAATAGGCAGCCCTCTGGCGGGAAGATAAACAGTGTTTCCGTGTGCTGTTCTGGTTCGCCATAAGCGGCTGGCCACATGACCCAGAAAAACTGTCTGCAGACAAATGTCAGCTCCCTCGGCCAATAAAGCCAGATGAGTGCCGCAACCCCAGAGTTGTTCGTGACTGGACTTAACTGTCAGGGGTCCTTTACCTTTTACCTTTTATCCAGAAATTTCAGGACAAAATACGACATACGAGTTCCAGTTGTCCAGTGAAGGTGGCTAAAATTTATGAGAGATCTGTAACTGCACTTGAACTTGGTTAAACATTTACTTATATTTCTAACACAAGATATGAAATATACACGCATAAATGAAAAACTGGAGGGAACGGACATCAGACTAATAAAAAAAGAGAGACTCTAATAGGACAGAAAAGCCCTGCAGTGTTTGGGGGTAAAAAAATAATTGTAAAGGCTTGCCTAGCAGGATGAAGTATACATGATTAAACTGAACATGCTGCAAGCCACAAAATAATTAATTCATAAAAGGGAAGCCACAGTGTAAGAAGATTATATTAACAAGCTTACAAACACAATCCCAAATAAACAATGATATTAAATCCCACACAACAGTTAGAAGTTTTTGCAACCAACTGTTGACAAACTTTAGATATCATCAAATTTTTAGAGATTTTAGATAACTTTAGTTAGTAGTTAGTAAATGTGATCGGGACACCCACCCACCCACCCACCCAAATAAAAATCCTCACTTCTGGAAGAAAGGCTTAAGATGCAGCTTAGAAGTTAATTGTGCTCCAAGCTGATATATATATAGGCCCTCTGAGAATCCAAAATAAACAGTCTATCCCATCAGCACAGCTTCCCTGCATTAATACTGTTGAAAAGTACTAGGCAATTGGATGTTTGGGGGAAGGCTAGTGCGTCAATGTAGGAGCATAAGAAGCTGACATAAGAGTCAGACCGTTGCCCCTTCTAGCGCATTCCTATCTAGGAACACCAGGGGCCGAATCTGTGTCCTTCCCACTGAAGCTACATCCCTTCTCCAAAGCTCCAAGCAGCCAGTGTGGTGTAGAGGTTAAGAGCAGTAGACTCGTAATCTGGTGAACCAGGTTCGCATCCCTGCTCCTCCACATGCAGCTGCTGGGTGACCTTGGGCCAGTCACACGTCTCTGAAGTCTCTCAGCATCACTTACCTCACAGAGTGTTTGTTGTGGGGAAGGAAGGGAAAGGAGATGGTTCGCTGCTTTGAAATTCCTTAGGGTAGTGATAAAGAAGGCTATCAAGTCCAAACTCCAACTCTTCCTCCTCCTCTTCTTCTTCCATAAATGCTGTATCTTGTGGTTAGTTGGGGGTACCAGTTTCATGCTGTCTTGTTAAATTATGTCCTTTTAACCCACCCTTCCTCCAAGGAGCTGAGAGCGACATGCGTATTCTCACAACAAACCTCTAAGATAGGCTAAGGAGGGAGTTGCTGCGCCAACGTCACCCAGTAAGCTTTTATGGTTTAGTGTGGACCTGGGTGTCCAACACTATAATTGCTACACTACACTGGCACTCACAAAATTTCTACTTTCTGCATATTAACTAAGAAGTAAGATGGGAGAATCTATCTCAGTGGCTGCTGGACGTATTTGAAAAGACTCATTTACAGAGAGTTATAAACATCTACTTTTGAGCAATTTATGGAAAAACTTAATGTATTAGATTTCATTTGAAAAACTGCCTATGATACCAAAATTAAATTGTCTTTTATGGCATATACTGATACTCTTTTCTGTCTCTTCTTACTTCCCCATATCACAAACCTGTTATCCCTCTTGGCAAATTTCTCCCTGTTTGTGCATCCTATTCGTCCTCATCCAAACTACATGGCTTCAATCTACTCCTTATTTATTCACATAGAAAGTAGAACAGGGTCTTCCCTTCATTTTCTTTCTTTATTAATTTCTTTCTTTTAGTATCGCACCCTTCCTTCATTAGGAGTCATTTTCTTTTCCCCCCATTTGAAGTTGTTGTGCTACACTCTCTAAATACAGCGGGCGACTTCTAGGGAAATTCATCTGAGGGATACAATCTGCTGTTTTTGTTTCTGTTTTGCTTTCTCACTGCATCTTGAAAAGGAAAAAGTAATCATTTTATAAATTTATAGTTGTAGGAAAACATATACTGTATTTTAAATGCTGGAAACAGTTTCATAAGCTGAATTTCATGAGTCCTCCATGATCTGGCTCAATTTTTAAATGGCAGAGTGATTTAAATGATTTTTGTCCTATCTTTCTCTTATGGACCTCAGGGTAGCACACATGCCAGATCCCCCCCCCGCAATTCTTTTAAAAATAGATTAGACTAAGAAATACAGACAGAAATACAGATTAGACTAAGAAATACAGACAGTCACCTGGTGAGGTTTGGGGTTAAGAAAGTATTTAAACCCAAGCCTTGGTGATCCCAGATCAACACTCTAAGCCAGTGGTTTTCAGTGTAGTGGTCCTGACCCCTGGAGGGGGGCAGTGGGATTACCTAGGGGGCACAATGAGGCAATGGAGTGGCAGAGGGTGGCACTGAAGTTGTAAATGACTATCAGACTTTGAAAAGCTGGTCTCACTGGATCAAGTTTTGTTGATTAAATCCTTCTAATTGGATTTTGAATAAATGTGCAAATACTTTTTTATTGCTTTGAATTTATTCTTTTTTCCCCTTTGGTGGATCCTGCAAATTGCTATTTTGAAGAATGATTTTTATAGGCAGCACTGGGAATGAGTTTATGGAATCAAGGGAGCAGCGCCCCCCAAACATTTGGGAACCACTGCTCTAACCACTTGTACTGTACTGGGTCAAATATATGAATTAACCGCTGTTAATGCTCTTCCGCCTGGTCAGCAGCATGAGTGGTAAAATGGTAAATAATCTAATAAAGCAATTTGGGACAAATCTCATGCCACATTTTGCTTCTCCATTAGCAGTGCTGTTGTCAAGTCAAATATGCCATCACCCAATTGAAAGTTTCCCCTATAAGGCAGGACGTATTAATGATTGTGTTGTTATCAGTGCTTTGCAAAGCTTTGTCTCACAAGCTGCCTTGAAATGCAACTAGATTACATCTATTGGCTACATCCCTGTCAGCTCTTATTGTCATCTTGTCACGGGCAGTAATCTGATGGGTTAAGGGATGACCTGTTTCTTTATAAGCTCTTGTTATCGTCCCATTAGTCCATATACTTGGCCAATAGGATGTGTTGCAGGGTGAGAATGCTGTGCGTCAGTTAGTTGTGCATAAACACGTGCCCGATATCCCGTCAAGGCTGCAGTCCTGTACACATGTACTTGGAGGGTAAGCTTCATTTAAATCAGACTAAGGAGGCTGCACATCGCTCACTCAGAGTAGCAAGGGAAGTCGTGGGGCAGGATATGGTTCTGCATTTGCATCTTCATCTTAGGAAATCCCACATATCCGTAAGAAAGTAGTGGGGATGGGCCTACCGATCTCTGATCTGTGGAGTGAAACACCAAAGGGCTCAACACACATTCAAACAACACAGAACAGTCCTATGTTTCACCAGTTTCTGGAAACTCAATAACACAGCTGTTTAAGAAGCATAAAGAAGCAAGTGATTCCAAACATCACAGACATTGCCTTGCCTTGCACTCTCTCAATTGCCCATCTTCATGGGGGACCCCTGAGATTGGCAGAAGTACACAAAATCTTTACTGGGATGGAAAGCTATGAAATGGCCTAACAAGGACTTAGTGGTCTCAGTGTCCACAGAATACTGACTAAGGCCCCATCTGCAATGTACATTTAAAACAGTGATCATTATTTATTTATTTATTTATTTATTTAAATTTGTATACCATCTTATACCCGCAAATGTTTGGTTCTCAAATATTTTTCTCTGCCCCACACTTTCAGAATAAAATTTGCTCGTATCACACCAAACTTTTTATTGATAAGAAATACATTGGAAAACACAACTAGGATTGTCCTTGGTATTGCGTGGTGTTTGTGCTTTCATTTTGAAAAGCTGTCTATCCATCTCCTACTACACACACACACACACACACACACACACACACACACACAGAGTAAAAGGTGAAAGTAAAGGACCTCTGGACGGTTAAGTCCAGTCAAAGGCGACTATGGGGTTACGGTGCTCATCTCGCTTTCAGGCCAAGGGAGCCAGCGTTTGTCCACAGACAGCTTTCTGGGTCATGTGGCCATGACTACACAGCTTCTGGCACAACGGATCACCATGACGGAAGCCAGAGCACACGGAAATGCCGTTTACCTTTCCACTGGATCGGTATCTGTTTATCTACTTGCACTGGCATGCTTTCGAACTGCTAGGTTGGCAGGATCTGGGACAGAGCAATGGGAGCTCATTCCGTCGCGGGTTAATACTATTTTGTGATACCGTCGCAGGGTGATAGTATTTTGATACTACACTACACTGCAATATTTAAATGTTTATTTGATTGTCCTTGAATCTTCCTGCCACACCTTCCATCCTCTCCTGGTACAGCAGTGTGGTCACCACATCCTTTGAGAACCACAGATTTCAATCAATATGCTACCACTTTAAGCAGTCACAGGTCTCTCCCCTCCAAAAATCATGGGAGCTACTTTCCGTTGGCAATTTTCATTTATTCAAAGAAACTAGTGCCGGTTTTTCTAAAGACCTGAACACACATGTTTTCTGAAAAACTTTCTGGGGTTGGAAAATTACTCTCAAATCCCAGTTGGTGGCCATTGGGAGTAAAGGGTCTGAGTGAATTGGTGTTTATGTCTCCCACATCAGCCCTGCAGGTACATAAGTAGAGAATGTCTCTGGAGGAAGAAAGGTAAGCTCAGTGTAATTGAGGCCACACGGGGGTAAGAGTAGAATAATGACCAACACACAAAGGATAATTTCTGGGGAAGGAAACATTTAGAATGGGAGTTGTGTGTGCATGTGGAGGGTTAGTTATGTAAGTAAGTATTAACAATATATGTAATGCACTGACCTTAATCTAGTGTGAATACTGGACAGCTTGCTTTGGTGTTGTTCTGCATCTGTAGTGGGTGGGTGAGACAGCAAATTCTGGAGGTAAAAATGGTGGGTGTCTCCTTCTACTCCTTGCTGTGCAGGGATAATCTCTGCAAGGAGGTGCACATTTAATTTATAGATGGGGGGAAGCAGGAGAGCTCTGTATTTTCTTTCCACAGAAAGTAAGAGAAACTGTGACGATAAATCACAGAAAACTGGAGAGGCCAAGATGAAAATGTCACTGCCCAAACACAGAGTAATGAAAGATACAGCTGGAATTTTGTTCATGTTTTTTTTTTTTCATCTGCTAGAATTAACAAGACATTTTACCTGGCATGACATCAAAATGGTTGTGCCAATGTCATATTCCCTAAAGCGTTTCCCAAACCGAGGAAACTTCTTTCTTTAAGCCGAAATCTTTCAGTCAAATGTAACTTAATCGGAGAGTATTCTTAACAAACAAAAAGCAATTTGCTTACAGAGTCTGCATTTCTAAATGTCTTCCGATAGCCATCTTTTCTTACAGGGAGAGGCCACTAAATCCTTGAATATATTTGTGTTGCGAGAGCAATTAATGTATGGGAGTACAGCTGAGCCAGAATCTCTTGGTAGTCTGAGAAAATTTCCATGAAAAAGAAGGCCACTTAGCACAGCGGTTACTAACAGCTCCCAGGGCAAGTGCACACCCTGGAGGGGTGGGGTACTGTTATGTACTGAGTTGAATAGGATCCAAAATGCAGCAGTATGATTGGTCCGCAGGAGCCACCCAATCCAGTTCCAGGTGGAAGTGAACCCACAACCTGATTGGCCTACAGGAGAATCCCAGAATTAGCCAGTCACGTGCAGCCCATTGTGTAAATAATGTATATAAAGCAGATATTTTGGGGGAACTTAACTTTCATTCCTCCTCACCACTATGAGCTGAATAAAGAGCATGAAATCCACTCTCGACTGAGTATATTTCAGGTACATTGGGTGAAAGAGCTGGCTGCTGGCCAACCCACTGGAGCGACCCCAAGAGAGGAGCTCTGGGCCACGCTGCACTGGGGGCACCTGCTTCACGCCCCTTCAAAAATCTGCACTCAGGGCCATGGCCCCCCCAACACTGCCCACGCCATGCCCCTGACTTAGCAGAATCTTCTCTAAACATTCTCCACCATTTTCTCCCCATGATGTCCCAGGATGACACTTGATCTGGGCTATTTATGGAGGATGCAAAACGATGGCCAGATCGTCTGTGCATAACTCAAACATAGGATTGTGAAGTAGGGTTTGAACGGGGATCACTGTATCTTTTCTTTCAAGCATTGTAGCAGCATAGTTTAATGTTTCTCTTTTAAAGTTTTGCTTAATGTTTTTAGTGGTTTCCTTACTGTATCGTGCCGACTTTTTGCTCATGGTTGTATGATTGCAAATGGCGTGAACCTCTTAGAAGTTCTGTTGTTATTATAGGCTATTAAAATGAAATAAACAGAATGGAATGAGCTTAGTGGTAGTACGCAGAAGGCCCCTTGTTTCCACCCTTGGTGACTCCAGGAAGAGCTAGGAGAGACTTCAGCTTAAAATCCTGGGCAGCTGCTGCCAGTCAGTGTAGACAATACTAAGGTAGATGGACCAAAGGCCTGACTCTGATTCCCACGTTCCTATGTGCTACTGTTACGAATTGCAGTGGCAATGAAACCCCCACCATCTTTAAAGGAAAAAAAGAAAGTAGCTGTGCTACGGCCGCTGCTAATGGCAAGCCCTGTTCCTGGGAAGCTATTGAAGAATATCTCCTCCTGCTGGATAAATTTTCTGAAATGGTTCTCAATCCCAAATTTATCTGCCCACAAACAGCACAGAGAATTGTGAGAGGAAACAACTGTGATTGAATGAATTTAATGCTGCCTTTAAAGTTTTTTTCGAGCTTTGAGTCTGAGCCGGCACATGTAAAATAGTTGAATCGCAAAGCTCCAGCCACACAACTGACACACACAAAAACCCTCAGGTTTTTTTTAGTTCAGTTAGATGCTGAGAAATTGCACTATGGCCTGGCTTAAAGGTCGAATGTATCTTTGCAAGAGAGATGGGCTGGGAGAAAAGCAAAAGAAAACGGCGCTGCCTCTGGTGACACACCGTCCACCACCATCATTATAGCGCTGGCCTTTTTAAAAAACATTTTCTAGCGATTGCTATGATTTCCTAAAGTACCATATTTTTTGCTCTATAAGACTCACTTTTTCCCTCCTAAAAAGTAAGGGGAAATGTGTGTGCATCTTATGGAGTGAATGCAGACTGCGCAGCTATGCCAGAAGTCAGAACAGCAAGAGGGATTGCTGCTTTCACTGCACAGCGATCCCTCTTGCTCTTCTGGCTTCTGAGATTCAGAATATTTCCTCCTCCCAAAACTAGGTGCGTCTTGTGGTCTGGTGCGTCTTATAGAGTGAAAAATACGGTAATAAGTATTGGTGAAGCATTTTTGAATACATGCTGTATTAATGTTATGTTTTATTATTATGTCAGGTTGTTGAGTGAGGTTCTTCCCTGTGGGGGTTAGATATTTAACACATTTACAGTATTTATTGATTTAAAACATTTGAAAACTGTTTTACTCAAAAATGCTCTCCCAAGTTGCGTAGAAGTGCAATTTATACATAAACGAGGAATGAAATACAAAAAGCGATAAACAACTACCTGACATTCAGAAGACATCTTAAGGCAGCCCTGTTCAGGGAAGTTTTTAACGTGTGATATTTTACTGTATTTTTGGTTTCTATGGAAGCCGCCCAGAGTGGCTGGGAAGGCCCAGCCAGATGGGTGGGGTATAAATAATAATTAATAATAATAATAATAATAATAATAATAATAATAATAATAATAATTATAAAAGCAATATGCATAAAAATAGTATTAAAACTAAGTTATAATCTAAAACTAATATAACTGGTTATGTGTCTGGATAGGTTTGCTGAAACAGAAAAGCTATCAATGGGCATCCAAAAAAACATAGCAAAGGGGCCTTCCTAATGTCAACAGGCATGCAGTTCCAGTGGTCAGGTGTTGCCACACTAAAGGAATAACTCCTTGGAAATGTGGAATGAATATTGGGTGGCACTTGTAGAAATCCAAGCTCCACAGATTAAAGTGATTGAATAGGCATGTAGGGCTGGGCTAACACTAGAAACCTTGTTCTTACATTCATGGGTGTTAATTTTTTGGGCATCCATTGGATAAAATGTTTGGCACTCAGTCACTGTTTACCTTATTACAGTGGTACCTCGGGTTACATATGCTTCAGGTTACATATGCTTCAGGTTACAGACTCCACTAACCCAGAAATATTACCTCAGGTTAAGAACTTTGCTTCAGGATGAGAACAGAAATCGTGCTCCGGCGGCATGGCAGCAGCAGGAAGCCCCATTAGCTAAAGTGGTGCTTCAGGTTAAGAACAGTTTCAGGTTAAGAATGGACTTCTGGAACGAATTAAATACTTAACCCGAGGTACCACTGTATCTTCAACCTCATTTGTCCACATCACCATTTTATTCTCCTTAACCTTATGCTCCATCAGTTTATATGGCTGGAAACATTTTGCATGTTTTTGTAGAAATGCGTGATGGGCAGTGTGACCTTACTCCCCAAGGTCGTGTAAACCATGTTTACTGGAAAATATTTATTCAAGGTGGTAGGTAATGCCAGCTTATCTGCTTAACCTGAAGTTTTCATGTTTTTCTCTCCCAACCAGGCCACCAAGAACAAGAGAGGTTTGACCGCAGATTCCTCATAAATGTGAAGCAAAACACCTGACATTATGTTTAGCACTAAAAGGTGAGTACCTGTCGTTTCTCACCTTCCTCTGTCTTTATTAATCCATCCAGACAACATACAACGAATGCATTTGTTCAGGAGAGCTTGATGTGGAGCATATTAACATGTATACAAGGACTGCATTGCAATTGTTTGCCTTTAATTTGGGGGGCGCCCACTTGCTTAGTCGCCAAAGTGAACCGGGCTGCTTAAGAGTTAAAGTCAAACACTCAAAAAACTCTTGAGAGTTTTTTAAGTGATCAGCTGCAGCCCTTGAGAAATCAAAGCCCTTCTTTCTTTTTCTGCTCTTCCTCCTCTCTGCTGGTTCTCTCCCTTCCCTTAGGGGGAAAGTTGATAGGTAACAGGCAGGTGACCAGGTGGGAGAGCCCCTCTGTAGTAGCATATGTACACCTTGCACCACTGGCAGAGCGTATGCACCTGCTGCCTGGGGCGGGCACTCAAGGCGCGTCCCCTCAGAGGGCAGGGCACAGAGGGAGCCCGCTGCAGCTCACTGCAGCCTAGCAGAGCGATGGCAGTTCTCTGCCACTGACTCTTCACTCCTTCCCCAGGCAGTGGCGTAGCGTGGGTTATCAGCACCCGGGGCAAGGCAAGTAATTTGCGCCCCCTAACCCGTGAGCCAGGTAGGGGCAGAGAGCTGCGAGCGCCCCCCCCCAGATGTTGCGCCCGGTGCAGCCGGCCCCCCTTCACCCCCCACGCTACGCCACTGTCCCCAGGTCAGACCTGACCTGGGGGCAGAGTTGCAGTGTGTGATGGCCTGGGACTCGGGCTTGGACTCGGAGCCGGAGGAGTCTCAGTCCGCACCAGATCTTCTGCCTCAGGCGGCATCTGAACTGAGTCTGGGGCCTGATTCTGAAGAGCCCCAGTCTGCACAGCTTCCCCTGCAACAAGCCCCAGCCAGGCCAAGTCAGGGGCCTGAGCCTGCCCTGGCTCCAGATGCGGGGATTACCTCATTGCCCTCTGCTGGGCAATCACGTACAGCTGCTCCACTACCAGTTTGGTTAGGAGAGGCTGAGGCGGCCTCTGGGTCTAGTAACCCACCGACATCTCCCGAGCTGCAGAGACTCAGGTCTGAGAGAAGGCGAGACCTGAGTACTTGCAGGAGGAGTGCTCGCCTTTGGGTGAGTCAGGGAGGTGAGTCACTGGGGGATCAGGACCGGCCGTTACCCCATCAGAGATAAAAGGCTGCCAGACCCCACTCCAGGTTGCAGGAGCAACATTGCTGCTTGCTGGAACCTGCCTGAGACCTTGTGCCTGACCTAGCCGGGTTACCTGCCTTGCCCCTGTTGGACTGACTCCTCGCGGAATCCTTGGATTCAGGACCGGACGTGGACCGTGTGGCTCAGGTTAACTCCCAGGCCCAGCACACAGTGGAACTGCGGTTTAGTGCCAGGAAGCTGCCTTGACAGCTCCTGCACGTGTTCTGCCCAGCCCAGCCAAGGAGAGAGGCTCTGTTGCCAACTCTCCTCCACTCTGATTGTGGCACCTGACCATAGAGCCCATGGTCCCTGGCAGGAAATAATGTTCAGGGCCCAAGGCCTCTCCTCAATATGTGCCATTTTCTTCCAAGCCTCATAAGGACTTCCCCTTGTTGTTGGCAGCCAGTGCCATCCCTTGGACATGTTGTAAGAAGGCAGGCAGGTGGGAGAACATACTTAAGGTTGCCCTAGTAGACCATCTTTCACGGGTGCTCCTGGTGGAAAATGCCATTTTAAGTAGAGCAAAATTAAATTGCTCTATAAAGAGAATTAAAAGTTTGGGTTTGCTCTCAAAGGAAATCTGAAAGTGTTCTAATATCATAGTGGCATTTACAATGTGAGCGGGCTCTGCGTATCTCATCGCAATCCCATTTTCAAGCGTAAAACTTGTTCCCTACTGGCCGGGTTGGCAGGCAAAACACTGTGGTATGAAGCGTAGTACCTGCCGACCACAGGTTTGCATTTAGTGAATCATCTCTGCCTGCTGAGACCCGAGAAACTTTGAGAATAACTTTGTCATACTTTAAGGTCATAATCAAGGAAAATAGCTGGTTATATATAACAAATACATACAAATGAGCTGTAACAAAAAATAGGTGATGCGCCTATTTTTTTTAGCTTTGTTTCTTTAGGACAGGTTTAAATGGCCCATGTTCAGAATACATATCTTGACTTAATAAGCTAATATATTTATAAGCCTTATGACAATTCTGTCCGTGCACCATCACCTCTTCCCTCCTTTCTTAGTGATTAACCCAGGAAGTTCACAGGCCCACAGGAGAGCTTGTGGGAGTGGTTGGGATACCAAAGAAGGATGTCAAAAAAACACCAGAGTGTTTTTTTAAAGAAAAGTGTAGACTTACAGCAAATCAGCCTGCCAGTTCTCCTAGCCTTTGTGGGATGGGCACTGCAGCAAGGAGATGGCTTGTCCATGTTCAGGCAAACAGGCTTACATTCTTTATATACAACGCAGCATATGTCACTTTTTCTAGGACTTCCCATCGCTTCACCTGCCCAGATAAGGGCATAGGTGGCAAATACCCAAGTCTTACAGATAGCTCTCCTTTCTGGGCTCGCACCCCAGCGCGCCAAGCCCACAGATAAGGATAACATCAAATCAAGCCAATTACCTCATCTCAAAGCTAATAGAGTGGCCGAATGGTCAGGGTATAAATGATAAATTTATTATTATTAATTATTATTAAAGAAAGTGAATCTGAACATATATGAGCCAATTGCTACAACAAATACCAGTTAATTGTGGGGTTTGGTTTGACTATCAAGATGGCATTAGCAGAGCTTCTGGAACAGTCCACCTTTGGTTCAACACATCTTCAATGGACCATAGTTTCCCACGCGAAGAAACAATGCATACCAGAATAAGAACAAGTCGGACTTAAACCAGCTTCAAACCCTGCTTTTATATCCTAGATTTCTCCACACTGGTAACCATAGCTTCCTGCTCTTGGATGTGACTTTACTACATTTAACTGAAACTAAAATAAAGAAACTGGAGATTTTCAGCAGTCTGATTTGGGGTGCAATTCCTATAAACTGAGTATTGCATGCTTAAATTTGTCTCATTGAGATGAATGAGACTGAATCGTGCTTTATTTGTGGTCCTCTGTCAAACTCTGGCTGCCTTGTGCCCTGCATGACTTTTTTTTATCCTAGTCCCACCTTTTGCTTCCAGTTCATGTTTCCCCCCCCTCGATTGGAATTTCCCACCTCTTGAAAGGCAATTAACACGATAAGAATAGCGGGTAACTATTTTCTCGTGTTTTGTTGCAGCATTGTCCTCCTTCCTGTCCCGTTTAGGATGCTTTACATGTTGGGTTGTTTCTAATTTCTTTTGCTGTGCACAAGTGGCAAATTCCATGGGCGATGGAGCAAACTTGCTTTCTGCTGCTTCAGAGGGTCGGATGCGAACCAGTGGATTCAAATTACAAGAAGGGAGATTCTGGTGAAACATCAGGAATAGCTTTCTGACAGTAAGAACTGCTCATCAGTGGAGTGGACTATCTCAGAAGGTGGTAAACTCTCCTTCACTTAAAGTTTTGGATAGTCATCTGTCAGGGATTATTTGGCTGAGATTTCTTTAGCTTGGGTTTGAATAGGAAGCTATTGCCATCACCTTCACAATTTCTTTAAAAAGATTCATAGAAATGGAAAGAGGTATTTAGGAATGAAAAGCAGCTGCATTCAAAAGTGACCTAGAAATGAAGGCTTGTTGACAACTAATTTTATTTAGAGTAGACCCAATGAAATTAATAGACCTAAGTTAGTCATGGTTATTCATTGGATGCCTATATTTAATGCAGGTCTAGATTACTAGGGACGCGGGTGGCGCTGTGGGTAAAGGCCTCAGCGCCTAGGGCTTGCCGATCGAAAGGTCGGCGGTTCGAATCCCCGCGGCGGGGTGCGCTCCCGTTGCTCGGTCCCAGCGCCTGCCAACCTAGCAGTTCGAAAGCACCCTCGGGTCCAAGTAGATAAATAGGGACCACTTTCTAGCGGGAAGGTAAACGGCGTTTCCGTGTGCAGCTCTGGCTCACCAGAGCAGCAATGTCACACTGGCCACGTGACCCGGAAGTGTCTTCGGACAGCGCTGGCCCCTGGCCTCTTGAGTGAGATGGGCGCACAACCCCAGAGTCTGGCAAGACCGGCCCGTATGGGCAGGGGTACCTTTACCTTTACCTAGATTACTTATTTATGATATACTATAACTGGCTCAATTATTTCTCTCTTAAAAGTTTTGCATCTTCTGTTTCTTTCTGTGTATTTTTGTTATATATTGCTGAAATCTATTTCTGGAATGAACTGGCAGTGCAATAGCTGATTAAAAAAGAATGTTTTTCATTTTATTCCCGTATCTTGTGCATGGAACTTAGTGGTATTTTCTTACTTTTTTGGCACACAAATTGAATGATATTATAACATGTGAGCAACAGGGCTTGCGCTTCAGTTGGTCTATTCTGGGTGGCAAGTATATGTGATGATTGCAACAGACAGGCTGTTTTGGGTTTTTTTGTAAATGTTAATTCACACATTTATCTATAGAATGGCTTCTTGTCTAGGATGGTCTCTTGCAGATCATTGACATGCTGTGTTCTTTTGCAAGTGCAAGCATCAACTGTTTAAACATTGGTTTTTATTTAAAGATTGTCCGACAGTGACAAGAGGGAGGCTAGTTCTGCTGTTCAGTCCAGATGTCATGAATCCCTTGGTGCTTTTGGGCTCAGGCACAGGATGGCAGACTCTGGACAGAGATGAGAAGGGATGGAAGAGTGGGGCTGGAACAGATGGAGCACAACTGGCTCCAAGGTTGGGGCAAGTGTCCCAGCTGCTCCACCCTCTTCTGTGTGGATGAGGGCCCTGCCAGAGTCTTGGGGAGGCTTCCAAGCACAGGTCCAGCACTCTCTCCCAGGACAAGGTAATGCTTCTCTCTACATTTAGTGTCAGCTTGCAGGTGAGACAAGAATGCACCCTACCTCACCTTTAAAGCTTGCCAGGCGGGTGTGGAAACTTGTTTCAGCAACTTCTCAGCCCCCATGCAGCTTGAACTTCTTGTCACTGGGCTCATGAATCAAGCCAATGCTCATCCTTGCTAAACTTTTGCCTTGTGAAAGCTCCAAGGTTGGATGATGATGGTGATGATGATGATGATTTATACCCCGCTCATCTGGCTGGGTTTCCCTAGCCACTCTGGGTGGCTCCCAACAGAATTAAAAGCACAATAAAACATCAAACATTAAAAACCTCCCTAAACAGGGCTGCCTTCAGATGTCTTCTGAAAGTCTGATAGTTGTTTATTTCCTTGACATCTGATGGGAGGGCGTTCCACAGGGTGGGTGCCGCTACCAAGATACTCCTTCAGATACCAGTATACTCCTTCAGGTATACTGGGCCAAGGACATTTAGGGTGTTCAAGGTCTGCACTAATACTTAATTGTGCTCAGAAACATACTGGGAGCCAATGTAGGTCTTTCAGGACCAGTGTTATATGGTCTCAGTGGCCATTCCCAGTCACCAGTATAGCTGCCGCATTCTGGATTAGTTGTAGTTTCCGGGTCACCTTCAAAGGTAGCCCCACGTAGAGCGCATTGCAGTAGTCCAAGCAGGAGATAACCAGAGTATGCACCACTCTGGTAAGTGGATTAGCTCCTTTCTCCCTTCTGAGTCTGTACCATTACTCTGCTTTAGTAAAGATTGCTTGCTTACGTACATGTAAGAGCATCTGCTGTCATGTTTTGGGGCAGGAGTTAGGACAGCAAACTCTGTTCCAGGGATTAACGTTTGAATGCCAAGAATTGCCTCTTGACATTTGCTGCTGTGAACACGTAGACCACTCTCTTTACAATCAGAAACTCAGACTTGCAAGTAGATGGGTGAAATAAAATGCAAGGAATCTTGCATGTCAGTTCTATTGAGATGTTATCGCCTGTCACTCTGCTACCAACTTGCCCTAGGATGCAGAAATCAGGTTGCATTGTTTACTTATTCAATAAGGCATGCTTTAAGCAGGACAGAATCTCAAAGTATAAATGTGTTTTACACAGAATTTATTTTACAAAACCAACAGAGCACATGCCGATAAAGTCAGCCTCACTGATTTCATACAGTATATTGTAGAGAATCTTTCTGTGGTTAGGGGAGGAGTGGAAGAATACATGTGATTTAGCTGCAAGCCCATTATATGTATATATTTTAAGCTAGGCTCCACCAGAATAGAAGAGACAGTACAGAAATTGGGGTCTGGTTCTTGAGTATTTCACATGACATTTGTTAATTTTGTTAAAGTAAGAAAACAAACAGGTAGAACCAAAATGAACAGAGAACTGGTGTCAAAAGCCTTTCAAAAAGCAGAGCAAGAAAGGAGTCAATATATAAAAAAAATATTGTGTTCTGCAATATTTTTTTGAATAAATGTGGTGCCCAAATGTAAAAAGCTCCTGTACATTTAAAAATTGTTCAGAACAGAACAGAAGGTGTTTTACTATTAATCAGTAAGATAGCCCAATAATACAACACCTTATTAATAGTAAAACACCTTGCTTGTTTTAACTCCTTTCTTGTACGTTGCCTAGAGATGTTGACATCGGCAACTAAGGGAACAACCCTATAGCAAGATCTGACAGGATGAGTGATCTAGGATCCAGCAAATCTCCAGCTGAGCTGGGAGACCCCAGCACAACTGCGCGACAGTGTCTTAACTCCCTCATCCTCAACACAGGCAGAGATATGCCAGCATATCCCCCCTGACTACCCCCTCCCGTCTCAACAGGTAGCCAGCTAGCTGGGCTGAGCCCAGTGGATCTTAAGCAGGCATAAGCTCTTAAAAAGTGATGGGTCAGGGACATGGTGGAAACATAACCAGAGAGGAGGGCCTTAGCCTGGATCATAAGCCTGTTCAGCTCAGCCATGTGACCTGGCAATTTCAAACTCTTTTCCAGACCACCTCAGTTAATTTTTCTCAGCTAAAATGCAAGTTGGGTTTTTATTTGCCAAGTTAATGCATACTTTTCAGTTTTATTAATTATTGCTTGAACCCAACAGCTTGCTATCTACCTGTTTACAGATTTATTGTCAAAATCTGTAATCGTAAAAAATTAATGTATGAAAATATTGATTTTCATTAACCAAAAAAATCCCATACAATCTGATTGAGTACACAGTAGGAATATCTGTAGCTATAGGTGCATTTTTGTTCAGATTTACTTGCTAGGAATGCCATTGCCAGTAGGTAAAATCAAAGATCTATGGCAATCCTATACTTTCTACAAAACTTTATTATCATCAGCATAAGCATTTTAAAAATGTGTTAATCCAACCATGTGAAGAAATCCCATTTGGACATAGTTAGAATGGTAGTGTCAGTTATTTAGCCTACAGTGCAAAATGGGTGTGGTGCTTTTATCAGACACCATGAAATGCTAACAAATGGCTCTTGCCATATGTTGCCTTTTTATGGCAGTACAATATTTATATGTAACATGGCTATAAATCTCACAATTTGAGGGTACTTCAAGTTAAACGCTGTTGCCATTTTAGTTCCAGGGAGACACGGCTCTGCTGATTTTTCTGGTGGGGAGTCTTAAGTACAATTTGGTATGCGTTGTGTGTCTATTTTTAATGGCACTTTCCATTAAAGTTTTAATTAAGCACACGTCGCTGCATGCAGAGAGGTAATCAAAGGCTCCCAGGAAAGAAAACTTAACTCTGCTCCAGATGTACTGAAGAATGATTTCTTGATAACGCCCAGATGAATTTCAGATAAAGAATATCTCTTTAGGAAAATATTGCCAGCTTGGAAAAAAATACTCTATAAATGGGTATTTTCCATAGTTAGTATGCAGGAATTGCTTCCCTGCTGTTTCTTGCGCATATTTGGGAGTGGAAAGAAGGAAACGAAGGAAGCAAAATGGTTATATATACTAGCTATCGGGTCCTGTAAGAATGTGGAGTGTTTTGTTGCTTCACTCCTGAAGCCTTCAGAAAGTCTCCAGGGGCAGCACCACATTATATCTCTACATCTGCCCCTGGTTTGTGGAATAGCCTTCCTTTAAAGATATGGCAGGCACCTGCTTTCTAGAGACAACTGGAAACATTTTTGTTCTAATAAGCTTTATCAGATGGATTAATGAGTCTTTGCCATGAGTGTCTATTTTGTATTGTTTTAGTTTTGTTTTGAATTTAGTTGCTGTAGTTCTTGTGTGTGCATATGTAACTGGGGATTTTGCAGTTTATTTATTTATTTTGTATTGCCTTGAAATAATTGTGTAGAAGTTGATTAAAACAACAACAACTTCTCTTCTTCTGCTGCTGCTGTTGATCAGGCATGGGGAAACTTTTGTCCTCCCAGATATTGTTGAACTACAATTCCCATCATCCCCGAGCATCAATAATTCTTGCTGGGGCTGATGGGAGTTTTAGTTAGCAACATTTGGAGGGCCAAAGGTTCCTCGCCCCAATTCTGTTCAAAGGGTAATCAAGCCAATGAGCTAGTCTATCAGGGTAAGGCATTGAGGAAGTCTGTATTTATATTTATAGCTTAGAATATTAATATACCACATTTCCAAAAATGCTTCAAGAGAAGGTGGCATAACAAAAACACAACTTACAAGCCGACCATCTAATATTAGACAATATAACTATGGAAGACAAATGACAATTGCGATAAGCGAATGCCTGATGCAAGTGGTGTGCTTTACAATTCTTTCTAAACTATCAAGAAGATAGCTTTTCTTTTTAGGAATGATGCTCCACAAACTTAGGGCAGTTGTAAAAGCAGCCTGGTTCCTAAGCACTGCCACCCTAACTTGCCACAAAAAAATTGGCACAGGCCATAAAGCCTTCTCACTCATCCTCACCTGATGTTGGATTATACAAGGAGGCAGTCCTGAAGGTCATGCTAGGCTTTAAAGATGAGAAACAGGACCTTGAATGAGTCCAGAAGAAATGGCTCAATGCAGGTCGAACATTCACTACTAGGATGATGGCATGCAGGATTCTGCACCTGTTGAAGTTCCTGTGTTGCCTTCATGAACAGCCTTGTGCAGAGTGTGTTGCAGTAGGAGCCTAGAAGTTGTGGATCAGGTCTGATCTGTCTACAGGAGGGGAACGTTTCCTTAGTAAACAAACCAGCAGAACGTTGGGTTTCCAAGCCTCTAGTTTTAGGGTAATTCACCACTTTTGCTGAAAGAAATAATTGACAGGACAGCTTGTAAGCCACAAACAATCCCTGCTTCAAAAATGCATCAGCTTTTTTAATCTCATTAGGCCACTAGGAAGATAAAAGTGTGCAAGCAGATGTTCGCTGCCACAATAGCTGAAGTAATTAGCAACTTAGGATCTTTATTAGGAAAATGGAAAATGGTGGCTTTGGAAGTTGCATTAATCTTTCTGTATTGGTTTCCAGTGAATTTTGAACTCTTTAAAAATAAAAAAAGCTAATTCTGTCTTAGATGGCAAGTAATATAATAATAATAGTAGTAGCAGTAGTAGTAGTAGTAGTTTTATTATTTATACCCTGCCTATCTGACTGGGTTGCTCCAGCCACTTTAGGTGGCTTACAACATAATAAAAGCACAACAAACGTCAAACATTAAATTCAGGACTGCTTTCAGATGCGAAACAATTACTTCAACCTAAAGTGATTGGTTTGAAATAGTATACAGGCAGCATGGAACTGTCCTTGGTGCTGAAATTAGTGTTTGTGGAATAAAAAGAGATTGAGTAGGTGCAGGGGAGGAAAAAGCCATGAAACAGAATCAAAAGTCATGTCACCTCAACGTGACTAACGTCAAACCTAGATGAGTTTTGTTATGAAGCTTTCTACTTTAATACCACAAAAAACTTTTTAAAAAAATAAAAATTACTAACAAATTAAAAGCTAGAATACTGTGAGGAAAGAGTGAAGTGCATTTTCTTCTGTCATTTAAAACAAAGCGAATTCTTGAATTGTACTACTAATGTTGTGTTTGAGGTATGTGTGGCACTGTACAAAATGAAAGGTATGCACTGCTTTTATGGTAGGATATCTTATTGTATATATTGCTGTACACTCTATGGATTGGTGGTTGATAGGTACGTTAATAAACAAATAAATAAATAAATACATGAGACAGGAGCATAATTTACAACACCGAAAGTAATCCCTTTGGCCTCTGACAAACATGCATGCTCTTAAATGAGCTCTTAATGTCAAAATAAGTACTTGGCCAATAATAATTGCTGTAATTCCTGGGGGGAAATTACTTTTTGTGTGGTATAATGGCAACATTCACTTGCTAGGTTCTGCATTGACTACACTGAATTTAGGATGGGTGACAAAGGATGTGGTGAGAGATTCTGCTGTAGCTCTTCTGGGAGGGCTATTATGATGAGATGGCAAAAGTATAATAAAATTTAAGACAGAGGTACTTTCCTGGGGGATTTAGATGATTTCCCCCCCTTAGTAATCATATGGTCTAAAGTTTCTGTGTCCTTTTTAACAGCTGCTGCACATTGTTAAATGAGTTTGACCTGCCATGGGAAAATTGCATTTCCTCTTTGCTGTTTCTTTGCAGGCAGATGGGTCTGCTGCTAGTAATGTTGTTTTGCCATAAAGCCATTAATCCTCCCACATCCCTGCCAAAAGATTAGTCACTCATACCTCAAAAGTGATTCTCAACTCCGTAATTGCACAAGTTTTGGGAACAAAGTTTAAACAGGATACAAATATGAATGACCAGATAATCAGCAAATTGCATAAGCTATCAAAGCATTTTAAGGGAACAGTGTGGTAAGATTGACACGATGACATCCTGCCCAAATATAAAGTCCCAGAAAAGGGTTTAGCAGCCAGGAGAAAGCAAGGGTTCCAAAGCAAACATTTATATGCATCTTTTTAGATTTTATCAGCCCCATAAGAATAGAATTGCTTTGCAGAATCAGATCAAGATAATACAATTGCACATTTTTGTTTCCAGAAACATATTCCATAAGCCAGACGCACCTTTCAGATGCTTTCACGCAGGAATGAAAACATCAGCCTTGTGAGAAAAGCTACTGCAGCCGATGCTGTAAGGGGCAAGGCAAAGCAGTCCACTGGAGAAATATGTGGAAAATGTACAAGTGATATCCATTCCCTGTTATTTTCTCCAGCTTCTGGAATTCCACAGTATAACCCTTAATCTTGTTGTTGTTTAGTCGTTTAGTCGTGTCCGACTCTTCGTGACCCCATGGACCAGAGCACGCCAGGCACTTCTGTCTTCCACTGCCTCCCGCAGTTTGGTCAGACTCATGTTTGTAGCTTCGAAGACACTATCCAACCATCTCGTCCTCTGTTGTCCCCTTCTCCTTGTGCCCTCCATCTTTCCTAACATCAGGGTCTTTTCCAGGGAGTCTTCTCTTCTCATGAGGTGGCCAAAGTATTGGAGCCTCAGCTTCACGATCTGTCCTTCCAGTGAGCACTCAGGGCTGATTTCCTTAAGAATGGATCGGTTTGTTCTTCTTGCAGTCCATGGGACTCTCAAGAGTCTCCTCCAGCACCATAATTCAAAAGCATCAATTCTTCGGCGATCAGCCTTCTTTATGGTCCAGCTCTCACTTCCATACATCACTACTGGGAAAACCATAGCTTTTACTATACGGACCTTTGTTGGCAAGGTGATGTCTCTACTTTTTAAGATGCTGTCTAGGTTTGTCATTGCTTTCCTCCCAAGAAGCAGGCGTCTCTTAATTTCGTGACTGCTGTCACCATCTGCAGTGATCATGGAGCCCAAGAAAGTAAAATCTCTCACTGCCTCCATTTCTTCTCCTCCTATTTGCCAGGAGGTGATGGGACCAGTGGCCATGATCTTCGTTTTTTTGATGTTGAGCTTAAGACCATATTTTGCGCTCTCCTCTTTCACCCTCATTAAAAGGTTCTTTAATTCCTCCTCACTTTCTGCCATCAAGGTTGTGTCATCTGCATATCTGAGGTTGTTGATATTTCTTCCGGCAATCTTAATTCCGGTTTCGGATTCATCCAGCCCAGCCTTTCGCATGATGAATTCTGCATATAAGTTAAATAAGCAGGGAGACAATATACAGCCTTGTCGTACTCCTTTCCCAATTTTGAACCAATCAGTTGTTCCATATCCAGTTCTAACTGTAGCTTCTTGTCCCACATAGAGATTTCTCAGGAGACAGATGAGGTGATCAGGCACTCCCATTTCTTTGAGAACTTGCCATAGTTTGCTGTGGTCGACACAGTCAAAGGCTTTTGCATAGTCAATGAAGCAGAAGTAGATGTCTTTCTGGAACTCTCTAGCTTCCTTCATAATCCAGCGCATGTTTGCAATTTGGTCTCTGGTTCCTCTGCCTCTTCTAAATCCAGCTTGCACTTCTGGGAGTTCTCGGTCCACATACTGCTTGAGCCTGCCTTGTAGAATTTTAAGCATAACCTTGCTAGCGTGTGAAATGAGTGAAATTGTGCGGTAGTTGGAGCATTCTTTGGCACTGCCCTTCTTTGGGATTGGGATGTAGACTGATCTTCTCCAATCCTCTGGCCACTGCTGAGTTTTCCAAACTTGCTGGCATATTGAGTGTAGCACCTTAACAGCATCATCTTTTAAAATTTTAAATAGTTCAGCTGGAATACCATCACTTCCACTGGCCTTGTTATTTGCAGTGCTTTCTAAGGCCCATTTGACTTCACTCTCCAGGATGTCTGGCTCAAGGTCAGCAACCCCACTACCTGGGGTTTGCGAGACATCCATGTCTTTCTGGTATAATTCCTCTGTGTATTCTTGCCACCTCTTCTTGATGTCTTCTGCTTCTGTTAGGTCCTTACCACTTTTGTCCTTTATTATGGTAATCTTTGAACGAAATGTTCCTTTCATATCTCCAATTTTCTTGAACAGATCTCTGGTTCTTCCCATTCTGTTGTTTTCCTCTATTTCTTTGCATTGCTCGTTTAAGAAGGCCTTCTTATCTCTCCTTGCTATTTTTTGAAAATCTGCATTCAATTTCCTGTATCTTTCTCTGTCTCCCTCACATTTTGCTTGCCTTCTCTCCCCTGCTATTTGTAAGGCCTCATTGGACAGCCACTTTGCTTTCTTGCATTTCCTTTTCATTGGGATGGTTTTCGTTGCTGCCTCCTGTATAATGTTGCGAGCCTCCATCCATAGTTCTTCAGGCACTCTGTCCAGCAAATCTAAATCCTTAAACCTGTTCCTCACTTCCACTGTGTATCCATAAGGGATTTGATTTAGATTGTATCTTACCGGCCCAGTGGTTTTTCCTACTTTCTTCAGTTTAAGCTTGAATTTTGCTATAAGAAGCTGATGATCTGAGCCACAGTCAGCTCCAGGTCTTGTTTTTGCTGACTGTATAGAGCTTCTCCATCTTTGGCTGCAGAGAATATAATCAATCTGATTTCGATGCTGCCCGTCTGGTGATGTCCACATGTAGTGTCGTCTCTTGTGTTGTTGGAAAAGTGTGTTTGTGATGACCAGCTTGTTCTCTTGACAGAACTCTATTAGTCTTTGCCCTGCTTCATTTTGCTCTCCAAGGCCAAACTTGCCAGTTGTTCCTTTTATCTCTTGGTTCCCTACTTTAGCATTCCAATCCCCTATAATGAGAAGAACATCCTTCTTTGGTGTCACTTCTATAAGGTGTTGTAAGTCTTCATAGAATTGGTCAATTTCAGTTTCTTCCGCACCAGTAGTTGGTGCATAAACTTGGATTACTGTGATGTTAAAAGGTCTGCCTTGGATTTGTATCGAGATCATTCTATCATTTTTGAGATTGCATCCCAGTACAGCTTTCGCCACTCTTTTGTTGACTATGAGGGCCACTCCATTTCTTTTACGAGTTTCTTGCCCACAGTAGTAGATATGATGGTCATCCGAACTGAATTCACCCATTCCCGTCCATTTTAGTTCACTGATGCCCAGGATGTCAATATTTATTCTTGCCATCTCATTTTTGACCACATCCAACTTACCCAGGTTCATGGTTCTTACATTCCAGGTTCCTATGCAATATTTTTCTTTACAGCATTGGACTTTCCTTTCGCTTCCAGGCATATCCGCAACTGAACGTCCTTTCGGCTTTAGCCTAGCCGCTTCATCAGCTCTGGATCTACTTGTACTTGTCCTCTGCTCTTACCCAGTAGCATGTTGGACGCCTTCCGACCTGAGGGGCTCATCTTCCAGCGTCATAACTTTTATATGCCTGTTGTCTTTGTCCATGGAGTTTTCTTGGCAGGGATACTGGAGTGGCTTGCCGGTTCCCCCTCCAGGTGGATCACGTTTGGTCAAAACTCTCCACTATGACCTGTTCATCTTGGGTGCCCTGCTCGGCATAGTTCGTAGCTTCTCTGAGTTCTTCAAGCCTCTTCGCCATGGCAAGGCAGTGATCCATGAAGGGGAACCCTTAATCTACCTAGATCTAATCTTGCCGAAGTCTAATCTTTTTATTTAAGTTGTCTAAACTGGAGCCCATCACCACTCTTCTCTGGTTATTCATACATTTCTTCTTGCTTGCCATTCACTCATTTATAATTTTAGCTGTATGCCACTTTTACACACACACACACACACACACACACACACACACACAAAATCATGCTCAAAGTGGCTTACAACAAAGAAAACAGATGCATTTCAAAAACCAAAAAAAACATTTCGTAATAACACAGCAAAACAACACAATAGCAAATATAATAACAAAAAGTGCTATAAATATAAAAACTTTACAACTCCTGGTGATAGAGAAATAACAGGGTCTGAGAAACATTTCCCATGCTGTTGCTCACAGCCTGTCTCCTGCAGCAGTTTGCAAGCCTTCCAAAAGGAAGGAGTGGGGTAGCTAGAAACACCCCTCCTATGATGTCCCCAACCTACCACCAATCATTAGGTGACACCCAATTTCTAATATCTTGAGAGTGGGAGAAGCAAATCTCCTGCCATGGGGCACAAAAGAGGAAACAGCATAGCTGCCTTGACTCACCTTGGGTCCTTTGCAGTTCCAGGGCTTACCTGCCCCTTTGGTTTTTGGCTGGTCCTGGCTATTTGGAAGTAGGCCTTAGCTTGCAGTTCTCATATTTTTAGAAAGGGAGACATACTTTCTCTCTCTCTTCCACTTGCTTTATATATTCCTGATTTTACAAATTCTCTGCCATCATGCCTTTCCCTGTGTTTTGAGTGGATCTTCATATGCGTATTGAGGTAGAGTATGACAGTGCTAAATGTTCTTTCTTCCCTGCCCATCACTGGCACCAAAACACCAGCTCAGATAAGAAATTATCTACCCCCCCAAAAAAACTTGACAACCCACAGAATCCTTCTTTTGGTGGTGGGGATCTTTTGGGGTGTGTGTGAATTGGGGCAGTTTTTCAGATCTTTCCTCCAGATGTTAAACTGTAATTTTGGCCCTGTTAAGAGCTGGATGTTGCAGTACATTACTGAGTGGAAGACTTTAGAGGTGCCTTCACATAAGTCATTGTAAACAGGAAGTATGGTAAAGCTATTATTACAGAAAGGTAACAAGATCTGTCCTGTTACTCTCACACATAGGAAGTATCGGTTACATTCAGCTAAGTCTTCATTTGTATTAGAGAGCTTTATATATCTATCTCCCTATTGCTCTTGACGATTAATGTACTGAAATATTACAGCTATGACTAAGCAGTTCTCCCATGTGGTGGTGGTGTTGTTATTCAGACTTTTAGCCTGAGTTATTTGGCAAGCCTAGAGCACAGTACAATACAGATCAGAAGCAAATTCTATAATCTATATCAGGTTCTAGGATATTATGGTAAAATAACTTAACAGAGTCAGCAGAAAATAAAATTTCTAGCTGTAGTCCAGTGCGCACACACAGACTAGTATTGCCAGTTAACCAATGAAGTGTAATAGTTAGGACACCTAGGTTCAAATCCGCATCCAGCCGTAAAATTTATTGGCTGCCTTGAAGCACTCATTCTTTCTCTGGCTGACCTATGTCAAAGGATAAGAGAAAACTGAGGAGATTCTATACATTCCTTTGAAGAATATAAATGGGAGAAGTAAGCAAAAGAGTGCAAAGCAGTACTTAAAATGAAATTGAATATGCCATTGGTATGTTCAACAAATTCTGTTTTTGATGTATCATATTCTTTCTCTGCCTGTTGTCTTGTGCTGGTCCCAATAAGGAGAGCGTAATTCATGATGGAGCCAGGCAAACACCATGGATAGCTCTGTCTGAGCAAATTGCTCCAACAAAAATGGATTGAGGCCTTTAGGAATCTGTCTCTTGCCCAGCCTTCCCCATTCCTTCCACACCTTGTTGAACTCTTAACTCCCATAAACCCCAGCCAGTAGGGACAATGGGAATTGTAGTCTAATAACATCTGGATGGCCTGAGGTTGTTGAAGGCTGTTCACCCGTTCAGCCTACCTGTCTTAAGTCCCAACCCCTTGCTTAAAGAAGACTTTAAGAGGGCCAGAAGCCTGGCCTGGGCACAGGGGTTTTCTTTCTCAATTTTGGGGTCTCCTGCCAGGCATGCTGTTCGGCAGGCATGGTAGTGAAGGAGCCACTTGGCTCCTCAAGCTCAAGGTAAGTTTCTCATGGGGGCCTGGGTTTGGTGGGCTTTGGTTTGGTGGCCTCACAGTTTTAGGAGCCTGACCCACCACCACAGCCAGTGTCATAGCAGCCTTAGATCCAGCCAGGCTGTCATCTTCTTCTGACTCTGAGCTTGAGGTTTGGGCCATGGCAGCTACAGTAGGACCAAAACGATTGCCTTCTAAAAAAACCTACGGAGAGTAATAGCAATTTCCTGTGCAGTGTTGGGAAGGCTTACGTAATGAGTTAAGAACCTCTTTGGGGCAGAACACAGATTACTCCTGGTTGGAGCCTCCGGTGAGATTTGAGAGAAGATGGCAAGCGTTAAATTTTCTTTGTTGGACAGCTTTTCAATAAAATATAGGATTAAGGATTGTGCTTTATATATTACTGTCCTTTGCAAGAGAGGCTGATGGGTAAGAAGTTCGCTCCTAAAATGAGCAGAGTGATAATTCTAGGGATATATATATTGACAGAGCTGCCATCAGAAATACAGACAAATTGTTCCCTGCTTGCTCAGAAAGGTTGACTCCCTTGCCTTGAAACATTCCCTTCTGCATTTTCATTTATTGTTATCTTGGATAGCCTAGTAAAATCTAAGCCCTTGAGTAAGTCCACCCCCGCCCAGTATTTTTAGGCTTATAGAGCTTTGGTGGAAAAAGCAGATATCTGTGACATTCTAGATGGAAACTCAGCTACTTCACTAATCCAAAGACGGCCAAATTTTACACAGCTCAATATACATAAGAGATTGTCAGATGAAATATGTTTAACTTGCCTTGGGAGGCCTCCTTACCTTCATCACATGAAGAATGGGGAGCCAGCTCCAGAAATAGGGTGATTACTAGGCTAAATAGACCACAGATTTATCATCAGGTTTTCTCACAATAAGAACATAAGATGAACTGCTGGACCAGGCCAATGGCCTATCCAGTCCAGCACCTGTTCTCACAACAGCCAACCAGATGATGAAGAAGAGGAGTTTGGATTTGATATCTCGCTTTATCACTTTCCTAAGGAGTCTCGAAGTGGCTAACATTCTCCTTTCCCTTCCTTCCCCACAACAAACACTCTGTGAGGTGAGTGAGGCTGAGAGACTTCAGAGAAGTGTGACTGGCCCAAGGTCACCCAGCAGCTGCATGTGGAGGAGCGGAGACGCGAACCCGGTTCCCCAGATTACGAGTCTACTGCTCTTAACCACTACACCACACTGGCTCTGCTTGAAGGAAGCCTGTAAGATGGACATGAACACAACAGCATTCTGCCAACCTGCACAAACAGATGTGATTAAGAGGCATGCTGCCTCTTAACAAAATATTTTCAGCATACTGTAAAAAGCTCTCTAAAAAGGCACATTGTCACGATCAGTGTTGCATTAATCTTGTAAGGTGCTAAGGAACTGGTACTGAGAATCAACACAGTAGCTGAACTCCCTGCATTCAAGGATCCACTGAAATCGCTAACAATCAGGACTTATTGAAGAGCAATATGATAAGACATGAATGTGTTATAATTCACAATCTCTAAATGAATCGGGGGTGGGGGTGGGATGCTTCAAGCTCATGCTGCTTGATGTTGATCTTTCTGCTTTGACATAAAATAGCTGTTATGGAGAATGTGTGTTGACTATCAGAAGTGGCTTGTGAGAGGGATTTGAATGAGAAAGGCAGCCGCGCTAATGGAATGAAGCTTTTTCAGTCATATCTGAATGAGGCAAACGTGCTTTGTGCAAGTGAACTTGGCTCACTAAAGCCAGGAATTTAAACACACAGGGGTTCTGGGCAGGCACAGTGAAGAGGTATTTATTTTGCCTTTAGAGTTAAGAGCTGTACTTTGCTTTATTCTTTATTCAAGATAACTGTTGGGGAATGATGATAACAAATGCATTTGGCTTCCTAAACTTACATGATTTGTGTACATGTGTCATGGAGGAGGTGGAACTTGTTCATTTTAAGCCAGATATTCTCTCTCTCTCTCTCTCTCTCTCTCTCTCTCTCTCTCTCTCTCCCTCCCTCCCTCCCTCTCGTTTTCTGAAGATGAATTCGCACATGGAGGAAGTGAGAAGACAGTTCAGTCAGTCACCAGTTCACAAGGAGAACTGGAGTCAAGAGTTGAAAATAGCTGCCAGGGGAAAGTAGCAAATCAGAGAAAGGCAAAAGGCACGGTCCAAACAGGCCAGTGGTTGGGCTCTGAGCCTGGTAAACATGGATCCAAGAAGCTGGAGGTGGAGAACATTGGAGACAGGTTGATGAATCAGATGCCAGATTAGGTGACTGGGATCAAGAAGGCCAGATTAAGGATGGGTTTGTGGTCCAAGTTAAGGCTAAAGCTTATTTGGCACCTTTGTGTATCCACAAGTTGCCCAGATAGATGCTTTGAGAGTTCTTAGATAGATAGGGCTGTCTGCCATTGGCAGGACACACTGAGGGACAGCAAGGCTCAGGCCAGCCAACCTCTCTCCATATAAACTGTCCCTGTGGCACAAGGAGTAAAGCACCTGGGCCCTGCTGCCAGATTTTGTAGTAGACACATGCATAGATGGGTGACAAGGGGACAGGGCAAGTGTAGATGCAGGGCAGGAAGGGGAAAACACAGACATCTCTAAAAGATGCTTGGCTGAAGCAAAGAACTGGGTTCAGTCCAAATTTTTGCCTCCAGTTCCGCCTCCCAGGCTCTCCCCAAATTTCGCTGAACGTCTTCCTTTGCAGTTCTGTGTGTGGAAATGTCCTCCTTTGCCGTTGTATGTGTCTGCTGCTTTCGTGAATCAGTACGGCAGCCATGTGATTCCTCTCGTCTTGTGCGGCATGGAGTATCATGCAGTCTATCTGTCGTATATTCTATGTGCAAAGCCAGAACATGAATGAAGCCTCACCAAGTAGCCACACATGTCCTCGATGTTGCAGACCGTGACTAGCTCTGCCCTTGCACCTGCACATATCGCGCATGCATCTGCAGCAAGGGAGCCTTGTATAAAATTCTGCCACGCACTCTGAAGCCTCGGTTGCTCAGGTTCCCAAATCACTTGGCTGCCTTCATGCACAGCACCCTCCTTGCAGATATTTGCACTGTACACACAGGTGCCAGGGATGCGGGGAGGGTAATCAACATGTGCAATGGCAGGGCTGCGGCTACTCATTGGTCTAATGTGTGGTTATGCATCTGAATGGGCCTGATGTCACTATCCTTGCAGTGCAGATACTTAAAGGGCAGCATAACAGTCTTTTAAAAGATCTGCTAAATATAAATTGGCATTTGGCCTTGTGTGTTGTGCACCATTTCCAGAGAAATAATGTACTTAAAGCCGTGAGACTCTGCATCCATTGAATGGGGACTTTTATGCCTAGCCAAAATCTATCTTCACTTTTTACTTGGCTTCTTCTAGACGCTTTCTGGATGAACTGCTGGGTCACAGACAAGGATGTGATGCAGATTGTGGCTTGGGGTACATTAGGAGTGGATTACAGCAGAATTCAGCTCTGGCAAGATTTTAAAGGCTAGTGTTTGGAAGCAGCTATTCTCTGTTCTCCAGAGCTGCCCTCTCAGCTACTTAAAGAGTGTCGGTAAAAATATAGAAATGAAAGCAAATAAAAACATTTGGAGGCATGGAACAGCTCTGAAATGGGCAGGCAAAAAACAAAATAGGTTTGTCATTTTCTGAGCAGCTCTGGTATGTTATTTGTTTGAAATTAGATCACAACATATAACAAAAGTGTCACGCATATGTATATGAACTTTGGTATTTTTGAAGTAATCAGTTAAGAATGTTGTTGAAGCTTTATGCTTACGTTTTAATGGTCATGTTAAGAACATTTCTATGAACTATATTATTTCATAATTATTTGCATTTCCTGTGATCTATAGCAACTCTGTGCAAATTGCTCTTCCTTCCTTCCTTCTTGCCTCCATATTTACTGTCCCATGAGGTAGAACGTTATTCTTGCTTTTGCAGATGGGAACTGAGACTGAGAGATAGTCACTCACCCGAGGCCACTCAGTGAGTATTAGATTCACTTTGCATGCATGCTGTGCATTCCGGGAAGCGTTGAGCTGTGCTTGTTTAGGATCTGTGGCTAAAACCGTTGTTTCCGTAAACAAATAGGTTTTAGCTGATGGACTGAAGAGAGAATACAGCACCAGCAAAAGGCAGAGACCAGCATCACCAAAAGTGTGTGATCATATTCAATGTTTTGCTAAAAACAACAACAACAAGCACTTGTGGGTAGCCTAATAAGGAACTGGGGCAACTTCATGTGGGGAGAGGGCAAAACCTTTATGCCGTGTCTGAGTCCCACCAAAATCACACGCACAGCTGCTATTATTTGCTATGGCAGAGAAGTGGTTATGGCTACCAACAGCAGTTCCCCTCATGGGATAAATAGCAGCTGAGTGTTGGCATGGGGAGCACAGCCAGTCCAAGACATTTTGCTGCCTGAAGTGAACTGGCCCCCTGTGGCAATTCTTTATCCAGAACCTGACCAGATAAGCAGTGAAATCTTCCTTTAATGCTGATAATTGAGCAGTATCCTTCACCACCCTTGCGGGCAGCAGAGCTCGCTTAAGGGGCACAAGGTAATGTGACACTCCCAGCTCTGCCCTCCAGCATCTTGCTGCTGCTCCCAGCTCTCTCTAGCCTCCCGTGTGAGGCAGCTGCTTCACTCTGCCTAACGGTAGGGCTGGTTGTGCCAGGATGTTGGGGATTTTTCACTAGGATTGCAGCACAGAGGGAAAGGGTGTGAAAACCTCCCTCCCTGCATCTCACAGCCCGAAACCTAATTTCCTCTTCCTCCACACCCAGTTGCTATTGGGGGACAAAAAGGTGTGGGGAACCTTTTGGCCCTCCAGATGTTGCTGAACTACAGCTCCCATCATCCCTGGCCATTGGCCATGTTTGTTGGAAATAATGGGAGTTGCAGTTTAGCAACAACTGGGGAGGCCAAAAGGTTTCCACCCCTAAATTAAAGCAAACAAGAGACATTGAATGTGATCGCCAATATAATGCAATGTTTAGTTTGCCCTACTATGTCTCCAGTGAAAACAGCCTCTTTGCTATTTTGTAGAAATTTTTATTTTCCTATTGTTTACCTTGACTGACTTAACCCTTATGTTGCTTCTTGTATCCCCTCCACCATCAGTGTGTTTTCAACCTTTCAGACCTACAAATACATTATTACAAAAGTTAATGTTCGTGGTTTTTGTTGTTGTTGTTGACTTTCTCCTCCCTGCTCTACACCAGGAAAGATAAAAGTAGTCAGCATGCAGCAACTTCCAGCCTTGCAACTATAAGCTCTGCATGAAATTGCATGTCATTAAGTTTGGATACAGATAGGTGTGACAACCTAATTGAGTGCAAGGAGGTTTAAAGAATGCCTTACTGTAGTGACTTATCGGCATAAGCAACAAGAGCAGCTTAACTGTTGGGGAGGACACCGAGAGGAGTTAATAATGCCTATCAGCTGCTTCTGCCTTGGGCTATAAGATAACTTAGAATGAAATACAGTAGACCTCCCAGCTCTCCTCTCTTGAACTGCTGTGATTGGAGCCGCTGAAACAGAGCTAAGTCACTTCAGAGCTTCTTTTGCAGTTTGGCAGCAGGGGTGGTTTTCTGAAATGTGCCTTGAGTGGTTGTACCCCTTTCACAAATGCCTACATGATCATAAGCAACTCCTTTTATTTGGTATTGCTACTATTCACACAGGGACGCAGGTGGCACGGTGGTCTAAATCACTGAGCCTCTTGGGCTTGCCGATCAGAAGGTCGGCGGTTCAAATCCCTGCGACTGGGTGAGCTCCCGTTGCTCTCTCCCAGCTCCTGCCAACCTAGCAGTTCAAAAGCACACCAGTGCAAGTAGATAAATAGGTACCACTCTGGCAGGAAGGTAAACAGCATTTCCGTGCACTGCTCTGGTTTCAGTGTTCCATTGTGCCAGAAGCGGCTTAGTCATGCTGGCCACATGACCGGAAAAACTCTCTGCAGACAAACGCCTGCTCCCTTGGCCTGTAAAGCAAGATAAGTGCTACAACCCCAGAGTGGTCTGCGACTGGACTTAACTATCAAGGGTCCTTTACCTTTACCTTTTTACTATTCACACAACAGCAGAAACCAAAGTCCAGTCCAGTGCAAAAGCACATAATGGTGAGTTGTGTTGTTAGATCTGTGCAGGGAGGGAAACAACAACAACTTGTGATGAGTCATTGGTGCATCAAGTCCAGATTGACCCTAGCGTGAGGCCTTGCGCCAGTCAGGTGTGGGCAGAGAGGAGACTTGCATTCTGCCACACAAGGAAGTGGCCGAGTTAACTGGAATTCTGGGCACATCTCCAGGACCAACTTGCCCTTCCTCATGCATGGGACAACGTTGCCACTGTGAAACGTGAGTTTGGGCTCCAAACCAATACATTATCCAGTGCCGAGCCATAGAGGTCTACAGCATAAATGTGAACAAGCTGCACTTGGGGATGGTTCCGTGGCTGGTGAAACTGGATGCCTGGTCCTCATGCCAGCAAGTGCCCGTCACAATTTCTACAAGTGAACAGCCATCATTCAGTCTCATGGGATGATAGGAAGCAGACAATTGGTCCATCTAGCTCAGTATGTCTACACTCTATCTATCAGTGGTCCTCCAGGGTCTCAGACATCACCTGCTACTTGAACCCTTTTAACTAGAGATGCCAGGGATTGACTCTAAGACCATTGTCGTAGAAAGCACATGCCCTGCCGCTGAGCTATGGCCCAAATCTATCTCTGGAGGAAGGGGAATTGAGGGCTCCCTACTCCTGATATTCAGCAGTTGGACTTCTTCTGGCAAAAAAGGGAGTGGTGGTGCATCTTTGTACATCTGTGCACAGTTCATTTGCCCAAATCCTGCAGCATTCTTGCCCTTTCTTTGCTTCCTCCAACGGCACTTGCATAAAAATGTCATAAGGTACCATGCAACATAAAATCACAAGACCACAGTAACATCCGAAAACAGCAACAATAAGGCCACTAGCTTCTCTCTGTAAAGATTGCGCTTTAATCTTGTGCATTATGATTTTTTAATGCATTGATTCTGGCCCCTAAGCATTGAAAGAAAAACAACAACATTCGGTTCTAAACAGGATTATGTGCTTTCTGCATTACATCAGCAACCATGCAGCGCATAATGATTTTGAAAAAGTAGAGAGAGAAATGACATTAATATAGATTTCACTGTTCCCTTCTTGGAATACCAGAACAGAAAAAACAGCCATAAATATAGAGAAAGGCACTGATTTTTCATGCCTTGATATTATGTATTATTTTTAGGACACTCTTTACTATGAGACTGTGGGTTACAGTGTTCTACTTTACTGCAGAAAGCCATTAGAGTAATTGATATACTTGGAGTTCATATTGGATATGAATCCCATAACCTCGGCTGAATTCTAGGCTATTTAGATTGTCTCAGTTACATCATTCTCTTAAGAATGTCTTGAAATATGGTGTCCAGAACTCTTTCCCCTGCCAGATAAATGTTACTATGAGGTCATCTTGAGGACAACCATGTAGGACAAGTTGCCCCCAATCTACACAGTGCATTCAAACTGTCGTGCACGATGAAACCATAACTGGAGCTAACCATGGTTAGCATTGGTGCGCATGAAACACTAAACCGTAGTTAACACTAACAAAGGAAGCAAAGAGGGAATTTGCTCTGCAATTAGGTAGAGTGAGGCAGCTGCCACAGGAAGCAGATTTGGAATGTTGCGACAGGGCCGGAAATGGTATGTTGCTTAATTTGTAATTAAGGACTTGTAGGGTTTTCTGCTTTAGGAACCAAAATAAATTGGCAAGCTTTGGGTACTAGAAACTTTGACCTTGGTGGAGGTGTGGGCACCATTTTGTGCTCTACCTCTGACAGAACAATGCCTTGGCCTGACGCTGGCTCCAGAGAGGAGGGGACACATGTTCCCGGTGTCTGATCAGCTAGCTATGGTTTTAGGGATCCAGCATTTCATTGGCACTAGACCTGTATATCCTGTTTAGATTTTCACATTGCCGTTAACTAGGTAGGAATGCATCTTAAATGAAAAGACCTGTCTTTCAAACTATGCATGCACCCACCAGCAAAGTGCCCTTCAAGTGCGATACTTTCAGTGTGAGGCTCCAAAATGCATACATTAGATAGAGCTATAGGACCCATTTTAATTCCCGAGGCACATTATTTTTTCATGAGCCTTGGAGGACTAGACAGTGAATGTAAACAGCCTGTGAACTGGATTCCAGTTGCCTCCCCCATCACAGAAAAGTCAACGCTACTTTATTTAAAGAATGCAAATAATGAAATGTATTTCCCCTTCCCAATGTCAGTGGCTAGATTTACTGCACAGGGGTTTGGAGGCTTCAGAGGTATTCATTTCAGGAAAGAAGGCTCTTGAACAGAATAATACATCTTTCTGCATAAGCTTCCCTTCTGATCTCTCTGCGGTGAGGACTGAGCAATACATCTCTTAACTTGTTTGCAAAGTGAAATATACTTTTCAGGCTTCTGTCATTACCTCTGCTGTGCGGTTGGTGGCTATTTTCTGTTTATTTCAGGGATTGCGGAATGTTGTGATCATTACCATAAAGGATCTTTTATGCGTTGCTCTAACGAGTTTTGAGCGTTGTATGTAGGTTGGTTTGCAAATGTAATTGTGCAGTTCTGAGTGCTGGCAAAACAGCACTGGGAGGCAGAGACTGATAGCAGTAGAATTTGAGATGACAAAGTAGCAGAATATATAGCACTAGCAGGCTCGTATCCATCATGACTTGGGAATTCTAAGAAACAAACATCTGTGCAGTTTTTAAATCAATGGTTAAAATAAGTGCAGCATCGAAAGATTCAGTTCGCCATCTTGATTCAAAATCGTATCCTAACATCAATGAAAACTTGCTCATTGATCTCAGGGAACATCATGCTAAATCCAGTTACTGTCCTGCTTTGGAGAAAACCTGATCCAGCAGTCCCAAGTCTACTCACATGAACAATCCAAACGTCTGGTCTGGTCACAGTCCAAAATCAAAACACAAGAGAGACAGTGCAGTCACAAGCCAGGTCAAGAAGATGGCTCAATACTGTTGTTCCAGCACACCCCGGAGATGTTTAACCATGAATTTTCATTGCCCCACCCAGAGCACAGCTGCAGGCTTTCTGGATTGCCTGAGTAACCCCTTGCTCCTGAGGAGTCCTTGTTCTTCGGATCAGCAGTCTTGCATCTGGCTGGGCCTGAAGTGACAGCTGGACTCTGTGGCAGTTCAGGCCCCACTTCTGCAGGGTTGCTCTATGCCTTCTGAAGTAAGTTGTGGTGTTGTGACCTGAAAGCCTTTGATCCTGCTGCTCTGTCTCACTGCTCACTGACACAGCCTGTAATGCTTGCTTTGGGGAGCAGCAATTCCTCTGAAGAGGATTCCTCCAGCAGGGGCATGACAACTGCAATACCTTAAAAGATGTCCAAATGCATGCAGCTTTGAAAGGTTCAGTCCACCATCTTGATTCAAAATGGCACCCAGTGGTATCCAAACCAAAACTAGAACCTGCTCCTTGATCTCAGGAACCATCGTGTGAAATCTGGTTAAAATCAGGGCACTTTGGAATGATCTAGTCTACCATTTTGCTTGAAAATGGGGTTTGATGGTATCCAAACTTAGACCAAAAACTGCTGCTCCATCTTGGAAACCCAAGTTGGTGGCGGTATCTTAAGGGGAGTCTGAATGCATAGAAAACAGATAGATAGACAAACAGACAGACATCTTTCCAAATATATAGGTATAGAAAATGCTAGGCTTTCCTGACATGCTCAAGAATGCATGAGAACACTAAGGTAAGCCAACACCCCCATTTGGTCCTGAAAATTGCAATAATAATAATAATGCTGGGTGTCTGTTCTACCCACTCCACCTCTTTCGTAGGAGATGAAGCTGTGGCGTTTGCCCACTCATTATGGAGATGTTGTACTGTGGGAGAGAGAGAAAGGGTTAATAGGCTGACCAATAAGAAAGCCCAGGGGCGGAGCCTAACTGTGTTTAAGGCTCAACACAGGGGTTTGGGCAGTTAGTTCGATTGGTTTGTGGGTGGGAGGCACAGGAGTCAGAAACAGAGGGGAGACAGAGAGAGTGAATCAGATTACAGTGTTTCAAAGTATTTAAAACTTGTTTGCGTTCACAATAAACTGGAATCTTTGTTAATACATTACAACCTGACTGAGTCTGAATATATTACCGGGAAAACCTGGTTGGTGGCAGTGGAAGAGATAAGTCATGGTGGTGCAGAGTCAATAGATTTAGAAGTGAGCTGGTTGTGTTAGATCACCTAATAGGATTGGACGCAATATTTTTGTCATTTTCAACATGCAGTTTAGATACAACTTCCCCAGTAGTGCTCAGTTACAACACTCTTTGGTGTTCTGTATTTACATCATCAGCTTTGGGGGCCTCAGCATCTCCTATATTGGTGAGGAAATAACTGGATCTTTACAGAAGGTTAAACTTGTTTATAAATGTTTATTGGAATGCTGTAAATCAGAGGTTTGGGGCCATAGAGATGAATGGAATAGTGTTTCCTAAGCCTCTCCCCCCCATGGGCAACTGGGAAATTGCTGTGGGTCTCAGCAGACCACTTAAAGATTTTTCTGCCTGTTGCAGCAATTGTAATGCCACGGAATTCAAAGCGCAATGCAGTAAAAGGTAATGTAAAAAATAAAAGAAGCAATAAAAATGCAATTAAAAAAATCAATATAAATATTCAGTGGGATGGATGTGTGACCTTTCATTTTCAACCACAAATTCGCAGACACACCAAAGAGTCCCGAATGAAGCTTGTGAGCCTCTGGTGGTCCACAGACTACAGCTTGAGAACCTCTGGTATAGGGAACACTCAGCTCGATCAATGGGGAGTTGCTTTGGTGTCTATATGCAGTGTTTCTTTAGACTTAAAAATGCCAATGATTCAACAAAAATGGTTTTTCCAGACCTGTTCTGACTGAGCGGTGCCTTCACAGGAAAGAATGCCGGAGGCACATGATGTAGGTGTGCCCTAATCTTTCTGGTTAGAGGTTGTTGTTATATTAAATGTGGGGGGTTTTGGGGGGGGGAGCCTTGATATTTACAGATGCTCACATACTTTTAAATTATATTCGGGTGATGTGGGAATTAACAGATGGACACTGAAATTGGAACCTGAAAGCTGTTATTGTTGCAAAGAGACTTTTGAAGTGTGAGTTTGGAAGGGCAAACACCCACCATCTATGGTTCGGCGGCCTGAAGGTCTCACTGTCCTTTCTGCATTATCAAAATGAGACAGATGATTGCATCTGTTTGGACATATAGACTGCATATATATGTCTGTCAAAAGTGATTAACTCTTTTCGTTGTTGTTGTTAATGTGATCTGCCACTGTTATTTTCTTTCTTTCTGTTATAGTTGCATTAAAAATAATAATAAGTGAAGGGGCAGTAGCGGATACACTGGCCAGGAGCAGATAGACCATCTCAGGGAGGCAGGGATGGCCCTCAATAAGGATACAGTGGTACCTCAGGTTACATACGCTTCAGGTTACATACGCTTCAGGTTACAGACTCCGCTAACCCAGAAATATTACCTCAGGTGAAGAACTTTGCTTCAGGATGAGAACAGAAATTGTGCTCCGGCGGCGCGGCAGCAGCAGGAGGCCCCATTAGCTAAAGTGGTGCTTCAGGTTAAGAACAGTTTCAGGTTAAGAACGGACCTCCGGAACAAACAAGGCCTTCACAAAGGCTGGAGTCAGCACTGAATAGATTGTAAATATGCACAGGTTTTGCAGGCTGGGTTTGAATTTCCTACAACTAAACCTTCTTTGTATATATTTGGAAAGAGGAACTTGAGGCAAAGATGTCCTTGAGCTTCCTATTATGCTGAGTGGACTTTTGGAGCTAAATTAAGCCAAACAAAAAAGGCTTTCTTTAGGATTTCAGGAGAGGGGATTGGATTGCACTTACTCGTGTGGGTTTGTTGTTCTAGGTCCCTATTTCTTCTGTGTTTTGTTTTGTGTGAGTAGCAAAAAAAGAGAGAGTTAACATTGCTGTCATTTTAGTTGCAAGGGACTTGTTGCAAATTAATTGGTAAGATGTAGAAAGTGCAGAGAAATCACCATATTCCCCATATGAAAATATATAATGCAGTCCTCTGGATGTTTACTCTGAAGTCAGTTAGATTGATTTCGATAGGCCTTACATCCAGGTATGTATAGAACTGCAGCCATAATCTGTGCCACCCAGAATGATGTGTTATAACAGCATCTTAAAAAGGACTGGCCATTCACTACAGAATAGCCACACTATGTTCATTTATATGTCAGGATCAAAACATGTATCTTTCATGTTCAGTTTCTGTCCCCCCCCTTTCCCCCCAGAGCTCAGAAAACCTTAACTCTTTTAAGCACATTGGAACAGCTGCACAATTACCCCAATTGTATATAGCCTATTTAATAGCTTCTCTATGAGGGATGCGGGTGGCGCTGTAGTTTAAACCACAGAGCCCAGGACTTGCTGATCAGAAGGTCTGCACAAAGGTGGGGTGAGGGAGGGAAACAACAACAACTTGTGATGAGTCATTGGTGCATCAAGTCCAGATTGACCCTAGCGTGAGGCCTTGCGCCAGTCAGGTGTGGGCAGAGAGGAGACTTGCATTCTGCCACACAAGTGGCCGAGTTAACTGGAATTCTGGGCACATCTCCAGGACCAACTTGCCCTTCCTCATGCATGGGACAACGTTGCCACTGTGAAACGTGAGTTTGGGCTCCAAACCAATACATTATCCAGTGCCGAGCCATAGAGGTCTACAGCATAAATGTGAACAAGCTGCACTTGGGGATGGTTCCGTGGCTGGTGAAACTGGATGCCTGGTCCTCATGCCAGCAAGTGCCCGTCACAATTTCTACAAGTGAACAGCCATCATTCAGTCTCATGGGATGATAGGAAGCAGACAATTGGTCCATCTAGCTCAGTATGTCTACACTCTATCTATCAGTGGTCCTCCAGGGTCTCAGACATCACCTGCTACTTGAACCCTTTTAACTAGAGATGCCAGGGATTGACTCTAAGACCATTGTCGTAGAAAGCACATGCCCTGCCACTGAGCTATGGCCCAAATCTATCTCTGGAGGAAGGGGAATTGAGGGCTCCCTACTCCTGATATTCAGCAGTTGGACTTCTTCTGGCAAAAAAGGGAGTGGTGGTGCATCTTTGTGGATGGTGATGGGAAAAGGAATTATCTGTTGGAATGAGTGTAGGTATGTTTGAACACTTTTAAGGATTGTATGAAATATATGTTTGTATGCTTGTATATTTGTAATATATGTGTATTATTTTAACAATAATAAAAAAGGGGGGAAAAGAAGGTCTGCAGTTCGAATCCCCACGACAGGGTGAGCTCTCGTTGCTCAGTCCCTGCTCCTGCCAACCTAGCAGTTCGAAAGCACATCAAAGTGCTTCCACCGGGAAGGTAAACGGCGTTTCGGTGCGCTGCTCTGGTTCACCATAAGCAGCTTAGTCATGCTGGCCACATGACCCGGAAGCTGTACACTGGCGCCCTCGGCCAATAAGGTGAGATGAGCGCCACAACCCAGAGTCGTCCGCGACTGGACCTAATGGTCAGGGGTTACCAGCCATTTATAGCATGTATAAATTGCTATAGCCATTCCCTTCCCTCCTCTAGGAATCAGCTCTATGACGTTACTTCTTCCATCCCACCCCCCCAAAAAAATTGCATTTATAGTTCTCCTCTCACCCTGCAATCCAGCAGCATCTGAAGGACTAAAGGTTCCTTTCTCCTGGCAAGAGGATGGGAAAGGGGAGGTGCAAGTTTAAGCTTTGCTACTGGAAAATGGTAGGAGGAAGGTGCAACTTGCCTTTGGGCAATGGACCATTGCTCAGCAGTACAATATGCAGTGAATAAGGAAAGTCCTAGGCTCAGTCTGATATCTTGGAAGAGCCACTGCCTGTCAGAGTACAGATTGACAAATAGCCTTACCTGGTATAAAGCTATTTATACCTTTGACAAGTAGTGACAGTGGTTGTTAATGAGATTGTTTATATTTACATAATGAGAATGCTACTAAAAGATGTCCAGTTTTGTGCAGGAAGTGTTGTATTCTGCCCAGAATTAAGTTTTGGCTGTGCACAGAATGTTTGCTCAGGCTAATGACGCCACATTAAACCTGCCACTATAGTTGCAGACCTCCCCACTTGGACAATTTATATTAAATTTGGGGCAGAGGCCTATTTGCACTTCCTGAAGCAAATTGTCAGTGTATATGCACAGCAGTTCTTCATCGTTACTTAGAGCTTTTAATTCCAGGCACCGGCTTCACGAAGACAATCAGTATTTACAGCACCAACAGGTCACTAAAAAAGGGGGGGGGAATTTACATAAAATATATAAAATATATAAAATATATTTCACATTGCTTTCCTGTGGCATGATCGACAGAGCAAACAGAACTGCAAAATGTTCAGAAAAGTCTATCAACAAATGCAGCAATACTAGGGTGCTAAGACAAAGGAGCGTGACGCGGGTGGCGCTGTGGGTAAAACCTCAGTGCCTAGAATCCCCGCGGCGGGCTGAGCTCCCGTCTTTTGGTCCCAGCTCCTGCCCACCTAGCAGTTCGAAAGCACTCCTAAGTGCAAGTACGCTAGATAAATAGGTACCGCTTTATAGCGGGAAGGTAAACGGCGTTTCCGTGTGCTGCGCTGGTGCTGGCTCGCCAGAGCAGCTTCGTCACGCTGGCCACGTGACCCGGAAGTGTTTTCGGACAGCGCTGGCTCCCGGCCTCTTAAGTGGGATGAGCGCACAACCCTAGAGTCAGACTCGACTGGCCCATACGGGCAGGGGTACCTTTACCTTTAAGACGAAGGAGGGAATCAAAGCCTGGGGAAAACATGGACTGCTACAAATACGTATTTTGAAGCCATGTGTTAGCTGGTTACCCAGCTACGGTGATATGTAGAAAATCACTTCTTCATAGTTACAGACTTTTTATTTCATATCTATGAGATAAAAATTTAAATGGACCAAACCTGATCCATATCCAAAATCGGAATTTCAGAATTATGGAGTTTAAAATTACAGCTCTCTCTGCTGCAGAGCAGACCTCTCTTGAAACTGAGAAGATTTAAAAGCTATGTTAGGTATGCCAGGAGAGTCTCCTGTTGAAAGGAGAGGAGGAGGAGGACTGATCTAAAAATGAACAGAAAATCATTTCCTGGCTTTTTTCATTTTACCTTCTCTGGAACTTGGATAATTTTGGCCATCTTTTGGAGTATAGGAAAAGAAATGGCCTCCCCAGTTTAGCCACCATGAATTTTGGGCACATTGATAGATAGAGTTTTTTGCGTTGTTTAATATTATTTTAATATTTTTGGGTGGAAAGACTGGACTAGGCACCTACCCTTATTTTATTATTATTATTACTATTATTATTATTAATTTCATTTCTATACCACTTTATATTTTTAAGAGAAAAAGTGCTTTACAACTTACATTAAAACATTAAATAAAAAAATCCATAAGAAAACATTGAAGAAATTCAAATATAAAAAGCAACATAATCAACAGGAAAATTTTATCTTAAAAGATTTCAAAATAAAACATTACAAAGGAGGTCAGGTACAGAATGCACACTCAATGCTCCAAACTTAACAAAAAAATCTTAACATTTCACAAGAAAACGTTACTAAAGGAAGTCAAACAGAAAATGCACATTTAAAACAACATGTGTTGTTAGCAAGAGTAAATAAAATGTTATCATAAGCATAGAACAGATCTACTCCTGTTGCTACCAATCATTGCAATGGTGGCTCATGGCAGTCTGTGCTAAAAGGCAGCCAAGATTGTCTCTAGCTTCTTCATCAGCCTCAGCTTTTGCAACTAGAGTCAGTTAGGGCCACACTGTCCCAGGCCAGTCGGGAAAAGGCCTACAAGGTACGGAGCAGGTCTTCCACAACTCACAGCCAAGGATGAACTGACAATAAAGTTTAATTCAACATAGTGAGCCAAAATGGTTGGAGGAAGGGCTTAAATTTCCTTCGTGGGCACAAATCACGCCACATATGAGATAAGCCAACAGGCACAAGGTCAGCCAAGCCAGTTGCTATGGCAATGGCCCGGGGCCGTCTATATAAGTGATTAAGGTATGTCAGCTCCTTAGCCAGCCAGTGAATTGAGTTGGAGTCTGTGTTACATCTGGAGCAACAGAGGTGCTTTATGCTTGTATATATCCGTATCTGTATCTGCACAGCCCTACAGGCTGTATGTATATACAGTGGTACCTCGGGTTACATATGCTTCAGGTTACATACGCTTCAGGTTATAGACTCCGCTAACCCATAAATAGTACCTCGGGTTAAGAACTTTGCTTCAGGATGAGAACAGAAATTGTGCTCCGGTGCGTGGCAGCAGCAGGAAGCCCCATTAGCTAAAGTGGTGCTTCAGGTTAAGAACAGTTTCAGGTTAAGAATGGACCTCCAGAACAAATTAAGTACTTAACCCAAGGTACCACTATATCAACATCCAGAACTGTATTGCGGAAGCCTACTCTTCTACAGCAGCAAACTATTTTGGACCTAAAGCTGCCTCTGTGTATGATGAATGGACCTGAGGGTAGCTTCCATTATGTGGGTATCTCACCTCTGATTCCTAACCAAAAAATTTTCCCCCTCCCCTATGTCAGAAAATTATTTTTCTTCTTCTCCTGAACAGCTGGAGAACTTCGCTCATCCCTTGTAGATCATTTGGTGAAATTCCACACACACCATTTTGCTGCCTACAAATAGCATGGAGAATTTCTGCCGACCATTTTCAAAAGCTGAACCGCCTGCATATCTGCTTCCTTTGGCAAGCTCAAAGAAGCCCTTTGAATACCATCTTTGATGCAAGGCACTGTCAGTATCAGCAGTGGGAAGTATGAGAATCACTGTTGCTCCCAGGGGCAGAATGTTGCGAGTTTTTAAGGACACAAGAAGAGCTCTGCAGGACCAGGCCAATGGAGCTCACAGTGTCCACCAGAGATGCCTATGGGAAGCCTGCAAGCAGGAACTGAGCACAGCTGCACTTGTGATTCCAGCCACTGAGATCGTGTTTGTTATAAGAAGCTATCCATATCAAGAAAATTGACTGCATGGTAATGCTTGCGATTGCTACCAGAGTTAGAGAGAAAGGAGGAAATACGCAACACGCTTCTGCTATATCCAAGCAGAAGTTCTTCTTGAAACCTGCTGCTAAGAAAACTTGTCTTCCACTTTTCTGAAGACGATTGAACTCAGTAGGGCTTACTTTTTAGACATGCACAGGTTTGTGCACTAAATATGATTAGTTATACGAATAAAAAGGAAATTACACATTCTGTTCTGAAATACACGAATGCTGAAATAGCTCTGCATGCTATCCCTTGCCTTGTTAGAACAGTCACCCGAGGACATATTTTCATGCTCGGTGATGGTTTTGTGAGTTGTTAGCTCTCCAAGCCAGGGAAAGCCATTGTCATCCGGCTGTAGAAATAAAATAGTGCTTTTACTGGTGCAATACATTTAGAGGTCTGCAATTATATATGAATGAATGAATGAATGAATGAGGTAAGATCCAGAGTATTCAGGTGAACCTCTGCCAGTGTAATGGAGATTCCCTGCTCCCTCTTCCACAGGGGTGCAATAGGAGGTGAATGGGCAAAATGGGAAAGGCTGGCTTTTCCACAAATGGAAGACACCCTTTGGATCCAAGCCCATTCAAAATAAATATACTGAGGATATTTCCATGCCTTTTTCAAACCCTAGGGCTGGATTGCAAATGGACAAAGCAAGCTGAAGTGTTTTCAGGAATGGCTAGGATAGGGGAAAAAACTCTCCTTTCTTGCATGTCACATTTACACATCTACAGCTGTACTACCTTGAACATACCGAATCTCATCTGATCTCAAAAGCTAAGCAGGATCAGGCCTGGTTAGTACTTGGATGGGAGACCACCTGGGAATACCGGGTGCCATAGGAATATGATTGCTGTAAGCTGCCCAGAGTGGCTGGGGAAACCCAGCCAGATGGGCTGGGTACTACTTCTTCTACTTCTTCTTCTTCTTCTTCTTCCTCTCTCTCTCCCTCTCTGTCTATATGTGCTTTTATAAAGCTTTGGATTTGGTAGTTCCATTACCATGCCCTCATTGGCTTGTTTTGTGCCTCATGAACCACCTATTGATATGTGGCTTTTAGATTATCTATCTATATCTATCTATCTATCTATCTATCTATCTATCTATCTATCTATCTATCTAAAAGCATTTATGAACCACTTACAGTAATATTTTAGAAATGTCTAAGCATTGTACAAAACAAACAATATCATTAAAACAAAGGCACAACGTAAAACCAATAAAGCTGTGGTACTAAAAAAATAGACAAAACCAAAATAAAACAGGAATTCAAATGCATAAACCTGCTGGCTACCTCCCTAGTTTGGCAGCCTCCTTGGAATTTTGCCATGATAAAATTTGGCACCATCAGCAGACTTGGCTAACAGAGATTCCTAGAAGACCCCACGGGCTTGCTTACTTAAATTTGCAACTGTCAGGTTCTTCATGCCATTTACCTCCCAGGGTAACCCTTTGCAACCTGGTGACCAACATATGTTTTGGACTATCGTTGTGCTACCTGGGGCTGATGGGAATTGTAGTCCAAGATGCCTGAAAATAACTTTGTTGGGAAAGGGTGGGTGAATGTTATATAAGAGAGCTGTTATATAAGACAGCCCGGCTCCTGCGCTATGACTGAAAAAGCTTTTGACAGACCTCCACTTCGTATTGCTCAGGACACATCTGCAAACGTGTTTCAGTTTAACATAAGCTTAACTGTCTTGGCTTCCCCAAAGAATCATCTGACTTGTAGTCCACCAAAAGTTGTGAAACTTCTATGTCAGAACATCTCTCTCTCTCCCCCCTACTTTGAACTAGGAACCACAACATCCTGATTTTTATCATGAGAGAGTGGCGGCCATTTTGGTTGCCATAGTCTCATGCGATCTCATGGTGCAACAACCCCTCCGAAAAAGCGCTTTTTCAGAACTGCGATATTGCGCAGCACCCCAAAAAAGCGCTTTTCAAAGGGGGTGGGGACTGCATTGAGAAATTGTGCCAGGTCACGGCAACCAAAATGGCCGCCATGCTCTCCCGATAAAAAACAGAAAGATGGAGTCCGGCCAGATGGCATCCCAGATTTTGGCTTCAAAGTGTTGGGAAGGACCATTGCTCGGTGGCAGAACAACCTGGGACTTTCTACATGCAAAGCAGTTGTTCTGTCACTGAGCAATGGTCTTTCCCTGAGCTACATTTCCCTGGTAAGAGGGACTCAAGCTGCAGTGTCAAAAAACCCCAACCCTCAATATATACTGTATTGCTCTTGTCTGCATGCTTGTTATCACTCTCAAATAATTACGGAGCTTCTGGAGGCATGCGGTGTTCTGTTCACATGTTTTTAAGCCCTGAGGAAAAACTGTTCCCTAAAGAAAAGGAGGGCGATGTGAGAGAGAATCATTACTTTCAAACCAGCTTTGGAGACCACAGCTTGCTTTCCCTTCCTGGAAGAAGTATGCAGCCACTTTGATCATGTATCAGCTAGCAACTGCTTAGGGAGGCCAATATCATGCTTGGAAAAGCTCTTGTGTCTTGAAATGAGAAATTTTCTCTGGGTGCTTTGGGGACACGTCTTGTGGTTTGAGGGGCTGAAATGGAAGCTGGCGTTGAGCACACAAGAATTTATATGGCTGCGTAGGACAGTGGTGGGGCTCCCCCACCCAGCCTGTAGGCCAAATACAGCCCATAGTTGGACTTAATACAACCCTCTGGGTCCCTTTCTGCCCTTTGGCTGAGTGGTGAGCATCTGAGAGAGAAGGGGCTTTGATGCTGTTAAATCACCCCTCCTTCTTCTGCAAGAAAATCAAAACAGACAGGAATATATACCTTGAGAGAGACAGAGAACTTGTGTTCCTTGCCAGTATGAATAAAGTGTCTGTGTATTTAGTAATTGTTTCCATTCATTTGTTATGAATTCTGTGCAATTCCATGCAACTGCATTTTGCTGTTTGAGACTTTGAATTGCTACAAAGCGGGGCTTGCAGTTTAGTTGTGTGCTGACATTGTTTGCAATCTTCAGTTGGGATTATTGAGATAAAGGGTGTTGGAAAGCTTTTTAAAAAGCAAACAAGCAAACTTGGCTTTATGGTTTTGAGGAGAAAATGGAGGGGGACGCCATGACAAGACAGGCTCTATTGCAGGACTGACGGTCAAGAGGGGGAGGAAGCCACGGCTTTGTTATCATATTTGACTCTGTGTTTGACCTGGCAGAACTGCCTGAAAAGATTGATATCGGAACAACAGATCTGGGAAAGCTAATGAGCAGACGCTGAGACTGTATTTTATGGAAATGTTGAAATGGCGTCTGCCGTCCGAATATGACTTTTGGATTAATGTGAAAATCCACACAGGACTATAACAACGTTCGTTTCAACTTGCTTGTGGAGACTTTCAGAGGTTATAAAGAAAGGAAAAAAATACGATAACAAGAAAATTGAAAGATGATTTGTAAAGGAAAACAACAAAGAGATGAATGGACAGAACTGTGAACATCAAAGCAGCAGAAATAAGAGATGATTGGACCCTTTCTGAGCTTGAAGCATGGGTAACCCCAACAAAAACTTAAAATTCGGTTTTGTAATTTGGAACTAATGTGATTTGATTGGTTTGTTAATAAAAATTATTTTAAAAAAAGAAAGAAAGAAAATAGAAGGGGAAATTGAATAGATTTAATAAGAATTAAATATATTTCCCTAAGAAGTAGCTGTGTATGAGTGTGTGTGATTGCGCAGAGGATGGTCCGTCCCAGTCCTGGAAGGGGAAATTGAATAGATTTAATTATAACAACAATATATATTTTCCTAAGAAGTAGCTGTGTATGAGTGTGTGTGATTATGCAGAGGATGGTCTGCCCCAGTACTAGAAGGGGAAATTGAGTAGATTTAATAATAATAATAATAATATATTTGCATAAGAAGTAGCTGTGTATGAGTGTGTGTGATTGTGCAGAGGATGGTCTGCCCCAGTACTGGAAGGGGAAATTGAGTAGATTTAATAATAATAATAATAATAATAATAATAATAATATATTTCCATAAGAAGTAGCTGTGTATGAGTGTGTGTGATTGTGCAGAGGTTGGTCTAACCCGGTACTGCAATGTAGCATCTGACAGCTTTCCATGGTGGGTGGGTGGGGGGTAATGTGGCACTTGTCTCAGAAATGTTTCCCCACCCCTGAAGATCCTGGAGAGGGCACGCAGGGTAGCGAAGAAGTTCTGCATTGCATTGTTTCATCCGAAGTCTAGTTTAAAGCATCCCCATATTTTGCACATCCGTTCCCAGTTTCGCTACATTGCATGTGACAGGTGCTTGAATGTGTTGTGAACTGTGAGCCCTGACTTCAAAGGGAGGTTGCACATTCAGGCGATTCCATAATATTCCGTTAAAGCCGAGTTAAACTGATTCCACATGACATCAGTATTAATGAGGATCAGTAAGTAGTGCAGGCTGTAACCTCAGGCCAGGCAGCGAGCAGAAAATCACAGGAACGGAATCCTGCTACAGAATTAGAGGCAGCCCATTACTGCGAATGAAGACAGATCCCGCCTGACTCACCGCCCGCCCCCCATGCGGAAGGGGTGAAGCTCCAGTAAATACAAATGGATATCGAAGGTGACCGGTGACAACATCACACACGGCTGGCTTCCTCTGATTTGACAGTGCCTTCAGAGCGTCTTGAGGCACTCTCTGAGCTAGCAGCCATTTAATGGTTGGTTTTGCAAAGGATTTGCATCCCTGCAGACGTAGAGGGAGTGCTTGCATTCAAATGGGCATAAAAAATTAAGCCTGCCCCATTGCTTTTTACGGCGTTGGGGGTGCCAGATTTCCAAACACGGACAGCTCCAAGAGGTATCTGGACAGGAGCTGGTTGGAAATGCTGACATTTCAGCATGGAATGCACTTTGACATGGAATGTGGAATATAACACCTTGCCGTGTGCGTTTGTGTGTGCAGGCAAGAGAGAGAGAGAAAACAACACAGCAACAACAACATTTCCTACATGTAAGCTTCTTAAACTTGCAATTCAGTTGCAGGCCGGCGCACCTTTCACGGATCCTCGTAGCATCCCCAAGAGTGATGCTGCCCGATCTTCTTGCTTTTTGCCTTGAGTTGAGAATATTATTGTTTTGCTTTGTGAGAAGCAGTTGCTATAAATTGGGACATGAGCTTAGTATTGAAATAGTGCTTTTCCTAAGTATGCACAACATCTAATCTCTGGCCTGTGTTTATTTCCCTTCCCTACGGAAGCAGTGTGGACTGAGTGAGGGTCAAGATCTGGGCATGTGAGAAGCCTGATGTACAAACAGTGGTGCCTCGAGTTACAAACATCTCAGGTTAGAAACGCTTCAGGTTACAAACTCCGCTAACCTGGAAGAGTTACCTCTAGTTGAGAACTTTGCCCCAGAATGTGAACAGAAATCGTGTGCTCGCCACGCAGCAGCAGCAGCAGCAGCAGCAAGAGGCCCTATTAGCGAAAGCATGCCTCTAGTTAAGAACAGTTTCAAGTTAAGAACACACCTCCGGAACAAATTAAGTTTGTAACTAGAGGTACCACTGTATTTTGTCTACCTAATAAGAACGAAATTGTTCCCTCCCAAATGCTCTTACCTGGTGAGCTGAGGAGCACATTCTGTCCAGTGTACTTCAGTCTCCAACTTCAGCCTGATTCCCATCTCCATCTGTTAATGGCAGGGACCTTTCGCTGAAGAAGCGTAACCCCTCTTAACCATGACTGGGTCTAGGAATGAAGGAGCAAAGCAGTGATGGAGAATTGTGCCCCCCTCGCCAGCACTGTAGTTGGCCTTCAGTTCCCATTATCTCTGACGATTGGCCTTGCTGACTGGGGTTGATGAGAGCTGGGAGTCCCAGAACATCTGCAGAGCCACAAGTTTCTCATCTCTGCTATATACCAGGTGTGACAAGTGTTGAGTGTGATCCAGACAGGGTTAAGGACTTTTAATGATAGTTGATTTCAGGGGGATGGATTTTAGCATGTGTTTGATTGTTCCGCTTAAATCGAACGCAACTTTAAAGTGCTTAACTTTGGATAGATGGTGCAAAAATACACCCAAAAACCTTCTCAAAATAAGTACATAAAAACCAAATATCGAAACTGTTGAGTATTTTGTTTTCAACAGCAAAACTATCTATCTGGCTAGCATTTCCCCCCTCCCTCTCTTCTTTCCCCTTCCCCCTGATTATTGTCTTCCTGGCCTGGGATAATATGTAACTCTGTTTTTCACATTGCAACAGAAACTGGATTTTTTAAAAAATGGAAAAGGGAAAGCAGGAGCCAAGGGGTTGGGGCAAGATGCTGAATCACGAGATGGGAATGATTTTCATGACTTGTTCTGATAAGTCTGACTAGTAACATCAACAAGTTTGGTTCCATTAATTATTTTAGAAACAGGCGACCTTTTCCTCTGCTGTGTTGTTTCTGTTGAGTCATTTCGAAAGAAAGGGATGCAGTAACATACAAGAAGTAGGTGTGTGCAGAATGAAACATCTGAAATTCTTGTCGAGGTCAATTGTTGTGACTTGAAAGGCTCGTTGAAAATAAAAGGTGTATTGACTACCGGGGAAGGCTGAGGGAATTCCTCTTACGGTCATTGTGTTGCACAGTGTTGCCTTATTCTAGAGGTGGGGAATCTTAGGAATGGGGTGTCTTGCCAAATGCAAGATGGTTCTTTTAAAAACAGATTCAGGATCAACACAAACGCAAGTGGTTGAGAAGATTACAGATTTTATTCCAAATAGCAAGCAGCATATACATTACCAAGGAAGCACTTCAATCGGCCACTGGGAAGCCCTGTCAGAAGTGGCGAAGAGACCACCAGGTAGTCTTGATGCATAGCACTGTGGCCACAGTCTATGCAGAGCTCCCACTTGGCATGCTCCAAAACTAGATATTTTATAGACCTGTGTCCTATTGGACTAACACAGGCTCAACCAGAGCTACAAAGGCTTTGCTGACCAGTTTCATCAATACATCAAGGGCCTTTTCACAAAGGATACTGAAAGCAATAAAACATAGAAACCAGAGTCAGGAAGGAATAACCAGAGACGGAAGAGCTGACCACTCCAGATCAGTATCTCCTCAAAGTACAATAATCTGCGAGAATTATCCCATACATGGGGAGTGAGGAATGCGGCCCTACAAACCTTTCTCTGTGGCCCTCAGGACTCTTCCCAAACCACCCCCCTCACTCCTTGAGTATTTTTGCCTGCCTGGAATGTGCCCTTCAACTCTGCTGATGACTCCTGCTTGGCTGGATAGAGAGGCGGTGTAAGAACGTGTGTAGAAACTAGTCTGAGGTAGACAGCAGACATTTATATTTGTTGTGGGATCTCCTAGTCCAGTGTTTCCCAACCTTGTGCCTCCAGATGTTTTTGGCCTACAACTCCCATCATCCCTGACCACTGGTCTTGCTAGCTAGGGATGATGGGAGTTGTAGGCCAAAAACATCTGGAGGCACAAGGTTGGGAAACACTGTCCTAGTCTACTCCTTCACCCAAGTGTGGTGTTGTGGGTGGGAAAAGGGAAGGAAGAGCAACAACTCCACACTTACCAACAGGCTCAATTCAGACACCACGCAACTTCTCCTTGGTTATTTTGGGCAAGTTCCCCCTGGTTCTACATTTTTTAAAATATAAAAATGGTTTTGTACCTTTGTGAGCTTTGAGGTTCCCCTAAGACTGCTGACGTCTTCCTCCTGCTCTCCGTTGACCTGTTTTTGCTCCAGTACTGTCAGCACCCCCTACCTGAGTCCTCTGTTGGTAGTGAGGAGTTCAAACAGTGTCTTTTGCGTACTGCGTGCATCACATTTCAAGTGGGATCTCAGAGGACCTACTAGCCCACCACAAAAATAAGATGTCTTCCTATGGAAAGCTGATAATGTCAGGGAGATGGTGAGGCTGGAACCATTCACCCTGTTTTCTACATGTTTTCCAGAGGCAGGAAATACTTTTGCACACCCACTTGCAGTTTGGTGGTGCAGCCCAGGTGTTCATGAAAACTAGACCTCATTGAGAATCCAAGAAGATGAATTAATTGCCTGTGATAAGCAGGTGCACATTTCATTTATCTAGCTCCTTTTATGTTTTACTGCTCTCTGTCATGGCAATGGGAGAATTGTATCCCTGTTACGATTAATTAATCTTTCAAAACTTTGAAAGATTCACATGTCTTTCCTAGAAATGAGGAAACGAAGGATTTTTCAATGGCATCTTGAAAATGCTTCGGATGCTAAGGGAGAAGTTCAATGCTTGGCTGTTCTGATCATTCTGTCAGCAGAAGCATTTCTTCTTCCCTAATGGAATAATGCCTCCCCGGCCAGTTTTCTGGTGGTTCTCCTAATGCTCCAGAGCAGATCTGAGGAAGGTGCAATAGTTGTGGTGGATGGGGGCAGGGAGAGCAGGATCCAGACCTTATGGCTTTATCCCCACAATAACTGGCAATATGCTATTTATAGAAATATAGACTGGTAATGCTTGCAAAAGAAGTTCACTTAACTGGAACTTAGTTGATAGTGTTTAAAGTAGTGTTTAAAGTTTCTGACATGTATAAAACAATGTCTTGAATTTAATGGATTTATGCTTGTCAAACATTGCTTTGAAAACTCCTCCGAGTCTCTGCATTTGAGATTGAAAGTTGCCAAAGGATGTTTTAGGAGAAGAGGCATTATATAATTAACAATCAAGTTACTTGACCATTATAATGAAATCTTCCTATGCCTAGAGTCTGATGTCCTTGGAGTGACATAAATCCAAGGGGTCACTTTCAGTGCATTATATAATAGGCTCTCAGTGGTTTGGGGCAAAAGCAAATTGACTACTGTTGTTGAAGCTTCTCTATATTACAGATGAATAGTGGGAGTCCTTGCAGTTCTTAGTGAAGTTTTCTATGATGTATTTGGGAGAGGAATGGCAGGATGATGACTGAAGTCTTATAGGAAAATTTCATACAAAGCCCCTTCTCTCTAACCTGGAGGTAGGTTTGCTTTTAAGTAGACTGTAGTAGTAGGACTAATATGGAGCATGAAAACAAATTAAAGGACATTACTTAATATTCTATGGCTTGTAGCAGCCTTCAGCTCACACAAGGAAATTTCCTCTTCTCTCTCCTGAAGCCCCTCATGCATCCTCAAAACTGCTCCAGAATATTGAGAGACCCTCTGACTCCCCTCAGCTGCCGGGGGGCACGGAGAGCTTCCAGGTGGCATGTAACTCCAGAAATCCCTGGCCCATTTCCCTGGATCATTTCCACCCACCTACCCCCCCCATCCCTGCCTATACCCTTGTGCAAATTAATTGAAGAAAGCGTGTTTTCTATCTTACCCGTAATCCTGTACAGTGGTACCTCTGGTTGCGAACAGGACCCATTCTGGAGGCCAGTTTGCAACATGAAAAGAATACAACCCCTAGCGGCGCATCTGCGCACGTGCAGGTTGCAATTCGCCACTTATGCGCGTGACGTCATTTTGCGCTTCTGTGCATGCACGAGGGGTGAAACCCGGAAGTAACCCTTTCCGCTACTTCCGGGTCACCGCGGGATGGAACCTGAAAGAATGTAACATGAAGCGGATGTAACATGAGGTATGTCTGTACTCAAAACAAACACGAAAAGTCAGTTGATCATTATGGTGTCGGAAGCCTGCAGCCAATGGAAGGAATGATGCACTCGCCACAATATATTGAGGTTCTATGGAAGAGAGTTGTGCCAGAGCTGGAAAAGAGGTATTCTGACAGTACTGGGATATTCCAGCAGGACCTAGTCCCCCGTCACACATCGAAAGTGGTGAAGAAATTCATGAAAGAGCAGCAATTACAGGTATTTGATTGGCCAGGGAATTCCCTGGACGTAAATCCCATTGAGAATTTGCGGGCTATATGCAAAAGTCGCCTCCGTGCTGTAGACTGTACGACTATGGAGAGGCTCATTCAGGCACTGATTCAAGCGTGGTCCAGGGATCTGAAAATCAACAGTGACTGTTTGAAACTAGTAGACTCCATGCCAAACTGTGTTCAAATGCTGCTTAAAAATAGCAGAGGTCATATCCATTACTAATGTACGTATATGTGAGTTTTGTACATGTATATGTGAGTTTTGTACAATAAACTACATTGTTTGTTTCAATTAATTTTCACAAGGGTGTACATGTTCCCCTCACCTCTCAGGCTCCTGACTGCACCTGACTGGGAGCAACAGTTGCTTAACATGGTATCTATTGAAAGAAGTAATAACAAATTCATATATGTGAAAGCAGGTTCCACTGAAATCTAGGTTTTAAGATCAGAGTGTTAGGGACTTACGGTGGATGGCAACCCAGCACTGGGGATACACAACTCGACGTTCTGCCGTGGCCACTTTAAATGCTTCAGATGGGCTCTTCTAGTAGCGTGAATAGGCTGAAATATGAAACAGTGAAGGTTAACAGCAGTGGCTGTATCAAAAGATTTTTCTCTTCCTTTAGAGGGTTGGGACAACTGGGCTGAGGTTGAACAGTTTGGGGCAACTACAGCGCTGAATGGCACCTGAATGAATCCCAAATCAGCTGAAAAGCACCTGGGAGAGCAATTTGGGGACCCACACCAAGGCCTCAGCTCCATTTGGTGGGGCCATTCAACATCCGCGGATCTTGGCGCCAGCTTTCATGGCTCCCCTATATTTCCCTGTCCTTTAAGCTCAGCCCCTTTCATATTGCTCCTTTCTATCAACATGTGGTTCTTTTTCTTGCGCTCTTAAAGGCAGAACTGTGCACTTAGCAGATAAGATTTTTATAGCAGGCGCCTATTCAGAAAGGAAGAATTAATGGGAAAATGCCACTGTACTTTCAATACATGTTTTCCTTGCTGTGCCATACCTTTCTGAGGCTGAAAGGGAGAGAAATTGCCGCATTCTCGTGTTTCCATTCCACTGTAAGCAATCAAAAATTTATCTCTCAAGTTGGAAGGGACATCTTTTCACGAAGCATGGCTTTATCCTAGGCTCAGTGTTACAAAGCCTGATGCTGAACATAAGGAATCCATAGGAGCTGCAGCCCATTATTATTATTATTATTATTATTATTATTATTATTATTATTAGTTTTCCCCTCCCCGACACACACATGCCCAGAATTTGACTGTGGACAAACAGGCATGGGGATTGTTCTATGGCAATCAGACTTTACAGTTGTGGAGCTGCAACAAACTGTTGCAGTGTAGATAGATGTCTTCTGTTCAGGGTTTTGGGTGTTCTGTTCCATTTCTCCCACTTGCTTTTCTCCTCCCCACTCCCAACCACCCCAGTCAGTATTCCTTTGCCCTCTGTCCATGCTCAGTACCCATTGGACTGTGCAGTTTTCTCTCACTCCAACCCCTGGAGGGAAATGCCTTCCCTTCGGATTTCTTCAAACTTTGGAGTTTCCCCAACCCAGCCAATACCACCCCGTTGTGCGTGGGAGATGCCATTTGGGTTACATAATGGCACTCTAATAATAATAATTATTATTATTATTATTATTATTATTATTATTATTATTATTATTATTATTTATACCCTGACCATCTGGCTTGGCTTCCCCAGCCACTCTGGGCGGCTTCCAACAAAATATTAAAATACCGTAATGCATCAAACATTAAAAGCTTCCCTAAACAGGGCTGCTTTCAGATGTCTTCTAAAAGTCTGGTAGTTGTTCTCTTTGACGTCTGGTGGGAGGGCGTTCCACAGGGCAGGTGTCACTACCGAGAAGGCCCTCTGCCTGGTTTCCTGTAACTTGGCTTCTCGCAGTGAGGGAACCGCCAGAAGGCCCTCGGAAGTGGACCTCAGTGTCAGGGCAGAACGATGGGTGTGGAGACGCTCCTTCAGATATACTGGACCGAGGCTGAGCTTGAACATTGGAAATGACTAGGTTTATGTTTTAAAGTGGTGGTATCCTGTGGCAGACAGCGTAGCTTAGTTATCTTAGGGGTCGTCATCCGGCTTCCTGCATCTCTCAGAGACGAAACCTCGTTCAACAACACCTGAACCCGCATCCCAACCCAAAATAGTTACCGCTCAAGTTTGGAAGGCTCAGAAAGAAGGAAACTGAAAAGGAACTTCAGTGTTTGGCACCAGATGGTGCTTCCCAACACGAAGTATTTTTTTCCCTTTCCGTGTGTGCTTTATAAAGCTTCAGTAATCCCAGCGTTCCTTCACCACCTGTCTGTCTCCATTTCAGGAAGCAGAACCTGATGCTTTTTGGCAAAGCGAAACGCCACGTCTGAGCTGCCGCTGCTGCTACTTACAGCAGTCAAACTTCTCTCCTTTAATGTCAGGCAAACAGAAGGGAGGTTGACTATTTATTTATATATATATATATATATATATATATAATCTGAGAAACTAATAATACCACCACCCAGGCAGATGCAAGCTGCTGCAGGAGCCTGTGGTTACTCAGAAGTCATCTGGCACGGGAAGACATCCCTGTTCTCCTGGCACTGTCCTGTGAACCTCCTCCTACGTAACTAGAATAATCAGAGTTAAACAGGATTACCTGAAACCTCGCCACCTCCGAGGTGGGTCTGAGTAATGTTTAAGGCTTTATTATTCCTTTGACAATTCACTTCAGAAAATCCGTTCTGTGTGCCTTTAAAGGCCGCACGACACCGTGGCTCATGGAACTATCATCCCCCTCTTGTCCCGGATCTTTTTTTAAAAAAGAAAAGCAACAGTGGAGGCTGCTATTTTGAGTGGATCACCTGCAGTGGGGAAAGAGGCTGCTTAACCCTTTCCTCTAGGGCCATTTCCAGTCCAAAATTGCCTCTCCCAGCTGCATGGGAAATTACCTCTCCCAGCTGTTGTGGAGAGCCGTATCTTTTCCCCTGAGGTGTGAGGAAAACAACATATAAGGGGAAAGGATTAAGCAGTAACCTCCCCACTTGGCTTGCCAGCCAGCATCCCATAATTGTTTTCTCTTTTAAAAAAAGAAAATAATTGAGGATTGAGAGGGATCTTTATAAAAACAGTGTGTCGTATCATGTGTAGTTTGGCTGAGAGAGAGAGAGAAACAGGTAGAGGGGGTTGCAGAACTTTTTATATAACCCTGAGCAGGTGTTTTCGTTTTTTTCTCACAGCACCAAGTACAGAAGAATTTGCACCCATCTTTGCCTTGGGTCGCTGAGGTGGCTTCTCAGGGACGCAAAGAGCTAATGTGTACCTAAGAGCTGGTTTTCTCATGTGTGAATTTCATGTGCAGGTGATGACATCACAAACAGAAACAGTTACAGAAACTGTGGACTAGCCTTGAATGCCGCAGTAGCCTTCCCTCCTCCACACAATAGCAAATATTTATTCCTATGTTCCTGGTTGAATAATACTGTTCCAAGAAACCCTAAGATCATTGGGTGGAAGAAGGTTTTTATTTTATTTTTCAAACGGAAGTTTTTGACCGAAAATGATTTTAGGTGTTTTTAATTGTGTCTGGGACACGGGTGGCGCTGTGGGTTAAACCGCAGAGCCTAGGACTTGCTGATCAGAAGGTCGGCAGTTCGAATCCCCACGACGGGGTGAGCTCCCGTTGCTCGGTCCCTACTCCTGCCAACCTAGCGGTTCGAAAGCACATCAAAGTGCAAATAGATAAATAGATACCGCTCCAGCGGGAAGGTAAACGGCATTTCCGTGCACTGCTCTGGTTCGCCAGAAGTGGCTTAGTCATGCTGGCCACATGACCTAGAAGCTGTATGCTGGTTCCCTCGGCCAATAAAGCGAGATGAGCGCCGCAACCCCAGAGTCGGTCACAACTGGACCTAATGGTCAGGGGCCCCTTTACCTTTACCTTTAATTGTAGCTTTTTGTTTTATAATCTTTTGATCCATTTTAGAATGCTTGCTTTCATATGTTTAGAATGCCTGGCATATCCGTTTGCAGCCCTGGGTTCCTCAGAGAAGAAGAGAGGGACAGAAACGCAGTAAAAAAATAACACACAACTTATTCCAACTTCATCCCTGTGATTGAAACTGCAGCGTGTTGTTTTCCATCCAGTAGGTGGCAATAGCACACAAGCATGCTCTAAACTTGGAAGCGAATCCTCTTCCATGTGAGCCTTGCAAGCAAAGTACAAAACCAACACTGAAATGAGGAACTGATAGGCTAATTGCTCATTAGGTTACCAGTCTGCCCATTTTTTAATTTTTTTAAAAAAGTTCACTATTTTTCTCATTTTCACATTTTTGTGCACAGATTTATTTTTTTTAACTTCTCATTTCCCCCTCCCCCAAAATGAATGCTTTGATGCAGTATTTTTAAGCCGGGTGATGGTAACTCGCTCTGCAATTCCATTTGGAAAGCTCCCATCCTCCCTTCCCCTTCCTCCTTACGCCTTTTCCTTATTTATTCATTTAATATGCCCATTTAATTATTTATATGCACGCGAAAGCTCGGAGCAGCTCAGAGCGTTTTAAAAAATAATGAATGCTAAACGATACAATATATGGAAATCATAAGCTGCATAATTCACAAATGAATCTGGCATTCACAACACTGATTTGAAATAAAAATAAAAATCAACGTGTCGGCTACTGAATCAACAGGCAGGGATGTTGCCTGCAGGGATCTCCCTCTCTGTATTCTGTCCGCACCACTTTCCAGAGGGACAGAATCAGGCATGTGAAGGTGACTGCCCTGTATGTCCGCTCCTCTCATTCCTCCCTCTCTCAGATCAGCTGCCCAGGCAGAGGAGCAATGGGGCCAGGAGACTGCAGGGAGCGGAAAGAGGGTCTGTGGCTGGGATGTAGACCTCACCGGGTACCCAATGAATCATTGTAGAGTTGGAAGGGACCCGAAGAGTCATCTAGTCTAACCCCCTACAGTGCAGGAATATTATGTGGAGAAAACAGCAAAGACCTAATGAAGAGAACACAGCAGAGGTTATATTTTCTGAGAATCCTCCGGAAAAACAATCTCTCAAAGGACCTGTTGATGGCATTTTACCATTATACTGTTGACAGTGTATTAACTTATGGTCTCTGTGTGTGGTTTGGGAGCTGCACGGTCAGGGGAAAAAACAATGCTGTCCAAGGTTGTAAAGACTGTGGAGAGAATAATTGGGTGTACTCTTCCCACCTTGGATCAAATCTATGCTTCCAGGTGCCATAAGAAAGCTGCAGAGATAGTGCAGGATAGTGCACACCCCGGAAATGATCTCTTTCAGCTTCTGCCTTCTAGAAGAAGGCACAGGGTTATAAAGACTAGGACTAGCCGTCTGAGAAACAGTTTCTATCCAAATGTGATTATGGTTTTAAATGCAGTGTAAGGTAGTCTCTATGTGAGTATATTGTATTCAATTATGGGATATCAGAGTTTTTAGGGGCTAACCAGGCTGGGATAGTTGGGGTAGCAAGCTTGTGGGTTTTTGAATGTCTGAAGGAGATTTTTTCAATTTCGTTGTTCTGTATGGGAGAATGACAATAAAGATTATCTTATGGTATCGAAACTGAGCTCTTGCACCAACCCTGACGGAGGAGCCATTGAGGGGGGCCACATTGCTCTGCTTTCCTTTGGACCACATCAGCAAGGCTGAGGGGGGGGGGGTCCTGTTGTCTGTGAAGCCCAGGACCTCCAAATACACTTGCACCCCTGAGGAGGGCACTTCAGTGCTTGCAGTGGTTTGACTTCACCCCTGGAGGCGCATTCCATTGTCTCTCGAGACAGACTGATGCCAACAAATAAAATGATGTATCTTCCTTTGTATTAATATGCTGCTCATGGCTTTGGAGGCCAAAAAGCAGTACTGTATATAAATAAACCACAATGCAACACATACACACACCCCTTCTGGCCTGAGAGATTTTAACGAATCCTTAAAACACATACACAAACACAATTGAATAGTTATTCCTCCAGCCTTGTTGAAAGTTGGGAAGGCTGACAGTTGCACAGGATTCTGTGCTGGAAGCCAGATCTTGAGATTTGCACTGCCTGATCCCAAGTTTGCTAAAAAATGAAAACCTGCCTTCTTTCTGTATGGGTACTTACTGTAGGCTCCCAAAAATGGCACCTAGGATTGTTCAATTTGGTGATTGCACTCTTCACTAGCTAAGCAGTAATTCACTCGATGCTCATCATCGGTTTCAGCTGTTGAGGTACATATAACTTCACACAGACGTCACTGTCATTGAAAACCTTCAAAACAGCAACGTAAAACAGGATGGAGGAAGCCTGCTTCAAGCCCATAACACCTGCTATGAATGATATAGTACATCACTGTTTATATTTCAGAATGTGTGCATGTGTTGAACGATTCGCGAGAGCCCAGGGTCACAAGTTCAAATCACCAATGCGTACGCTACAAGCTATGTGAGAACCCCTCCAAACAAAACCCAAATCTGTGCAAACTGGATGTTTTTATAAAAGTATTTCTGATAACCCTGTTTTTCTTGGTTTAAGCTTGGCTTAGGTTCAGCTTCTCCAGGATTAAACATGGGGATGGGGGTGTCACGAGAACACCAGAAAGCTGTCCAGTGGTCTATTCTCATGCTGGTCAACCAGATGTCTCTGGGGAAAAGGAGGTTGGCAATCCCGCCTGCCATTGCACCTGATGTGTTCTGCCTATACATGATTTTGGCTTTAGGCACGATCTCTGGAACATAACCCATGCATAAGTTGCAGGCCTACTGTATGATGCTTCTGGTTCTAGAGGTAGTGCACATGGGTAGGAGCTAATTGATAGCCTTGGCCCAGTATACCTGAAGGAGCATCTCCACTCCCATTGCTCTGCCTGAACACTGAGGTCCAGCTCTGAGGGTCTTCTGGCAGTTCCCTCACTGCAAGAAGTGAGGTTACAGGGAACCAGGCAGAGGGCCTTTTCGGTAGTGACGGCCACCCTGTGGAACACCCTGTGGCCATTTCTATATATTGTGGAAGCAAATTCCATAGGTTAACTCTACACCGTGTAAAGAAGCCCCTCCTCTTTTCTGTCCCAAATCTTCCAACAGTTAGCGCCATTGGTCGCATGTGCTAAAAACATGCTGTTCTTCTGTTGAAGCCTCTGTCGCGGTTATCTGGCTCTCTCAGACATTAGCAAGGAAATGTTCTATTTCTGAGATTCTGTGTGCAGGGCTTGGAGGCTGGGGGTTAAAGAAAGGAATTTGGAAATGTATATTTGAAAAGCAGCTTTTGAGTTACTCTATAGAAGATAGTGGCCCCGTGTTAACATAATGAAAATCTGTGCAATTGGGAAGATTAAAGGATTAAAAATATGCCTCTGTAGAAACTGCCTGCTGTCCTGGACTTGACCCATACATTAACATTTTTTCAAATGGCTTTCATGCTACGTAAGAAATATTGTACATCTTTTCATGTCCTGCACAATATTAATCTTGTAATCTAGAGGACCTCTTTCCCTTTCTGTGTAAGGAAATGGAGTCCTGCTGAGCCAGAATGTGTGGGTGTATGGTGTGCGAACATTCCCACGCTATTCCATGAAACATGATTCTCAAGGGAGTGGGTGGGGAGTGGAAAACAGAACATGCTCAGGTGCAAATGCTTAGATGGTGCCAGGAAGTGAGGAAGCATTGCCCCTTGTTGCATGGTCAACAAGGATGCATTCCCTCGCTCTCTTCCCGTTTCAGAGTGAGGGCAATGGATGGCTTCATTTGCTCCCAGCGATGGCATCCTCACTGGCCCAATGGATGTGGTTTCACAAAGGATCCCCGAATGGCCGGCCACATCCGGTGAAGAGGTCATTTAGGTTTGGTAAAAAAACAAAATGGCGCCAAAGTAAAGCTGATGGAGCAAGCAGCATTTCTGAACAAATGTGGAAGAAAATGCACAGAAGAATGGGTGCTAACTTCCTCCGCCAGAGACCCTTTCCCTGTCCAAATGAGAATGAATATGGTTCATTGGGAGAACATATGGAAACCTGTACAGTGGTACCTCAGGTTACATAGGCTTCAGGTTACAGACTCCACTAACCCGGAAATAATGCTTCAGGTTAAGAACTTTGCTTCAGGATGAGAACAGAAATCGTGCTTTTGCAGTGCAGCAGCAGCAGGAAGCCCCATTAGCTAAAGTGGTGCTTCAGGTTAAGAATGGACCTCCGGAACGGATTAAGTACTTAACCCGAGGTACCACTGTAATGATCTCAGGCAGGCAAGCAAGCTCCGATAAGAATTAATGAGTCTCTGGCAGTTTTGTGTACGTTTATTTACAATTTACATCCATCCATTAGCTACAAGTTGGTCACTCTTAGGCTCCGCCCCTGTCATGACACGAAGGGCGCCAAAGTCCAGTCCTTCCCCTCTTACGCTTCCATTGCATTTTAAGCCTTTCATCTCTTCTGGTTTGAGGAGAAGGTGGGTGAACTTGCCCCCTGCTATCAAAAGAAGAGCTCTCTAAACACTGCCTGCCTCTCAGTTGCATAACAACCCCCTCAATGTCATCTATCTCCTTCCCTCCCTCTGCCTGTGAGCTTTCCGAGTCTGGTGAAGGGGGTGGTGGGGCGAACTAGCCCACTCCTGTTCTGGCTGTGGCTGCAATTCCTCGTCTCTGGAGTCAGACTCTGTCTCCCTTTCTAGAGTCATTCCTTCCTTTTCAGAGTCTGACCCTTCCCAGGCATTTGATTCAGCCACATCCCTGATACAAAGCCACTGTTGGTCAGTATAGACCAGTGATTTCCAATTAGCTAAGTATTGTGGATCTGTTTTTCAGGAGCCAAGCCATGGACCCCCTATTTTGAAGATTTTGATATCTCTATGGTAGTTTTTGTTGTGTGAATGGAGCTGCAGACCCCCTGGGTGTGTTATGTGGACCCCTCTGGGTTCTGCAGACCACCAGGTGGGAACCACAGGGACAAAAAGGAGCAAGGATTTTTTACACGGTGCCGAGTTATGTTAGGCTTGAGCTGAGGTTAGGGACATGATGTTGGTGGAGCCAGGAATCAGTTGGCTGAACTCAAGATCCACTGCATCCTAAACTCATCCTGATGGCTCTCACCATAGGATTGCTCCCTTAGGTCTGCCTACTTCAATAAATTATACCTGTAGATGAAAGCTAGCTGGTCATTCAGATGCCGGTGATAGGAGCACACTAATGTGCACTTAAACACACATTAATGCTTTATGCGGACACAGTTCATTATTTAGCTCTGTTTTCAATATGCAGAAGCCAGCTATACACTTTGTCGGCTTATCTAGCTAAAAGTTAACAGCTCATTTCACTGTTTAAGCAAGCATGTTAAAATGATTTCCAGTTGCTCTTCCAGCTTTTTTCCAAGCGTAGTAAAGATTAGCAGCGATACAAATCTGTGAGTGCAGTACTTGTTCCAGCTAACTAATCTGTGTGTGTGTGTTTATTTCATATTTCATGTTGACTGCAGTGAGGTTGCCTTCAGATATGAGTTGTTTCTTTAGCCAGGCCAAAATTTTGACATCCTGCAGAGATTTAGAGTTCTGTTTGCTTATCCGGTGTCGGTGGAAAGTAATGGCCAACAGGAGCTGTGAAAGGGGGTGGGGAAGGGTCTATTGAAAATGCATGCCTTGAGATTACTATTCTCAACATGCCTGCAAAGCCTGTCTATCTATCGAGACCTCTTTAGAATTCCACACACCAATTAGTGGCAGGTCTGTGTAATGCTAGAGAAATTGCTCATCCATTGTGAATGAATACTACAGGGGTTTGCTTTTGGCTTAGTGTGGCGCAACAATTTATACTTGAAATATCAAGGAATAAATTCAAAAACTTTTGCAGCTCTTAGAAATGCAGCTGCCCTTTGTTTTGTTTTCTTACACAGGGGGTTGCAAAAACTTGTGGAGAGAACGGAGAGTAACTTCCTGCTAGAGCTGTGTGAGACTTTGGCCAAGATCTGAGACTCAGTCCAAGGTCCAAGATATGGAAGGAAGATAACATGGTCACAGGCAGCCTGGGGTAGGAGTCTGGATGAAATAGGCAAGGCAAGACAAGTTGTGTGGCTACATGGAGCAATAATATATGGCCGGCTTGTCAATTAAAAAGGGTTTAAATATATTAAACTCACAGATCAGAGAACAATCCTAGCTCCCTGGTTTTGGTTTTGCTGCTGAAGGAGTTAGATCAGGGGTCAGCAAACCTTTTCAGCAGGGGGCCAGTCCACTGTCCCTCAGACCTTGTGGGGGGCCAGACTATATTTTGGAAAAAAACAATGAACAAATTTCTATGCCCCACAAATAACCCAGAGATGCATTTTAAATAGCAGCACACATTCTACTCATGTAAAAACACCAGGCAGGCCCCACAAATAGCCCAGAGATGCATTTTAAATAAAAGGACACATTCTACTCATGTAAAAACACGCTGATTCCTGGACCATCCGTGGGCTGGATTGAGAAGGCACCTGGGCCGGATCCGGCCACCAGGCCTTAGTTTGCCTACCCATGAGTTAGATTATGATGGAAGTTCTCATCTACTGGCCTCCATCAGTAGGGGGCTCCACCTCTGTTAACTACATGTTGTTTAGCCGCAAGTCCTGGTAAATTCACTGGGATTTTTCCCCCTAAGCATTATGTTGGGTTGTCCATACGGTAATAAAATTTCACCAAAGTGTTTGCCTCAAAGCCAGCTCGGGGGAAAATCGTTGACATTTTAGAATTTACTTTAGTGGGTTTTGCAACACATTCGGAATCCAAGCAGTCAATGCAAAATAAAACCAGCAGAAAGCCACTGCATATATAACACCATGCTCCAGTATATATCCTTGGCTGCAGCAAATGTGTCTTCTTGCCAATTTCAGGAAAGAGATTTGAATGCATAATATTTTGAGAGGGTAATTTCATAGGAATGTTAATGTTGTGTTCCAAATGAATATTCCAATTATGTCCTTGAAACATTTAAAGCTGTTGGCTACCCAAATATCCAAAGCAAGATGGGGATTCAGCAGATCAGTAGCTCCACATTTACATCTTCAGCATTTCAGAAGTTCTTTGCAATGCAAAATCTCGCTGCTAATTGGAATTTGCTGCATCTCCTTCCATTGAAGTTCCTTGAAGATTCACCGGGCCAACTTGTGAAAAAAGATAAAACTGCAGCTGAGAGCACCCATATGAAATGCAATGTAAGATAAAAGAGAATCCACCCACCCTCAGTCCATAGTGCTTTTCTTCCATGGAAATGGCAACTTCTTGTTTGCTTGTCTTGATGTTGCAATGAACTGACCATACAGAAGACTGAATTTGAGAGAAAACCATCAGGATACTAGCAAAAAAATTTTTTTTACAAAGCTCCTTATACTGTGAACAGACTTAGTTCAGTCTTTCCTAACCTTGTCCCCTCCATATGATTTGGACTGCAACTCCAATCATCCCTGACCATTGGCAATGCTGGCTGGAGAAGATGGGGAATGAAGATGAGAACATCAGGAAGGCACCAGGATGACTTAGATCTTGCCCAAGTGATTTCTCGAATGCACCAGACAGACTCCAGGCCCTTGAGACTCAGGGACACACAACATGGAGAAAATGGGTGGAACAATCAGGGATCTAGCAGGGACATCTAAGTGTTGAGTTGAAGGGAGATAAGTTGCTTGCTACCAGTACCCAGAGTATTGAAGGTTTTGAGAATCTTGGGCACTGTGTTTTCATATTGCTGTTGCTTTATATTAACTCTTGTAATGTACCAGGATAGTTCCAGATAGAGGAGTATATTTCAATGGCTGGAGAAACTTTTTTTTCTAATGACACAGAGAGGCAGGATCAGCTTTGCTTATCTCATGTTCTGTGGATCTCTTCTGGCTACCATTGGATGAGAAAGTTAGATCCCGTATGGGGTTTGCAGAAGGGTTTACCTAGGGAATGAAGGACTCTCACAGGCTGAGCTATTGGGTCTTGGAGGGCATGCCTGCCAAGAGCTTGCCTCAGCAGCACGCTAGAGCTTCCTGGGGCCTTTTGAAAGCTGGCCAGCCTGATACCTCAAACCCACTCCAATAAGCTCTCTTGTTTTAAGGAACCACTGCCCTATTCTGTAGCTGCTGGCTCTCACAGCATGGGGGATGCTGAGGGCTGCCTAGGAGGGGTATCCTCTGAGTGGGCATAACTAGGCAAAGCTACATCCTCTGTCCTGGATAATCTGAGAGGAGAGGGAGATGGTTCCCAGGCCCTTCCTCTGAGTCCACCTCTGAGTAGCACTGTAGATTATGGCTCGAGAACATGACAGGCAGTCCCAAGCGCACAGGGTCAGCAATGACCAGCAGCTGCAGAGCTGAGAACTGCATATTGTATCAGGTCAGAGCGAAACAGTATAAACTTAAAGCATTTGCAGATGACCTAGTTTTGACCCTACAGGAGCCAGAGTCTAGTACGAAAAGGGTATTACAATTGATTCAGGAGTTTGGTCGGGTGGCGGGATTTAAACTTAACAAGCAGAAAACCAAGGTTTTGGGGGAAAAATTGACACCTTTAGAATCAGAAAGGATTCAGAAAGAGACAGAGTTAAATGTGGTTTAAAAAGTAAGATACCTAGGGGTAAACATAACAGCGAAGAATATGAGTCTATTTAAGGATAACTATGAAAAGTGTTGGTCTGAAATTAAAAGGGATTTAGAAGTTTGGTCAAGATTGAAACTTTCCTTGTCAGGACGAATTGCTGCTATAAAGATGAATGTATTGCCAAAGATGTTGTTTTTATTTCAGACTTTACAGATTGTGGATAAAATGGAGTGTTTTGGGAGGTGGCAAAGAGATATCTCCAAATTTGTCTGGCAGGGCAAAAAGCCCAGAATTAAGTTTAAGATACTAACTGATGCTAAAGAAAGAGGGGGCTTTGCCCTGCCAGACTTAAAGCTGTACTATGAATCAGCAGCTTTCTGCTGGTTGAAAGACTGGCTGCTTCTTGAAAACACTGAGGTTTTAGATTTGGAAGGATTCAATAACATTTTTGGATGGCATGCATATTTGTGGTATGACAAGGTTAAAATTCATAAGGCTTTCAAGAACCATATTGTCAGGAAAGCAGTGTTCAATGTCTGGATAAAATATAAAGACTTATTGGAAAATAAGACCCCAAGGTGGTTATCACCAATGGAAGCTAAGGCCCGGAAAAGACTCAATATGGAGGTCAAATGGCCGAAATATTGGGAAATAATAGAAAAAGATGGAGATAATTGGAGGTTGCAGAGTTTGGAGAAATTAAAAGATAAAGTGCGAGATTGGTTACATTATGCTCAGATCAAAGAAGTTTTTAAGTTGGATAAAAAGATAGGATTCCAGGTGGAAAAATCAAAGTTAGAAACGGAATTGTTAGAACCTAAGACTAAGGTACTTTCAAGAATGTATAATTTGCTGCTAAAATGGAATACACAAGATGAAACGGTCAAATCGGCTATGATAAAATGGGCACAGGACATAGGGTATAATATTATGTTTGCTGACTGGGAAAGGTTATGGACCACCGGTTTGAAATTCACGGCATGTAATGCCTTGAAAGAAAATATTATGAAAATGATATATAGGTGGTACATGACCCCAGTCAAGCTTGCAAAAATATACCATTTGTCTGATAATAAATGTTGGAAATGTAAAGAAACTAAAGGAACGTTCTTTCACCTCTGGTGGACCTGCCCTAGAGTTAAGGCTTTCTGGGAAATGATATATAATGAGTTGAAAAAGGTATTTAAGTATACCTTCCCTAAGAAACCAGAGGCCTTTCTTTTGGGCATCGTCAGCCAGAGGGTGTTAAAGAAGGACCAAACATTTTTTATGTAAGCAACAACAGCAGCAAGGATACTTGTCGCTAAATACCAGAAAACCCAAGATTTGCCCACACTGGAAGAATGGCAGATGTAACTGATAGACTATATGGAGCTTGCAGAAATGACTGGCAGAATCCGAGACATGGGAGAAGAAGTTGTGGAGGAGGACTGGAAGAAATTCAAGGACTATTTACAAAAATATTGTAAATTGTATGAATGTTAAGAAAGATGTAATATTATCAACAATATGGCACCAATAAGTTAGTTAAAAGGAATATGAAGATAAATGAAAATATAAGAAAAGATAAATTTTGGATAAATATTATGTTAAAATTAAGCTTTTAAGGTTTGGGTTAAATTATCTAAAATTAGGGATACAATATCAGAAAATTATAATATAAGAATTGAAACAAGGTGATAAATTGCTGGGTAAAGTTTGAAAATTTGGAACGCAGGAACGAGAGATCCGAGGAAGTCCAAAGAAGTGATGAAAATGTGGATATTGGAAAAATTATATGTTATTTTGTTTGTTCTTTCTATTGTTCTAAGAAAATCTTTAATAAATATTTATTTTAAAAAAAGAGAGAACTGCATATTGTGTTGAAGCAGTCCTCAAAATCTTTGCATATAGCCCTCTAGTTCTGCCCCTACTCAGTTTGCCACACCACTGCACCACCCTCTTGCTCAGCTCACGGACCTCCACAAGCCTGAACTCCCTCGATCTTCCACTTGCCTTTCTCGGATGTTTCCCTTAGCCTGGAACATGCGTGGTCTATTGCTAGGCTGGTGATGCAGTACTGGAAATATGGTATAGTAATATATTCCCTTCTCTATAATTATTTTGTTTTGTTTTACCCTGCATCTCCTTGGTGCTCTCTTTTTGAGGATAGTCAAGAACCCGGTGAATTTTGACCTTTTCTCTGTAGCCCGTTCCTACACGAAAATGCGATCACATCTGAGTTTAGTTCTGTTTATCTCCCCTGGTTTGTGTTTTTTGTCCAGCTATGTCTCTGGCTGTTAAATTAAATTGTAAGCCTGGGCTTTCTTCCTGTTGTTTGCTTTTTCTGAGTAACTTCCCCAAATATAATCTTTGTTTTGATTTGGTGTGCTGGGGGTAGAAAATGATGGGCAGGTGGCAGAGAGATTCCACACGTTGTGTACATCCTAGGGATTCTCCTTTCCTTTGTTTTGATGCTTCTTGGTCAAGTTCCCCAATAATTCATTAGATGGGGATCTGACATTATGCCAAGGAGTTTACCCTTATTTAAGAAAAAAAAAATCTTTCTCTGTCATCTAGCTCAGGTAGTAAGGAACTGTCTTTGTACTGGAACTTTCTTGTTCAGTTTTGTGACTTAATTTAACAAAAGAACATTGGGAACCACGTTTGGTGATGGCAGATTTTTATGCAAATAGTCCGCATGATCATTGCTGGTCAGCAGTAAAGTATTTGAAATCAGTTCAGTTTAAAAAATAATAATCTCTTTCCATTATTTGGAAAGTATCTTTAATTAAGAGATAGCTGTGCTCCCTAAATTCAGCTCGCTGGAGTTCAGGTCCTCAGGGGAAACTGCCTTATCTCCTCTGCGATATGTAAATTAGGAGTGCCTGTCACGGGAGAAGAGGATCTTCAGTCCTTGATCCATCTCATTGAAGAGTTGTAATTATAATAATTGGAGATATTAAATTCTGCAGAGTGATGGCAGATGTTAGTACACTCCAGGATCCAGCCCCGAATATTAAAATCAAATTAGGCCAAGCCAGTACTTGAAAGAAGAAAATAAGAAGATCAGTTGAGGAAGAGACACAAGCTACTGAATGTTAGGTTAACCTATTTGTACATCTTGCCCATTGCTGTCTAAGCTGATGACAACAACTTTTTAGAATCTCAGGCAGAGAATCATTCTCACCACATGTTGACTTGTTCCTTTTAGAGATGTCATAGATGGAAACTAGGACCACCTGAATACAAAGGTACCTCTGAGCTACCCTTAAATAAGCTAAGACATGCACACTTAGTCTTTGGGTCCTCGCTTCTTGGCAGACCATGATTAACCCAGGAAGTCACCAGTCAACCATAGTTTCACTTTTAATTCTGAACCAGGAATCTGGTTCTGAGCTTGTTATCCATTGTTTCCTGGTCTGGATGTAACATGAAACTATGGTTAACTGCTTTGCGGTTTAATTATGGTGTGTCAAGATGGGAAGAAGAATGGACTGGCATGAGGACAGAGAATAAGACTTGTGCATATCTCGGCTTCCTTGTACAGTGGTACCTCAGGTTACAGGTGCTTCAGGTTACAGACGCTTCAGGTACAGACTCCGCTAACCCAGAAATAATACCTCAGGTTAAGAACTTTGCTTCAGGATGAGAACAGAAATTGTGCATCGGCAGCACAGCAGCAGTGGGAGGCCCCATTAGCTAAAGTGGTACCTCAGGTTAAGAATAGTTTCAGGTTAAGAATGGACCTCTAGAACGAATTAAGTTCTTAACCCAAGGTATCACTGTACTTCCAAGCTACACAATTACGTCTTCAGAATGGCCGTCTCAACACACTATTAAGCTATAAAAATATTTTTGGAAGGGAATTATTATTACCTATTCTAACTAGAACCTTTTATTGGCTATTTAATTGTAAAAAAACAAAACCCAACCCTCTCTAAATTTCTTCTTAATGGAAGGGGGAAATGACCCAGCTCTAACAGCTGCTGAATTAAAAGCTAATTCTGTGAAAGATAATGGGCTGGACTGCAACATAGAAAGGATGGAGCGATATAAACAACCCTCACATCTCTTTTAACTACTGTTGTTCATTTTTCTAAGGCAATACATGAATGAATGACTTGATACTTCATGTCTCTTATTTCTAGCTTTCTTTTCTAACCATTTTTCATTTTATTTTGTCCATGTGTCTACACTGCTGGTGTGTGTCTCTTTCTTGGCGAAGTACCAGCAATCCATGCTCCCAGTGGCGTAGCGTGGGGGGCGCAGGGGGGGGGGCCGGCCGCACTGGGCGCAGCATCTGGGGGTTAGGGGGCGCAAATCCACGGGTTAGGGGGCGCAAATCCACGGGTTAGGGGGCGCAAATCCACGGGTTAGGGGGCGCAAATTACTTGCCTTGCCCCGGGTGCTGACAACCCACGCTACGCCACTGCATGCTCCTGACATCATCAAACATTATACTGTGCACTTGTCTGTGTTCCTTTTACCCAGTACAGGGCCAAGTTTATGATTCTGCCATCGGTTTCTATTACTATATTTTTTACTACATACCCACTGCACACATATATGCAACCCTAATTTTCTTTTTTTGCGCAACAGGGTTATGCTTGGGGTCGCCCCCCATTACATGTGCATGCACAATTCATGCACTTTCAACTGCATTATAGTGGCTCTAGGGGGACAATGAAGGTGCTCTTTTGTGTGATTAACTGGATTTCATGCCCCCCCCCATTCACCAGTGTTCCCAGGACAGGTTACACAGTGTTCCTGATCACACATAGGAAATTATCCCCTTGTACACATGTATTTTTTTTGGGGGGGTGCCCCTACACAGATGCTAATGATCACACATAGTTCAGAGGTGGAACCTGCCAATGTATCTTCATTTAGCTCACAGGTAATGTCTGAAAAGGGATGTGGTGCTGGTCTCCCATAGATGTAGCTATCTTTATGGTTTTCTGAAAGGAAAGTGTGATACTTTAAAGATAAACACATGCATTGCATGGTTTTGCTAGTTTTTCAGATACTAGCAAGTTTTGCTAGTTTTTCAGATACTGGTCTTTTTCTGCATAGACTAATAGGACTACCACTCTGGAAGGAGAATGTAGCTGATGCCAAATGCACTCCCAATTGTTTCACCTCTGCTCCCTCAGAACAATTTGCAATACATTGCTTAAGTTTCACTGCTTTGCCAGTCTTCGGGGCATGGTTCTGTGTGCTCCAGTCATTTCCAGTTCTTGCTGCTGGTGGAATTACAACCGCTTGACAATCTCCAAGGGTCTGCATGAAAAATGTTCCTGGGCAATTATGCTCCATGATTAGGGAAAAGTAAGTTGGGCCCACAACAAAAATATGACAGTATATCCTACCTTCTAACAGGAATGCTGCTGTTAAGGGCCTTCTTGGTAGTGGCTCCCACCCTGTGGAATGCCCTCCCATCACATGTCTAGGAAATAAACAACTATCTGACTTTAAAAGACATCTGAAGGCAGCCCTGTTTAGGGAAGTTTTTAACGTTTGATGGTTTATTGTGCTTTAAATTCTGGTGGGGTATTAATAATAATAATAATAATAATAATAATAATAATAATAATAGCAGCATTTCCAGCCATTTCTTCCAAGCAGGGCATTCCAGTTCTGCTTTACTGTTCTTCTTCCTGGTTCTCTGTGTACTGAGCGTGTTCAGTTCTTACCATTTTGGAGATGTGTTTTCCTCTTAGGTTTTTTTGTTTTGTACTTTTGCAAACCTTGGGGTTCCCCCAAACATGCTGATACCCCCTCCTGTTCCTCAGTGGCCCCATTTGGGTTTTGTTTCTGCAAGCACTCACTACCTGACTTCTCTCTTAAGAGTGGGTAATGATTCCAAGATACAATGTGCATTTCTTGGTGAAGTAGGCATGTTGACGAGTAGGAGCTGTGACCTTCTGGCTCCTCATCCCCCCATTTTAGAAGATTTTCTTCCAATGGCATACGGCCTGCAATTACACCCACACATCTGCTGCAAGGGACACACTCATTCCCCTTAAATTTCTTTGCAGCATCCCCATCTGAAGAAGAATACAATGTCAGATGACCTTTTTTAAGCAGCATAATTAATTGGGTCATTTGCAGACACATGATACTAATTAAAACTTACTCTCTTTAGCAGCAGAGACACAAAGCAGGGAAAGTACACCCCAAAGCACAGTTTTGACTTCCATATATCACACTGTGAGAGAATTCCTTAAATGGACAAATCGTGAAGTGGCTCTAAGAAGTGTGTGACTTATTCCAGTGTTAAACTGACTTCTTGCCAGTTTGGGGTCATTTGTATGATGCACCATATCATACACAGAGCAGAATTCAACCTGCAGGAACAGAATAACTAAGCATCCCTCCATAAGACATGGGAACTCATGTTCGTCCATGTGACAAATCTTCCCTTGCCGCTAACTATCCATCACTGTTTACAGAGCACAGTGTCCTGATAAATAACAAAGATGACAATCTCAAATCAGAAAAGCTTTCATCAGTTCAGATTGCGTGTTGAGTCCCACAGTTGCCACCCCCCAAAATAATTCACACTTCACACATCAATTTTTGTTTAGGTTTTTTGGCATGAATTTTGGCCACAACTTTATTCAATACAAAACGTGAGTGGTTGCTTAGGCATTGGTTATGACTATCTGTCCATACCCTCAAGGACAGAACTGGCATTTCCGGACACCAGCGGAAGCCAGAGGCATTCCGGACACCAGCGGAAGCCATAGTGGGAAACAAGTATTGGGTGAGAAAATGAAGCTGGGCATCAGTCCCTCACTTCTCACCCTCATGTTCCTTTGGGGCTTGCACGGCCCGAGTCCGATGCCAGGGACAAGGACAAAAGAATGGCAAGCCCCTGGATTCCTTTAACGGAATTCCCTTCGCATCATTTGGAGGGGTAGGGCACTTACCCCTCCAAGCATCACTTTAACCAATGCCTAACCGCCAACCTTACAAGTTGTGACGATTTGCTACGCAGTAGGCGAAAACCAAATGGCACCAGCCAATCCGCCAAATGGCAAAATTCCTACTGTGCCCCGCACCAAGGCAAGCGACACCATGACAGGCATAGCAAGGTCAAATAACCAAGAAAAAACCCCCCTATAAAAGGGAGGGAGGGTGGGTGATCTGAAGCAAAACGGCCAAGAGGAAGTCCAGCCTCTGGCCCCTTATATTTATAGACTCTAGTCCCTCCTCTAATTCTAGCAACATACAAAACTCCCCAGCAACCCAATCTTAACCCTTTATCAGGTTTGGGTTTACTCTCAAAATCTGCCTAGTCATGGCAAGGTGGCATGTTTCCCCAACCGCAACACGTGCTCTCTGTTAGGGAGAACACGCTTTGCGTGTTGAGTCCCACAGTTGCCACCCCCCAAAATAATTCACACTTCACACATCAATTTTTGTTTAGGTTTTTTGGCATGAATTTTGGCCACAACTTTATTCAATACAAAACGTGAGTGGTTGCTTAGGCATTGGTTATGACTATCTGTCCATACCCTCAAGGACAGAACTGGCATTTCCGGACACCAGCGGAAGCCAGAGGCATTCCGGACACCAGCGGAAGCCATAGTGGGAAACAAGTATTGGGTGAGAAAATGAAGCTGGGCATCAGTCCCTCACTTCTCACCCTCATGTTCCTTTGGGGCTTGCACGGCCCGAGTCCGATGCCAGGGACAAGGACAAAAGAATGGCAAGCCCCTGGATTCCTTTAACGGAATTCCCTTCGCATCATTTGGAGGGGTAGGGCACTTACCCCTCCAAGCATCACTTTAACCAATGCCTAACCGCCATGGAGCCTCCAGCTCACCGCCAAACCACTCACAGCCCCAGCCAAGCCCTCAGCTTGGCCACCACCGCATCTAGCCAAACCTCATTCCCAGAGGCAGAGAGGTGCACCCCATCAGCCCTAAAAAGGGGGTCAGCATTAAATAGGATCAGCGGATGGGAAATCACATCACCACCCAACTCAAAGATCTTTTTTGCCACCGCGGAATTGATGCGCTTCCTGGCCCTCTCTGTGGCTGCCGGGCAACGACTGCCCATCCAAATGCGGCGTTGCAATAGCTTGGACCAAAATATTTTAGCAGATGGCACCAATGTTCTCAGCATCTCCAAATCACTCAAAATTGCAGCACGAAGTGAGAGGCAGTCCACGGATACCAGGTCGTTCTCACCCAGCTGCACCACAATAGCCGTGGGCGGCCCATCCAAGAGCAACTGCCTCCGAATCCTCGGCAGGAACTCTGACCATCGCATTCCCCGTCTGGACAGCCACGACAGCTGCACATGCGGAGGGAAGCCGAGACCCGGACCCAGTCTGGACTGCCGAGCTGCGATACCAGCCCAATGGATGATGCTGTGCCCCACCAACCAGACGCGAACAGCCGCCAGACCTGAAGTGGACAAAACAAACAGAATAAGAGTCTGAAGTATTAACGAACATAGCCTCGAAAGGCATTCGACTTCCAGCGTCCCAAATCCTTTATCCTGGCGGCCGATAAACCCCAATGAGCAGCTGTCGTTGCGGCCCCAATCCTGAAGGAATGAGGGGCAAAACCATCGGACGAGCCGTCACAAGCGATAATCGCTTTACGCATCACCCGTGTAAACTGACGTCTCGTTAAGGGCAACCCATCTTCATGCCTAAGCAGAGGCCCAGCACCCGAGACGCGTACTGCTAAGTACTTACTAACATCCTTCACAGGACAAGGGCCTGCCTCACCCGTAGCAGGGAGACGAATAACGGCACCCTTACCCTTTTGATCAGTCTTAGAATTCCGGATCATGATTCTTAATTCCGCGGGGGTTAGCTGTACGTCCCTGAGCAAAAGGCCCCTGGAACGACCATCTCCGCACTCTTCAAAAACCAACTCACCCACTCTCAGAGCCCCAAAAAAGGCAATAGAAAAGGCAGCTGAAAAAAGGCGAGCCTCGTACCCAGACCAGCATACCACCCGCAGTTTCCTGCGCATCCTACTCAACAAATCAAAGGAAATGGGGCGCCGTGAGGCTGGCTGGGATGGACGAAGTCTGCCCCAACCTTCCAGGGCCCTGCGCACTAGAAACCGCGCACAAGGGTCCTTATCATAAAATGTTTTGCAGAAAAAGGCAATGGCAGCCGCATGTATCTTAATGGTTTTTGCTGCCCGCCCCAACTGGAATAAGTGCGCCAAATAGTTCAACACCTGCGAGGAAGTGGGGGGGACACCCTCCAAATTAGGGGTTGACTGGCGCATAAATGTCAAATAATCAGACCAAGCTTTTGTGTAAGATCTAAGAGTAGAGGGGGAAACCGAAGCCGCTACTCCCTGCAAGACTAACTGCTGCCAAGGTTCCAGAGATGATCCGGGAAATATTCCGGACGTATCCGCGCCTCTGGAACCAGAAGTCTGAACCGCTCCATCTGAAAACGGGACAGAGCATCGGCAATTTCGTTAGACACCCCAGGAACAAAACGTGCAGAAAACACTATATTATGGCGCAAACAATGCAACACGAAGGCCCGCAACAAGGCCGACACCCTGGGAGAGCGTGATGACAGTTTTGCCAGCACGCTCACCACCGCCTGATTATCGGTCCAGAAGCAGACACGCCGGTTCCTGAATTCCTCGACCCATAAATGCACCGCCACTGCAATGGGAAAAAACTCAAGAAATGTTAAGTCCCGTGTAATTTCTCCTCCCTGCCACTCAGAAGGCCAACGCTCTGCACACCACCGCCCCTTCCAATAAATACCAAAACCCAGGGAACCTGCAGCATCCGACTGTACTTGAAAGTCATTTTGTAAATTCAAAGTGTCTTGCCATAACGACACCCCATTGAATTCCTCCAGGAATTCCAACCATATAGAAAGATCGGCCCGAACCTCCATAGATAGGCGCACCCTATGATGAGGGGCCCTTAGACCCACGCTGAGGCGAGCCAATCGTGAACAGAAAGGGCGCCCAGGCGCCACCACTCTACATGCGAAATTCAGATGCCCCAACAATGACTGGATTTGTAGAAGAGATACTTTCTTCAAAGGAAGCAGTTCCTCTATGACCTTCTTCAAGGCTATTAGCTTGTCCCTTGGCAAACTAGAAGTCTGAGCAACAGTATCCAGCAAGATACCCAAATACGTAAGCCGAGTAGATGGACCTTCCGTCTTTTCCGAGGCAAGCGGAACCCCCAACTCTTGGGTAAGGTCAGCAAAGGCCTGTAACAACACCGAGCACTCACCAGTATCATGAGCCGAGGCCAGTAAAAAATCATCCAAATAATGCGTGACCCCACCCAGTCCTGTTTTGAATTTGAGGGCCCACTCTAAAAAAGTACTAAAAGATTCAAAAGCAGCACAGGCTATTGAACAACCCATAGGCATAGCCTTGTCAAAGTAGTACTTGCCCTCAAACTGGAAACCCAAAAGCCAAAAATCATCCGGATGAATAGGGAGGAGGCGGAATGCCGACTCGATGTCGCATTTTGCCAATAGGGCAGCGTGTCCGAACTTCCTAATCATCTTGATCGCCTGATCAAGAGATGAATACTTCACGGAACAAAGCTCCGGGGGGATAACATCATTAACTGAAGTACCCCTGGGATGTGACAGATTATGAATTAAACGAAATTCTCCCGGAGCCTTCTTTGGAACAATACCCAACGGGGATACATGTAAATTATGAAAAGGGGGGGCATCAAAGGGGCCGGCCATCCGATGCATGGCCAGCTCCTTAGCAATTTTCCTGCGAGCGACGTCAGGTAGCTCACGAATCGATTTTTGGTTAGAAGGATTCCGTGCCACGGGAGGCATGGCTACCGGAATCCGGAAACCGACCGAAAAACCGTTCCCCAAATAGCCCGCCGCATCCCTGTTAGGATAAGACTGCAACCAAAGTTGCAGTGCCGGCAACCTAACAGGGGTATGAGCCATGGCGAATAACAACTCATTTTCCTGTGCCTGGGGCGGGAGCGAGAGGGGCGCTTTGCTTGGGGGTTTGCTGAGAACCCCCTCTGCCTCCACGAAAGGGTCGCCGATTGCCAAAACAAGAGGACGCGGAGTGCGAACCATAACATTTCTCACAAATGTGGGCATACCTACACCCCGGACGCTGACAAGAACCCTTGTTATAGTCCCAACACGGGAAACGACGGCCAGTCCTGAACGCCCCAATCTTCGGCTTCTGTTGCTCTGATGCCTTCTTATCAATGAGTGGAGCTACATGGGTGGTCCACACGTCGAGATCCTTACGGTCCCATCGTGCTGAGGGGATCTTAGCGGCGCGGCGCCTGAAGTTCTCATCATATTTTATCGCAGCTCTTTCACCAGCTTTGGTGAAAGCGGAGCGAACAATAGACAAGTAAACTATCAAATGAAGAGATCTCCGAGGATAAGCCGCTACTACCACTCCAGCAAAGACCTGGAAACAATCGAGCCAATGCTCAAAGGTCCTATCCGCTGAAGGAGTCCCCTGACGTTTCTTTGCCGACTTCGCACCCTCCTGGTCCTCCGAAGGAGGGGCCAATTTGAAAATGTCCACATAACGGCCATTCAGTATCCTGGATCGCAGTTTTGTTGACAAATGCAAGCCTGGGATAATGTCCCTAGCAGAGTTGGTAGAGACTTTAACGTCAGGCACCAACACGCCATCCCTACACTCCTGGACCGCCCCATACCTTGCGCGGTGCGTGTTGGCCCTCCTATCCCAAGCCCACCTAGGCAGTCCCGAGGCCGTCTCTCCAAAACCCCAATAAAGTTCCCTGGCATCACCTGACTCATCATCAGAACTAGAGGATGACGTACCAGTATACGAGGAAGATGATTCACCCCTCCTTCGCTTGGCATGTTTCCGAGAAGACCTCCTGCGGTGACGTTTTCCGCCTGAAGACTTCCTGGCAGGAACCGGCAAGCTGTCCTCGATAGAAGACTCGGAATCATGACTCAGCTGCGATGTACCTGGAGCAGAAGGAGGGTGAACAACAGGTGATAGGCCAGAAACCGATGCCGCCTCATCCGAAGGCTGCGGGCGCACCCTCCGACGGGTGGAGGTAGGCACCGGGTTTCGCCTTCCCGAGGCCCTCGAGGAAGAACGACGAGGCCCTCGTGCCCGACCACGAGTAGCAGGTAAGTCGCGGGGCCGGGCTAACTGGGAATCAGCCATCGAACCCCTAGGTGATGCGCCATCTCTCCCATCTTCACTAGCTGACGTCGACGCTGGCGATGATGCCGCTACTGGGCGAGGACGGCTTCGGGACGTGGACGGCTGAGCAGAGCAGTGTTGCAGGAGACCATCCATTTGAGCTGCGAAGCGAGACAAGGCTGCCGGATCCTTGGCCATACTCTCCACCAAAGATTGCACCCTACCCACCGGTTGACTTGGGGTGGGAGAGCGAAGCGCCTGCGATGGACCTCTAATAGGCCGTTTTGCACCAGAGGCTGGGCCAGGACACGCAGCAACCTTCTTAGGAGCCATAACAGCTATGAGGAATCAAATGAGAATTAATAAATGCCACAACAGAGAACTTTAGATTAAGGACAACTCAAAAGAAAATGCCTGTATTTATCCGTTTATCTATCTATTTATCTATCTATCTATCTATCTATCTATTATCACTCACTATCAAGCTCAATCAAATACGTATTTTAATTGAATTATTGGTTAATTATTTACTGTGTCAAACACAATACTAAATAGACTGCACCTACTTAGATCGGCCAGCAGGTGTCACCAGCTGGGCCGAACTCAGCCAGGAGGGTGCAGTACCCAGCCGAACCACCAGGGGGAGCCCAGCACCAGGCCTGCCTGCAATAATATTACTGGCCACTAGAGGGCAGGCGACACGGAGAATATGCCACCAACAGCGCTGGCAGGAGGCCTGTAGACTAAAATGGCGGGCGCTACAGGGAGGCCCAGCCCCAACTGCTGGATGGGGCAACCAGGCCAGGTCACCGGCAACACGACGAACGAAGGAGCACCGTGCGGCCCACTGCCGACATAGACCCAGTCGCGCTGCCGCCGCCGACCGAAAAGAAAAAACGCAGGCCGCTCGCGCGCCAGCCGCGCTGAGCGGCTGGGAACAAGGAAAGAGGTACTTTTTTACCGCTGAGCAGCTCCCGAACCTCCGGGAGGCGCCGCCGCGGCCCGAGGAGGCCCCGCAGCCGCGGACCCACGTCCGCTGGGGGGGGGAACGGAGCACCCCGCCGACCAGCGCCGCCGCCGCCAGGCGTCCTGTGCGGGTGCTTACGTAGCGGAGGCCCCGGCTCCCCGGGCGGGTACGGCAAAACAAAAGGGGGGGGGAAGGGGGTGCCCGCGACTGATGAGGAAAGGTAAATAGGCAGAAATTAAACACGCAACGACCCAGCAAAGAGGGAAGAAAGAGGGGGTAGGGAAGGGGCTTTCCAGGGGCGGGAACCAGCAAGGCACAGGCAGCGCGCCGCGAGTCTTCCCGCCCGTTACCGCGCTCAGGCCGTGCAAGCCAGCAACCAAGCTGGGGCCAGCAAGCAACTAGGGGCCGACTCCCGGGTGGCAGAAACCTGCCGGGGTGAACCCCCGAAAGGCCTGGGGTGGGAGCACACCCTCGGGTCTAGGTGTTAGAGACCCCTCCCAATTATTAAATTAAAAAGACTCAAACAATAGGTCCCAATGAAAATTAGAATAAATACACAGGGTAAGGAGGGGGGGGGAATGGGAAGGGAGAGGGTAAATGGAAAAATTAACTAAGGAGCAAGCACAAAGAAAAGAAGGGAAAATATAAGTTAGGCCCAAGGAAATCGAAAGTGAAATCCAGGGATCCCAGTACAACCGTCTCAGCGCAGCTCCTGATCTGAAGCAAAACGGCCAAGAGGAAGTCCAGCCTCTGGCCCCTTATATTTATAGACTCTAGTCCCTCCTCTAATTCTAGCAACATACAAAACTCCCCAGCAACCCAATCTTAACCCTTTATCAGGTTTGGGTTTACTCTCAAAATCTGCCTAGTCATGGCAAGGTGGCATGTTTCCCCAACCGCAACACGTGCTCTCTGTTAGGGAGAACACGCTTTGCTGTCCTGAGCATTCTTAAAAATAGCACTAGTATGCTGAGGAGTTATAATTCTGCAATTTGAATTTAAATCTTATCCTTTGTACCATCACAGGCCTGAAAGAATTAGGAGGGAGAGAGGATGAGCTAGCCGATATTTTGGGGGAAAGGAGTAGAAGAAAAGGGGTCAGAATGAAGTGAAGCAACAAGCTTTAAGCGAACATGGTTGAAAGAGCTATTAATTCTTCAATAGGCCCTACCAGATGTGAACTGCTGTTTTCATCATTTTTTAAATTTATTACATTTATATCCCAACTTTCCTCCAAGGAGCTTAAGGTGGCATACATACTCCTCCTCCCCATTTTATCCTCACAACAACCCTGTGAGGTAGGTTAGGCTGAGAGGCAGTGACTGGCCCAGTGAGCTTCATGGCTCTCTGGAGATTAAAACCCTGGTCTCCCAGCTCCTAGCCTAGCACTCACAGCACTACAGTGGTACCTCAGGTTACATACGCTTCAGTTTACATACTGTCAGGGGTTCAGAAGGAGAGACACAGGAGGGGGAGCAAATGGAGAGTGAGGAGGAGGAGTACGAGGGGGGCGCAGGCAGTGACAGTGGCCAGAGTTATTCCACAAGCCTCTCTAGCGAATCGGAGGACTCACAGAAGGGAGCGCCGGTGGCCAGAGCAAGGGAGATTCCAAGGGAGAAACCTCAAGAGGGAGGGGCCAGCGGGGAGTCTCTGAACAGCAGCTGGAGATCAGGGCCAGCGTCTCCACCAGAGCGCAGTGGGGAGGGGGAGTCCCAGGAGTCGGGACCAGTGTCCTCACCACCAGAGGGAGGAGAGGAGTCAGGTTTGGCAACACCCACATCAGGAAGCGGGGAAACGGTCAGAAGGAAAGTCACCGGCTGGGCGCGCGCGCCAAGTTCAAATGTACAGGAGCGCGGCACAGCGGGGAGCCCGGGAAGGGAGCCAGGTCCTAAAGCCCGCCGGAGGGAGGGGCAAGACTCAGGAGGCTCCGCGTCAGAGGAGTCCAGGAAGGAGGGAACCCCAGAGGGCAGAAGGACCCAACGCAGGAAAGAGCAGCGCAAGAGGTGGAGCCAGGCTAGAATCTTAAACTGGTGTGGGTGGAGCAGTGAGTCAGAGGGGACTTAGCCGGTCTAGCGTTAAGACGTGGGCCTGCGCGCCCAGAGCTTGGAAATGGAAACTAAACTTCAATAAAGACTTTTGTATATAATATCCACTGGGCGTTGGTCCTCTGTGAGCTGGGACCTAGCGGCAGTCCTGACAGTAAGTCCCCTCTCAATTTTCACCAATTTTGCAACCTCGTGGAGTGCGGGAAAGCAGCGAGGGGTGAAGATTGGTGCTTCGCGAGCTCACGAAAAACAGGGAAATGACTACCGAAGAGAGGATAGCGAGTTTGCAAAACGCAGTGACGCAGTTGACTGCAGAAATTGCGGCTTCCAGAAAGAAAGAACAGGAAGCAGCTGCTGCCTGCCAGGATCTGCGAACCAGGTTAGAAGTGCTAACTACACAGAGGCTACCAGCCACCAGACCAGAAGGGATTGGGCTGGGAAACAGAGGAGGGAGCCTGGTATCTCACTTCAATGGGGACCTGCAGGAGTATCCTAACTTCAGAGCAGATGTGATTTATACATTGCAGCTGCTTGACAAAGACTTTAAAAATGAGGGAGAGAAAGTGGGATTTATTATTTCGCATTTGCGGGGGGAGGCAAAATCGTGGCTGCGCAATCTATGGAGAGACAAGGATCCAGCCCTCCAAAATGCGGCTGCCTTCATTAAAGTGATGGATGCGTGTTTTTTATCTGAGATTGATGTGGATATCGCTAGGAGGGAGATTCACGGACTAAGACAAGGTAAAGCCACTGTGAGGCAATATCATGCACGTTTTTTCGGATTGGTGAATGTACTAGCCTGGGAGAAAGAATCGCCTGCCGTCAGAGACCTGTTCTGGGAGGGGTTGAGCGGAGCTGTGAAAGATGAGATCGCAAGGGGGGGAAGACCCCAAACCACCAAGGAAGTGGTGGAACGGGCACTCTCCATTGGGGTTCGGTTGGAAGGACGCCCTTGGGGCAGGGAGGAAGGGCATTTGGGACGCACGCCAGCGAAAGGACTGCCTCCCTTCCCCAAGGAGGCGGCGCGCGCTCGATCCATGCCTCCGCTGGGAGGGGGAGAGGAGCCGATGGAGATAGGTGGTGCTAAGGCTCACTCCACAGTCGGAGCCCTAACTCCGGGAGCAGTCAAGATGAAGCCTCCTAGAGGAACCAGGAAGTGCTACATCTGCGACAGTGCTCAGCATATGGCAAAAGAGTGTCCCCAGCGGTTTCACAAGCATACTGCAGCCGCAGCGACAGTAACAGACGCAATTCAGCAGAGGGAGTCGCAGCAGGAAAACTCCACTGTCTGGCTGGAGATGGCATCTCTGGGGACCAGCCAGACAAGTCAGTGAAGCAATCCCCAGGGATCTTACAGCCCACCGACCCCCTCCCACCCAAACCAGTAGTGCAGCTCACCGCATCCCTTCAGCTCCCCAATGGGCTACTGGTGGAAATTCCCATCACCGTAGACTCGGGGAGCAATGCAGATTTTATAGACATGCAGTTCCTCCAGCAACATGGCATAGCCCTTCTGCCAGCGGCGGTACCTCTGAAAGTCGTCACAGTGGACGGCAGGGAGCTACTGGGAGGGCAAGTGCTACAGCAGACGCCGCCAATGGTGATGCGCATTGGAAACCACCGTGAGGTCATCAGCTTCAACGTCACCCGCCTGTCAGACACGCCCATAGTGTTGGGAATGAGTTGGCTGGATAGGCACAGCCCGGCATTAGCTTGGTACCAGCGGCAACTGACCTTCGGCTCCTCTTACTGCGCAGAACACTGCATCCTGGCGGACTTGGAAGATGAGGGGCACGAGGATGGACCACAGCTGAACTTGGGCATGTTGCAAGCGGTGCCTAACAAATACAAGGAGTTTTTGGAGGTCTTCTGCGAGAAAGAGGCGGATAAGCTGCCACCCCACAGACCCTACGACTGCAAGATCGACCTCCTGCCCGGGGCGACGCTCCCGACGGGGAAACTGTACTCCATGTCTGAGGATGAATTGCAAGAGCTCAGGGAGTTCATAGATCACAACCTGAAGCGGGGATTCATCCGGGAGTCCAAGGCGGCAGGAGGCAGTCCCGTGTTCTTTGTAAAGAAGCGGGACACGCCCCAAAAGAGGCTGGTCGTTGATTTCCGCTTCTTGAACCTCAAGACCAAGCCCTCAGCATTCCCTATGCCCAAGATCGATGACCTGCTGGCGACGGTGAGGAAGGGTCGCATCTTTACCAAGTTGGATCTGCGCGGAGCGTACAATCTCATTCGCGTACGGGAAGGCGACGAGTGGAAAACAACCATGTTTACGCCGCTGGGCACTTATGAATACAGAGTTATGCCTTTTGGATTAAAAAATGGTTCCCACTGCTTTCAAGCCTTCATGCATCATGTCTTGGCGGGTCTCCTCTACAAGAAGTGCGTCTGCTTCCTGGATGACATCCTAATCTTCTCGGAATCGCCGGAGGCTCACGAGAGAGATGTTAGGGAAGTTCTGCAGAGGCTGCGGGAGCACAGGCTGTACGCCAAGCTGGAGAAGTGCCAGTTCGACAAGACGGAGGTGGATTTCTTGGGCTACAAACTGTCCGACAAGGGACTGGCTATGGACGGTGCCAAGGTACGTGCAGTACTGGATTGGAAGAGCCCACGCAATAGGAAGGAAGTACAGAGGTTTGTCGGTTTTGCCAACTTTTATCGCAAGTTCATCAAGGGTTTCGCCATGCAGACAGCGGCCATCACCGACACCCTCAGTTCCAAGAAGAAGAGGTTCATCTGGACGGAGCAGGCAGAGCAGTCCTTTCAGAAGCTCAAGCAGCTCTTCGCTTCCGAAGAGAACCTACTGCACGTAAATCCCAGCAGGCCCATGAGAGTGGAGACGGACGCCTCAGACAGGGCCGTGGGAGCCGTTCTGTTGCAGCAAGACCACCAGGGGGACTGGAGGCCGTGCGCTTTCTACTCCAGAAAACTCAGCAAAGCGGAGCAGAACTACACCATTTGGGACAGGGAGTTGCTGGCCATACATGCAGCCTTCAAGGCGTGGCGGCACTTCCTCGTCGGAGCCAAGCACACGGTGCAGGTCCGCACAGACCATAAGAACTTGGAGTACTGGCGCACGGCGAGGTTCCTGAACCAGCGACACATCCGCTGGGCGGAGTTCTTTGCAGATTTCGACTTCAGAATTGAGTACATCCCAGGAAACAGCAACGTCTTGGCGGACGCGCTGTCCAGAAAACCGCAGTATCTGGAGGCAGAGGCACCGGCGGCGGCCAAGCACATTTTCACACCACAGGCGTGGGCATGCGCGTCAGCCACGGTGGACCTGGACGCGGTGCGCCGCGCGCTGCGAACAGACTCGTTCGCCCGAGCCAAGATGGAGGAGGTGTGCAGTGGCAAGGCGAGGGGCGACGAATTCCAAGTGCGAGACGGCCTGCTCCTACGCAAGGGAGTTCTCTACGTACCAGGAGACAGCCTCCGCGCGAAGGTCCTGCAACAGCTGCACGACGCGCCCAGCGCGGGGCACTTCGGCAAGGAGAAGACGGTGGACTTAGTAGCCAGAGACTTTTGGTGGCCTAAGATGCGGGGGGATGTCGCGGACTATGTCAATAGGTGCGACACCTGCCAAAGGGCTAAGCCTGTGCACCAGCCGCCGGCGGGCCTGTTGGAACCGCTACAGACACCGTTCGTACCGTGGGAGAGGGTAGCCCTGGACTTTGTCACAGATCTACCCAGCTCAAGGGGCAAGACGGCAGTGCTCGTGGTAGTGGACCTGTTCACCAAGATGGCCCACTTCATTCCGTGCGCGAAGGTGGCCACGGCCGAGCAGACCGCTAAGATGTTCATAGACCACGTGTTCAAGGTGCACGGCCTACCACGGTCTATTTTGTCCGACCGGGGGCGCCAGTTCATCTCCAACTTCTGGCAAAAGCTGATGGGATTCCTGAACGTCAAGGTCAGCCTGGCGTCGGCGAGACACCCGCAAACTAACGGGCAGGCGGAAAGGGTCAACGCCATCATGCAGCAGTACCTGAGATGCTACGCGAACCAGCAGCCATCGACCTGGGTGGACTATCTACCGTTGGCCGAGTTTGCCTACAACAACACGAAGCACGGGTCCACGGGGGTGACCCCATTTTTTGCCAACTACGGGAGGCATCCCAGAACCTTCCCGGGTCTGGACACAGTGCGGGAGGGGGAGCCACAGGGAGCAGAGGAAGTGGCAGCGGAGTTGCAGGAGATCCACGAGCAGCTCAGGAGGCAGTTAGAGTTGGCAAAACAGGCTTACAAAGTGCAGGCAGATCGACACAGGAGGGTTGGGGAGGACGTCCAGGTGGGAGACTGGGTCTGGTTGGCAGCACAAGCAGTTCCAGCCAGATCGTTAGCCAAGAAGAAACTAGGGCACAAGCAGCTAGGGCCTTACCAAGTAGAGGCGCAGATCAACCCAGTGGCCTTCCGGTTGACACTCCCGGAGGGTTCCAGAATGCACCCGGTCTTTCATAGATCAGTGCTCACGCCCTACAGAGAGCCCCACAGGTTTCAAGCACCGGGGAAGGCGCCAGACCCGCTCAGAGAAGCGCCCAAAAAAGGGGGGTCGCCGAAAGGGGAGCCACTTAATGAAGCCACTGAGATTTTAGACTCAAGGTGGGGGGAGGACGGGATTGAATATCTTCTCGCCACGGAGGACACCCCGGCCAGCGCCAACAGGTGGGTGCCGGATTACGCAGTGGAAGAGCAGTTGCTCAAGGAAGAATTCCACACACTTTTCCCGCACAAGCCTATGCCGGCGGGCTTTTTCGAGGATTGTTTGTTCACACCCACACTCTCGGCCAGCACTTTCCGGGGTTTCTCGTCAGCTGAGGACTCGGCTCCGGGAGGCAGCTCTCCGGAGGGATCACTTTCAGGTTTTGGCACGGGGGGATCTTATTGGTGGGAGGACCAACCCGAGGTGGGCTGGCGCAGAGACATGCCGAAGGGGCCCTGGGAGGTGGACCCCCATCAAACAACAGGGGGAGGAGGGCTCTTGGGTGATTTGGGGTCGAGCGCAGATTTCGAGCACACCGCGCAGGAGATGGAAGCGGAGGAGGTCGTCGTCGACGAGCCCATGGGGGACTTCCCGGACTTATCTCGATGGTTGCAAGCCTCAGGGGACGAGCTGTATCCTGGACTCACCCCTACAACAATGGAGCACCCGGAACCCGCACCGGAAGAGGGGGAGGGGGGAAGGGGGGGCTTCGAGGGGGGGATGGATGTCAGGGGTTCAGAAGGAGAGACACAGGAGGGGGAGCAAATGGAGAGTGAGGAGGAGGAGTACGAGGGGGGCGCAGGCAGTGACAGTGGCCAGAGTTATTCCACAAGCCTCTCTAGCGAATCGGAGGACTCACAGAAGGGAGCGCCGGTGGCCAGAGCAAGGGAGATTCCAAGGGAGAAACCTCAAGAGGGAGGGGCCAGCGGGGAGTCTCTGAACAGCAGCTGGAGATCAGGGCCAGCGTCTCCACCAGAGCGCAGTGGGGAGGGGGAGTCCCAGGAGTCGGGACCAGTGTCCTCACCACCAGAGGGAGGAGAGGAGTCAGGTTTGGCAACACCCACATCAGGAAGCGGGGAAACGGTCAGAAGGAAAGTCACCGGCTGGGCGCGCGCGCCAAGTTCAAATGTACAGGAGCGCGGCACAGCGGGGAGCCCGGGAAGGGAGCCAGGTCCTAAAGCCCGCCGGAGGGAGGGGCAAGACTCAGGAGGCTCCGCGTCAGAGGAGTCCAGGAAGGAGGGAACCCCAGAGGGCAGAAGGACCCAACGCAGGAAAGAGCAGCGCAAGAGGTGGAGCCAGGCTAGAATCTTAAACTGGTGTGGGTGGAGCAGTGAGTCAGAGGGGACTTAGCCGGTCTAGCGTTAAGACGTGGGCCTGCGCGCCCAGAGCTTGGAAATGGAAACTAAACTTCAATAAAGACTTTTGTATATAATATCCACTGGGCGTTGGTCCTCTGTGAGCTGGGACCTAGCGGCAGTCCTGACACATACGCTTCAGGTTACAGACTCTGCTAACCCAGAAATAGTGCTTCAGGTTAAGAAATTTGCTTCAGGATGAGAACAGAAATCAGGCTCCGGCAGCGCGGCAGCAGCAGGAGGCCCCATTAGCTAAAGTGGTGCTTCAGGTTAAGAACAGTTTCAGGTTAAGAACGGACCTCCGGAACGAATTAAGTACTTAAACCTGAGATACCACTGCACTGGCTCTCACATGGTACAATATCAAAGTGTGACATGATCTAACTTTCCTAAGCCTAGAATCCTTACTCCTCCAGAAATTATTTTGTTCAAGGTTGTGTTGAGCCGCCATTAGTTAGGGCTCACCAAAATTAACTTTTATCCGTACTTATAAAACATTAAGGTCTTCCACAGTTTCACTGCAGCCTAGTTGCTGGTTTCTCAGGATTGAGGGCTCACTATGTGGATGTCTGCAAACGTCTGGGTTAGAAAATCCACTGCAAAAAAAAAGTTTTCTCTGTTAATTTGAGCTTTTCTCTTTTTGGAGTACTGCAGACAGCTAGCATCTCTATGGGGGCAAAATGAGAGCTGAAATATTTTATTAATTGAGCTGAACTATATTGAGCAAGTCAAGTCTGTAGTCAAGCCTGCCTGGAATTTCCATGAAATTTCCCCAAATGGAGTTGGCACATCATGGTTTGGTCTGGTCATATTGAGGAACATAAAGGTTTACCTAGGCATAGAAAAACTGATATAAACTATTTAATCATTGTTACTGTTGGAGACTTCAGAATGCAGACCAGAATGGAAAAAAATCCAGGCAGCAATATTTTTAAAAGAAGTTTTATTGACTTTGGTTTATTTGTCAGACAAGCAAAGCAAAGTGGGTACATTCAGCAAAAATGAGAGAATGCCCCCTGTCAATCAGATGCAGGCATCTTTTATACCTTTTGGCAGAAGCATAGTTCAGCCTGTCAACCCACCCCCCAAACATTCCCCTTTATGCATATTCATTAAAAGCTCTACCAATAGAAAAATTGGTGGCGGCCTTTGGTTCAAAGCTGCGTTATCCACTAGGTGGTGCTGCAAGCTCATATATTATCTGACCTACTTACAATTCCTCGTAAAACCACATCCTGACCATCTGTGTTTCCACCGTTCTTGTGGTGGGCTACATCTTCCTGTTGTTCGCTCTTTCCTCGGTCTGTTTACTGGAACTGGGTCAACCGCTAGAGCAGGTGTGAAGTGCTCTGGCCACATTTGCTGCATTTACAAAAATGCTGTGTGCAGGCAGAGGAGAGAAATAGTTTTTTAGCTTTTAGCTTGCTTCTTATAAAATGGCTTCAGTCTATAAAATGGCTCCAGCCTGGCTCTCCAAAGTGGACCCAGGTGGACCCCTGGTCCTCACTCCTTCATTACCTCATTTATTTAGATTGCAAATGTAAATGGTGGACAGATAATTCTGTTTTGCAGAAGAGATTGAATTAGACTTTCCAGTTGCAGGAGACGACTATTCATTCTGTTTTGCAGAATAGCTTAACGAACTGATATCACCATTCTTGGATTCCACTTTGTTTTGTTTAATGGGGCCTGCTGCATCTTCAGCTGGAAATTTGCCTACATGGCAATAAAATCATAGAACTTTTTTTAAAAAAATCATTACCAGAAGGGTAGAATGATTATCTTCTTAGACAAGTTATTTGGAGATTAAAGGAACCTATAAAGATACTGTGCATTACTGTTATTGGGAGATATATTTTATTATGTGACTTTTTAAATAAAAAAAATAGTTATGGCTTCCTGACTTTAATTTAACAATCTATTAAAATGAGGTCAGGATTTGTGCACTGGTATACATACTTTTCTAATACAGTGTTATATAAATGAAATTATTATAATAATACATATACAATTATTTATTTGAATTATAGAATTACATTGTCGAATTATAGTAATGAAGGGAGATATAGAAATTTAATAAATTACACCACTGCTTTTCTTTCTGGGGGGATACGGGGATACGCATACCCCAAAACATTTTGTGAATCTAAGTTTGGCCTCATTGAGGGGCAGTATTTCAATATGAGTAGGAAAATGAGAGTACCCCTAAACATTTTTTAAGAAAAGAAGCACTGAATTACACACACATAACAGGAGTCACTCCATTCCACTCTGGACATGGCATTTACCATGGTGTTGTAATGTGTACAGTTCAGTATCAAATCCAGAGGGAACAAATTCTTCCAGCTGGCAGTAGTGACACTTACGCAGAGTGCAGATTGGCTAGTGCCTGTGACATCAGAGAGTACCCACCCTTTCTCCCTGGAGCAGTCTTCCAGTTTGTGGGTAGACTCCTATATAGCATGAAGGCAGTCGTTGCATCAGCACAAGGAGTTCTGCTTGCCCAGTGGATAGTTCTCCCCTCCTCTTCCTTCCGTGCACCCCCTAAATCTGTTCTAGGGCTTCCCCCAACCCACAAGAGTAGATGTGGGGAGACCACAGGAAGGGGCACACATGGGAACAGGAGGAGGAATTTTTCTGTTGTAAAAGTGCAAATAGTTGTGCTGATGGAACACATTAGCAGAACACCACCCATTATCAGTAACCATGATGGTTCAAATGCATAAAAAACACCACTTTAAATGAAATTCCAGTAAATCGGACCCTGTCTGCTCATATCAAGTAAAAGCCCTGCCAGTGAGAAACATCCAAGTAAGTTAGAGTAGACCTGCTGAAATCAAATGACTTAAATTACTTGCATCTGTTGATTTAAGTGGGTCTGGTCTGAGTAGGATTAATGGCTATCACCCAATATCGCTAACAAAATTATTTATTATTTCAGTTTATGAGCTGCCTAATAAAAAAATATTCACTTGCTTACATACACAATAAAATAGACAGGCATTCAATTATTCAATAAAACCATAAATCAGTGAAACCAACCAGCAATTGTACAACAGTAAAATCCAGCCATAAAATCTGACACGGACACAAATCAAATCCCAGCCACCAAACCAATTATCACAGCAAAACACCTCAGCTACAAATGCTAAAACCTGTCAAATTGATATTTTTAAAAATTACGTTAAGAGATATTAGAGATGTTGAAAGATGTTAGCAGAAGTTAGCCCAGGAGAAGTTAATTTCCAAACTCCTCCCTATCCCCTCTTGTCACCAGGAACATCTCAGTCCACCATCATTGCCCCCACCTTCAAAAAATAAATAAATCAGATTCCTTAAACTAAAGAGAGCGGTGGTCCCATCCCTGATCCTATATATAGAAGGGGCCATGCGCTTTTTCCACCTTGAGAGACTTCATCTGAGCATGCCTAGTTTATCTTTAATCCCTCTTTGCTCTTTACCCCCTGTGATGCCCTTTTTATTATGCTTCCATAACTATTTGTGCTCATGATGCTATTGGGGAGGCTCACACCTGATCCCACTTTTAATATTGCTTGTGCCTGTTTGGTGCAGTCACACTGCTTATTTTCCAATCAGTGCAGATGATTTAATTTCCTGCTGAAATCCCATAACTTTTTGCACCACAAATATTCTAGTTTTTGTACCGCTGTTGTTGCGTTATAGCCCCTCCAGACAGCAATCATGAGTAGCATCGAGGAAGCATTGCAGAACAAACTAAATCGGGATACATCTACTACGAATGCACTTTATATTGCTCTAGTGCTATTTTTCTAGAAACAGAGGTGCCAGAACTTACATTGAACGCCGGTGCATTCTGGCTGAAAAAAAAAGCCCTGTATTAAGCCAAGAACATATTGCAGGATACAGCTGCAATAAAACATTGGTTTGGAGGCGGCCATAATTGTATATTGTTTTCCATGTGGGTGTTGGCATTCTGCTCTTCTTATTGATTGACTTAGTCAGGTGATCAAGGGTCATTTGCACTCTTCTTCCCACTCAGGTTTTAATTACTGTGGGCTGAAACACACTGATTTGCAAAGAAATCTGAATTGAGGTGGCCTCATTTACCAATGAATCTCAGTGGCGTCAGCAGTAACTCTCTGTTGCCATGGAGCAAGGTGGCTTTGTGCTCTCTTCTCTGTGCCGTTGACGGATTTGCATGATCACAGTTTCAGAGGAGAAGATGTTTCATTATCCTGATAAAAAGAAAATAATTTCCCATCCAGTAATTTCCATTAACATGCAGAGGATAGTACAGGGTTCACCTAGCCAGGATAAAGTCTCTCATGTTGTCCTTGTTGCAGACAGGTGTGCACCATCCTCAATTATTAGCTCAGTTGATTAGAGTGTGGTGCTGATTATGCCATGGCTGCAAGTTTGATCCCCGTAAGTGACAGCGGCCTATTTCTACATTGCAGGGGGTTGGACTAGAATTCAGTGGTCAGCAAACTTTTTCAGGGGCTGGTCCACCATCACTCAGACCTTGTGGGGGACCAGATTATATTTAGGGGGGGGGTGAACGAATTCCTATGCCCCACAAGTAACCCAGAGGTGCATTTTAAATAAAAGGGCACATTCTACTCATGTCAAAACACGCTGATTCCCAGACTGTCTGCGGACCAGATTGAGAAGGTGATTGGGCCGGATCCGCCCCCGGCCCTTAGTTTGCCTATCCATGGACTATCAGTGGTTCTCAACCTGTGGGTCCCCAGATGTTGTTGGACTACAACTCCCATCATCCTTGAGCTCTGGCCTTGCTAGCTAGGGGTGATGGGAGTTGTAGTTCAACAACATCTGGGGAACCACAGGTTGAGAAAGGCTGGACTAGATGATTGTCAGAGTCTCTTCCAATTCATAAGATTCTAAGAATAAGAAAGAATATGGGATAGCGTTCTATCCTGCAAGTTCTCCCATATAATTACCAAGACGGTAAGGAGGAACAGAACATTTATGGGGTGCTGTGCTAGATTGGATCTGTTCCACCTATAGGTGTGTCCCAATGACACCACCACACAACCTATGGGGTTCCTTGCCTTTTTATATGTCTCTTATATTTGGGGGAAAGCAATGTTCAAGCGGTTTAAATACAGAGTTGCACATACACTGTGCAGCCTGCAGGGTTTGGAACTAGGGAAAGAATTCCACAGATAAGAAGTATGATTATAATGCTCCCCGAAGACGAAATATCTTGCAGCTGAAGGGTTTACTTCAGTTAACAGGCAGCAGTTTCATAAGAATAATCACTGTAGAACTAACATACACACACACAGCACATCCTCTTCTTCGCATTGTACTTAAATCATGCTGAAATATCTTTTTGACTTTCATTAGGAAACCGCAGCAGCTATCCAGTTTTCCTTCCATATCACAAACCAATTTATGTTAAATCAGCCTCCATGTCCTGAGATCACAAATCAATTTGTGTTAATTAAATAGCCCTGTAAAGTCGGTGGCTTGAGGTCTTTCCTACGCACTTTGGCACTGTGGTGTTACAAATGAATTTGTCATGTCAGCCGGAGCTGTTTCAAATCAAGAGGCAAGTTAGTGTTTGTATAATTGCAGCAAATGCCACTGTCCAGAATAATGCAATGTTCTGGGAGCCGACTCAGTGCTCTTCATTCTCTGTTTGCTTCGGCTTACTCAGGCATATGACAAACAAGGAGCCTCAATATATATATATATATTATGCAAGTCATGCTGTGCTGCATCCTCAAATGAATTGCACTTCTAGTTTACAACAGCTTATCTATCCCAGGTGTAATCCTCTTCTTGTACTGCAAACCCGAGGAAGGGGATGCAAAGGGATGGCTTGACCAGAATTTCCATTGGCCAGTTGGCCAAGGCAGGAAGGAAGTGATGGTGACAGGCTTGGCATCTCCTCCTCTGTGCAAATCTCCATCCCTACTCTTATGCACACTCATTAGGATTATTCTGTCCTTCCGAATATTTCACCATATTCATAGGTTTCCCTTTTTTTAAAAGAAAGAAATTATTTATTCACAAACTGTTGCCACATACACATGATCTTAAGCAAGAAATGACAACTATACAGGTCATAGATATTTTCTAACTAAAACAAGCCCGTTGGCTCACCTATTATGAAACGTGAACAAGTCACTTCTCTACTTCTTTCTTAGCCACCTCTGGCATGATTATTGGCAGGGTCTGGATTGCTGCGTTCACCTTGGCTATTTTTGTTTTACGTCAATACGAGTGGTTCTTCATTTTCCCCCCTCAAAGACGGTCCACCTTGGGGAAATTAGAGGTTTAGTGCATCCTTTCAGACCTGACGTTCAAGGTCTGAAAGACTGCAATGGGGGGGGGGGGAGAGAGAAAGATTCAGGCTGTCCTACATTTCCTGGAGATGTGAAAACAGCTGTTTACGAACTGTGAAGTCCAATAAAGCTGAGGCATAAGTGTCCTGAGATGCAAACGGAAGGAAGAACTATCTTGAAAATGTGGCACTTTTCTTGTCTCCATCATCTGAGGATCACAGGGCAGTTTGCAATATAAAAACACAAAAATGCCCAACATAGTAACAAACAAAACGATAACCTCTCTGCACAGTTTAAAAGGCCATGGATTCTTTAATTAGGCAAAGGCCTAGGAGAGAAGGAATGTTTTTGCCTGGTGCCTAAAGATATGTAACGAAGGCAAACCTCCCTGGGGAGAGCATTCCACAGATGGGGAGCCACTGCAGAAAAGGCCACCCTCTGAACCTCTCAAGGAGGAGGCACATGAAGAAGGGCCTCAGATGCCTGCAGGGTCTGGGTCAGTTCATATGCCACATAAGTGCAATCACAGAAGAAGTATTCCCTCTAGCATGTCAAAGTGCTTATATATGTTCTTTGTACAGTCATACCTTGGGTTACAGAAACTTCAGGTTGCGTTTTTTTGGGTTACAGACCCCCCAAACCCGGAAGTACCGGAACGGGTTACTTCCGGGTTTTGGCGGTTGCGCATGCACAGAAGTGCTAAATCACGCCTTTCCACATGCGCAGAAGCACTGAATCAAAACCCACGCATGCGCAGACGCACCGCTGCAGGTTGCACACGCTGCGGGTTGCGAATGTGCATCCCACATGGATCACGTTCGCAACCCGAGCATCCACTGTATTCTACAAAGAAACTTATTTTCAAAGCATTGGAAAATGCCTTGTTTACCCAAAACAACCCCATCCACACTACAAGAAGGAAGTACCAGCAGTCTTGGCAGAAGCCCAAGATTTGGAGAAATACAAAAATCCGTTGGCTGGGTTGAACCTTGAGCATGACCATTCCACAGTGCAACACTTGTTAAAAATTAGCAATATTTTTAAACAAAACATATTTTGATTGATTTAACAAATTAATTGGCTAAAAATTTCAGTCCCAGTTGGCAGCAATTTGCATGTCACTTTTGGATGGGTTTTGCAGATGGGGGAATGGCTAGCACATGGTTGTGTGTGTGTATGAGCGAGAGAGAGAGGAACAGTCATAGGAGCATTTGAACATCATTGTGGTCACACCGTGGTAAAGCTAAAACTAGGGCTGGAGGTGATTGAAAAAGTGGCAGTGGCACTTATCTGAACATGTACCTGGCAAACCAAAAGCCTGCAGGATTTCTTGTTTTAAAAGTCTTTACCAGCTGGCAGAAGACAACCAGAGAAGGGGCACCCAAGCTTTGTGGAGTAAAGTGTTCCATAGCATTGGTGCAGCCATTGTGAAGGCACCACCTCGTGTCAAACCAACTCTTCTTCTCCCATTGGAAAGAGGAGAAAAGGTCCTCTCCACTCAGTTTTTAATGAGCAGATAGGCAGTTTCCTCCGGTATCCTGGACTCAGGCCACTTGGGACTTTCAATGCAATTAGCAACACTTTGACTTGCACCCAGAAACATATTAGTAACTGGTGCAGAGATGGTTTCATATGGTCCCGTGGTGTCCTCTGACATTGGCTCTATTCCAGTCATTCTTCTCCCCCTCCTTGTAAGGAATTGCTGTAATGCATGGGGAGAACAGGGACAAGGCTGTTAACCCTGCCCTCTCCTGCACCTCCCATCTACATTTCTGCTGGCCCCTCCCTGAATTGGGAGCTGGAATTCCACTGGAGGGACCTTTCGCTACTCAAGTAGAATCCTGGAAAATATGGGTTCTAAATTGCATGAGGAGCCTCTTGGAGTAATGGTGGTCTCTCTGCTGCAGAAGCTGAAGCCCTCAACACTTGGGGGGGGGGCTGTAGAAATAGTGGCAGGAGAATGTGGGAAGGCCTCACAGAGCAGTATTTGTATGAAGTGTGAGAGATAAAATGACTGAAGTAGGTCTATCCTCGCTGCTCGATCGAGTGCAGTTTCCAAAGAGTCTTCACAAAGGCAACTCCTTGTAAACTCATTCCAATAATTTAACTCTCTCACCCACCACCAGTGCATTACAGAGAACTAGAGTAAGCCTAACTTATAGTCACTTCAGGGTTTTGAGACAGCAGAGACCCTCAGGTAGCGATCTACAGGAGAAGGCTATTTTCACTGAGATAGATTTCAAGTGGCATGATATATTGCTGCTGCTGAAAAACTCGAGACCCATTTTTGTCCATTGTATTTTTCCAGGAACCAAACTGTTCATGACATCTTGGATTATGGTTCTGATTTAAGGAGAGCCACAGATCCGACAATACATTTTGCTGCACATCAGATTCTAAAGTTCAGGAGAGCCATAAAAAAAAATTTCTAGAGTGATGGAGATGAACCTTGGTTATGAAAGCCAGACGATGAGTAATGAGTGACGTCAGTGCCTAGGTGGCAGACTGCTAAGTGAATTGCCTCTACCCAAGGCTGCCTTATTTGGTATATTAAAGTGCCTTCTCTAAATAGCATGAAATGGAGATTTCCAGCAGCATGTAATTTCATAATGTATGCCTAATTTAATAGGAGGGGAATAATATTTGTTTATTTACTGCCTTTTTCCCATCACACCAGGTGACATGAGCAAATGGCACATATGTAGATAATACTTTAAAAACAACAACCTTGGATGTAGCATGAAATGAGTTGAGGAAGGAGTGCAACCCAGTAGTAGTGCACATTCTCTGCATGCAGGAGGTACTTTAAAGCCCTAAACAGCCTCGGTCCAGTATACCTGAAGGAGCATCTCCATCCCCATTGTTCTGTCCGGACACTGAGGTCCAGTGCCAAGGGCCTTCTGGCGGTTCCTGCTCCTGCTCGGTCCCTGCTCCTGCCAACCTAGCAGTTTGAAAGCACATCAAAGTGCAATTAGATAAATAGGTACTGCTCCAGTGGGAAGGTAAATGGTGTTTCCGTGCGCTGCTCTGGTTTTGCCAGAATTGGCTTAGTCATGCTGGCCACATGATGGCCTCCGTCCTGTATACCTGAAGGAGCATCTCCACCCCCATCATTCAGCCTGGACACTGAGATCCAGCGCCGAGGGCCTTCTGTCAGTTCCCTCATTGCGAGAAGTGAGGTTACAGGGAACCAGACAGAGGGCCTTCTCGGTAGTGGCGCCCGCCCTGTGGAACGCCCTCCCTTCAGATGTGAAGGAAATAAGCAGCTATCCTATCTTTAAAAGACATCTGAAGGCAGCCCTGTTTAGGGAAGTTTTTAATATTTAATGCTGTATTGTTTTTAACACTCAATTGGGAACCGCCCAGAGTGGCTGGGGAAACTCAGCCAGATGGGTGGGGTATAAATAAATTATTATTATTATTATTATTATTATTATTATTATTATTATTATTACATGACCTGGAAAAACTGTCTGTGGACAAGCGTTGGCTCCCTCGGCCAGTAAAGCGAGATGAGCGCCGCAACTCTAGAGTGGTTGGCGAATGGACTTAACTGTCAGGGGTCCCTTTACCTTTATTCATGGATATGCTGTCTCTAAAACTAGACAATCCATTTAGCTATTATGGCAGAGTTGGGATGGAAGAGGTGAGAGGGGCTTTGCAGAGATGACTCTAAGGAAAGGCATGATGGGAATGGCTTGGAATCCCATACACACACTTTTTAGGAGAACCAGCACCCCTGGCTAGGGGTGTGTGAAGAATGAAGATGCTAGCTCCATTTGGGCAGTGATATGGCGGGTCCCCAGGTGTTGCATAATTTCATCACAAAGTTTTAAATGTCACGGGAGATTTAACCTTCAGCTGCTAGTGAATAAGAGAGCTTGAAGGCTACAATGTGTATGAGCCAAAAAGCAATCTTCCCTTCCCTTTCCCTGACATTGAAAACTTTAAAAAAAAAAAAAAACTTCAGTCTTTTTCTGGCCTGCTTTTATGTTTTGTTAGACCTGTAAAAGGCACTTTACATTTTTAGCCTCTGGAGTTGTATTGAGGATGGATTTTGCAGATGAAGGGGAAAATGTGAGAGCAGCGGCAAGGAAGTTGATGGGAGTCATTGATCCACTCCTTTTTCACAGGGACTGCATGGCAGACTAACCAGCAGTGATTGACAAACTGGAAAATCAGTTGTGAGAAGGGAGAAATATGGCTAAAATGCTGCCTTTCAGCTCCATGTAGAAGGCAGTATTCACCCACAACCTGGGAGAGTCTTGAGCCTCCAGGGGTTTTCAGCCTGCTGTTTCTTAGAGCAACATCTGTTCTTAAAAGATGAATATTACAGATGAGATATATGATTCTGTGTGGATGAAATGGAAGCCTGTCATGCTGAGACTGAGAGCCTGAATAAAAGCCACTAGCACCAAAAGAAGCAAACATTAGCTAATCTTCTTATTTGTAAAGGCACTCACAAAGTTCTGGGACTAACCTTTCTGGTTTCAAAGGCAATAATGTTGCTTCGATGTGAGCAAGTATCTCAAAATGAGGAATTTGCATAGGGATACAAAGCAAACACTTTCAGAATTATTAGGTAAGTCTCATTATGCAACACATCTTGATTGCTAGACTTTTTAGGGTGCACAGAACTTTATGGTCATTTGTTGTTCTTGCAGATCCTCCTATGAAATAGACCAGTGTTTCCCAAACTTGGGAAACTCCAGCTGTTATCAGATTACAATTCCCATCATCTCTGACCACTGATTCTGCTACTTTGGGGTGATGGGAGTTGTAGTCTGAAAACAGCGGAAGTTTCCCAAGTTTGGGAAACACTGAAATAGACCATTAGCCCAATCCAGAGATGTGGGGAAAGTTGGAGGAATTTAAGAAGATCTTTGCTGGATCAGGCCAAAGGCCTATGTATTCCAGCATCTGTTACACATCATCCTGTGGTAGAAATTCCATAGTTTAATAACTGTGCACTATTTCTGTCAGGACCAAATGGTGTTTTTTTTAAAATTGATACTTCATTGATTTTTTTCCAATTATAAAGCAAATTATATTACACAACTGTGTAAAAGGGACAGAAAAACATTATATGAATATATACAAACATATAACCAAATGTTCATTGCTCCACATTTTAATGATTTTAACAACCTCACATTTTTCTAATGTATTTTGTCTTCAGTAAGATTTGTATGCATTCAAGATGCAGCTCCCCGTCTCCCCTTTGACAGGGTAGTAACAGTAGCAGTAGCAACAATAGTAGTAGTAGCAGTAATAGTAGTAGTAGTAGTAGTTGCCATTTATTACATTTGTATACCACAGATATAATTGGCACCAATTATTTCCTCAGGTTTTTATCAATGATGCTCACATGAACCCCCTCTCCTTATCGCAACTTTAAAGTAATAAGCTCAGATGATAGCTTCTAAAATAACTGAACATTTTTGTTCACCTAAGCTTTTCCGAGGTATTGAGTTATAGAGAAGAAGTAGCAAATGTGGTGTGTGTGTGTGTGTGTGTGTGTGAGAGAGAGAGAGAGAGAGAGAGAGAGAGAGAGAGAGAGATACGTCTATCTGCTCCCCAGTGTTATAATAATAGTAACAGGGATTTGATTTACTACAGAGGACTCTTCAATAGAGCACAGTGAGTGATGGGCCATCCATCCTATTTGTAAGCTGAGGAAGACACAACTCCCCTTGCTTGCTAGGCTATCAAGCTGGTTTCAAGAAATAGCTGATAGCAGCGTTTTGTTTAATCCAGCCTTTGGTCCTTCCCACTTCATCAGTTGGCAGAGATGAGCAAGACCGACGCTAGCATATATATATAGGGAGGGGACGTCATTCATTGATTGTAATCCATTATCTAGGGCTTCCATATGTCATTCTGTGATGTCCTCGGATGGTCGCATGATCAAAAGAAAGTTGCTTTGATAATGGGGTGCCACGTGGAGCAGAAAAATGAGTTACAACAAAGGATTTTAAAGGCTGCTCCAAGGAGGTTTAAGAGTGAAGAGGGAATTTTACTGTATTTGTATAGGAAGTTGGAAGGCAAAGAGAGAGAGAGGCTTTCATGAAGCTTAGGAGAAAATGAAGGGTGAGAAGGGAAATGAAATTGCTTGGGTAGACCATCAAAGCGGCATAATATTGCTGATGTGTGACACTTGAAGAGAAGCATACTTTCTGTTTGGAAGAATAGGTTTTCATAATTGATGCGCTTTCCCTAAATTTGCATTAGCTTACCCTGGAAGCCCAAGGCTGGATACCAAAGAGAGAAACTGCTGCAATTGTGACATTCTGCAGTACCTTTCCCTTAACAAAGTTTAAGGCTGCTTTAGGGTTGTTTCCTTGAGTTACTGATCCATCACAACCTGAAGGCTCAGGAGGGAGGCCTTCCTTCTGTCCCTGTTTGCGTGCTTGGAGAGCTAAACAAACCTACAGTGAAACAAGGAGAAGCAGCAGCAAAGGCCTCAAGAGTTTTATCACCCAGGGTATGAAGGCTATCTGCGGTGAAGATTAGTTTGGCTCCAAGGTAATTCACTGGCCAATATTGGCAATGGCTATTTCAAAACAAGCAGTTTTCTGCATGGCACAAACTTTTACCTCAGGTTTCATCAAGGATGCTCACATGAACGCCCCTCTCCTTTTTGCTGCTTTAAAGAATGTTATGCGTTGTTATTGAGGAAGTTAAGAAGCTTGCATTCTACACGTACTGTGTGTTTCAATGATGAGTCATGGAAGGGTAGGTTGTATTCAGCCAAGCAACCTAACCGCTTTATAAGCTCTGCAGGAATCCTTGCTAAATATTCATTCTCTTCAACAAACACCTCCTTAGCTATGATAGGGCTGGCCAGCAGGAGTCACAACTAATTGCTCATTCCACTCTTATTCTTATTTTATGCTGTTTCTTTGTATCAAATAAAGATGTGCAACCACTTTAAAGACGAAGAGCAAGATGGAACTCTTGAAGATAGGGAAACATTTGTTTTGGGCTTGTTTCCATAATCCAAGGATGCATATGTTATTGACTTGGGCTTACAATTTACCCAAATAGCCTTGATATCTTTGGGGCAGCCAGGGTGGAGCTGCAGATCCCATCATCCGCAGCCAACATGCCCAATTGCCAAGGATGATGGTCCAAAAGATCTGTTGTAGAGTGAGCTGGGCAATAAATCACATAGTTCAAAGTTGGCATTAACACTTTATTAGCAGAAACACATTTGGTTGAGTGTCAGGCCTATTGAGCACAGCACCTCATTCCCTGCAGATCTTACTCCATGAAACCAGTTACTCCATGAAACTAAAGGTCCCCTCCTTCCCTCAGCCATTTAGGTCTCCTCCTTTCTGGGGCTTTTCCCAGGCATTTGGAGACTGCGCCTGCATGCCCCTTCCCTTTGCTCCTCCTGTCGATTGCCTCTTCTGGTACCGAGAGTGGGAGGAAATGTCATAGCAGGGGGATGACACACATGACTTGTCACCAGCCTGACTCATCTCTGCCTCTGGACTTTCTTCCTCCCACTTGCCTCAGTTTCTGCCTCTGATTCTGGACTTCTCTCTTCCACAGACTCTCCCTGCTCATGAAGCCTTGTTATCCCCTTCAGCTTCCAGCACCTCCTCCTAGTCTCTGAGCCTTCTTGTGTGCAAGCAGGAGGGGGCAGGGATCTCTCAGGCAGCACAATGCCTCCCTTCCCATCGGAGCAGCCACAATCCCATTCCTACTTGCATGCAAGCAAGAGGGGGTAGGGATTCCTCAGCTGGGAAGGGAGGCTTCCCGTTGCCTAACTGAGAGATCCCTGCCCCCTCCAATAGGCAGCATGAAGCCTCCCTTCATAGCTTAGTTGCTGGTGTCAGGGAAGGTGGAGGCAGCCCGGAAGCTGCATCTTAGAGCCCCTGCACCACCATCATATGGGGACTTCTGAGCAGCTCCTGAAGCCAACCAGAGCCAACTGCTCTGGGCTGCTGAGACTGCCGCTGCTGCTTTTCCCGGGGACATTAGATGAAATCCGGGGATATTCCAGAGATGGAATTTGTCCGGGGACTTATTCGCAAATCCGGGGACCGTCCCTGGGAAATAGGGACATCTGGTAACCCTACACTAAGCCTTCAGCTTCCAGCAGCTCCTCCCAGTCTCTGAACCATCTTCCCTTGGTGGTTCATCAGCTGGTTCTCCCACCATTCCTCTGTGTCCAACCTGTTCATAACAACATCAAGAGGGCACCATATTGACTACCCAATGTGGTTCCCTCCAAATGCCGTTGGACAACAACGCCCTTTTGCCCCTGACAGCGTGGCCATCAGCAATCTTCATTTTATTGCTTTCTATGAGGTTTCAGACCTATGCCAATAGTTTCTGAAATCTGAACTGAAACTACTTTCTCGGCTGAGATTTTGATTCTCTAAACCACTTTTCTGATCTTGGCTTATCCTTCCTAACTCTCTCCTTTTCCACCCCGTCACGTCTGTATTTGTTTATCATGTATCTCTATTATGTTGCTCTTCTTCCAAAGGATTCAGTGCACATGGGGAAGGTGGCAAGTTTATCTGTGACACATGCACAAAATTACTTCAATGGAGGTTTTTAGCACAGAAGTATCAAACAGTGGACTTGTTTATTACTGTGGAGGCAATCAAATAATTTAATCTACCATGTTTGCTTCCTCTCCTAGACAACCAAGAGAACAACTTTAATGCAATTAATCTTTGCAAGTGAACAACAATGTCAAGAAAGGGAAAATTAATTTACTTGATTCAGTCCTTGTACAAAAGCAGTAGCTGAATGTGAAAATTGAAAAGCCACCAGAGGGGTGGGTTGTTTTTTTGTGTGTTTTTTTGGGTGTTAAGAGTTTATTTGCCAAATATTTCTTTTCTCCTCGGTGTGCCTTTGAAAGCTTTAATGTTTAAGGTGTAGAATGGTGGAGCTTAGCATCATAATCCATGAGTGACATTTAAGAAATCTAAGATGTGCTGATGAACACAATTTATTTGAAACTAGAGATGTCAAGTCCCAGAAAGAACTTCAGGGACTCATTAAAACCCATCTTAAAGAAGAGGCAAGCAATACAAGTTCTGGAATTATTTCCCTCTTGGATTAAAAACCAAGCAGGATAAAAAATACTGGCTCAGTTTCTCCCTATTGAATGTACTGGAGCTATGTCACTCATTATATTCAATTTGGACCAGCGTTGGGGATTTGGACCAGGGTAGGGGAAGTACGTAGGGATGTGAGTGGCGCTGTGGTCTAAACCACTGCCAATCAAAAGGTTGGCGGTTCAAATCCCCACGATGGGGTGAGCTCCCGTTGCTCGGTCCCAGCTCCTGCCAACCTAGCAGTTGGAAAGAACGCCAAAAAGTGCAAGTAGATTAATAGGTACCACTCCGGTGGGAAGGCAAATAGTGTTTACATGCGCTGCTCTGTTGTCGGTGTTCCCTTGTGCCAGAAGCAGCTTAGTCATGCTGGCCACATGACCCAGAAAAACTGTCTGCGGAGCGGACAAACATCAGCTCCCACGGCCTGTAAAGCGAAATGAGTGTTGCAACCCCAGAGTCGTTTGTGAATGGACTTAATTGTCAGGGGTCCCTTTACCTTTAGGGGAAGTACATTTACCTTTGCCAGGGGTCCTTTTACCTTTAGGGGAAGACCTACAACAACTTTTACCAATCCCCATGCAAAGTAATCACTGTGGCAGGGAGTGGACATTCAGAAGAGGAAAAGGCTACCCATACAGGTCTTCTACAGGGGATTGCAATGGCTATTTTCTTCTCCTGCCCCCCCCCCTTGCTCCTGCAACATCTTTTACCTGTTCCCCATGCAAAATAATGGAGAAAGACAGTCAGTCTGTAAAGTGGTACCTTGGTTTACAACCATAATCTGTTCCGGAGGTCCGGTTGTAAACCAAAACAGGTTGTAACCCAAGGTGCGCTTTCGCCAATGGGGCCTCCCCCCCAAAATTGGTTGTAATCCAAAAAAAAGGGTTGTAATATAAAAAAGGGGGGACATGTACTTCCGGGTTTGACATGGTTGTAATCAAAACGGTTGTAATCCAAACTGGTTACAAACCAAGCTACCACTGTATAGCATAGAACGAAAGCTCCCGTTTCCTCAGAGCAGGGCGGGGTGAATTTTACAGGCCCTTGGACAGGCTTGGAAAAATTAGCTGAGGTAATTTCTCAGTTACTCTGAGGGGAGCTTTGGAAAGCTCACATATTCCAATTTGAAACTAAAGGTTCTGTGAGTTAACATCATTGGTTATGATGATGGTGATGCTGCTGCTGTCTTGGGGAAATGCAGCAATTGGAAAGGTCTACAAATCCATAAAAGTAAAGAAGTGAAATGATGTTGAATATCAAAGCTATCATTAAAATAAAGTTTGAAGACTCCAGAGAGCACAATGTTTCATGTGTCCCTTTTAAAAATACAAAAATCGTGTTTTCTCTGTGCATTTACTTATTCAGGATTGCCTATTCCATGAATGCAGAATTGCTGTATTTAAAAATGAGCATGCACAACCACAAATTTGGGGAGGAGACCAATAGTAGCTCATGTGCTGTATGTGCTTCATTGCAAATAGAACACAAACATCTTCAATTGAAGATATTCTCTCTCATACGCTCCAAGTGTATCAAAGCCTTCATACATTTAGGAGAATAGAGAAACTCTCTTAGTTCTGCAAATAAAATTGTATAAAGTGTTGTTGTTTTTTTAATTTCACATCTCTGCAGGCGCTGGGTTCTCTGACAATTTTACAGAAACCTCATATTTCAGTGTGGTATACAGTGTTCCTGTCTCCTGAGAGATGGTTTTCTTTTCACAATAAATGTTTTAAATCCTTTTTTCTTTTCAGCAACTAAACTGCTGGCTGTTTGATACTCCTACTTTCAAAATGTATTTTGATGGTGGGGTTTTGTTTTTGCTCTAAAACACACCACAATCTTAGCATTGTGGAGCCTTTTTTTCCTCAGAGAGTTGATCCAAAACCAATAAATTCCACTAAGGAGAAAAAAGCCACTGGAACTTTTGCAGTTAAAATACAATGCGCTTCATTGATTGACATATCCCCACTGACTTGATGGGGATTGCCTTCATTAAAAACACACACAACTAATTCAGATCTTGTTAACTAGTTTCTGCTGCGGGGTGTGGGTGTTGTGCCTCTTTGAAAAAACTGAATCTGAATTAGCCATATTTCCTCCATCAGCTTTGTACAACGAAGACATTAATAGTATGCTATCGCCATTTGTTTCCAGGCTAAAGAAAAAGTCACAGTCTATCGATATTTCTGCTTCAAGTTATGAACCTCTGGCACCTGCCGCTCAACATGCAATGCAACCACCTAAGCCGCCGCCTATCACAAACACAGCTACATCCGAAGAGGAGCAGAACAACACTGCGAATACGCAACGGCGCAACCCGCGGAGGGGTGAGCTGAAGAGATACTACACCATTGGTGAGCCAAAACACATACACCATATTTCCCCTTAAAAACGTGTAATCTCCTTCAGTGAAGGAAAGCTCTCGCTGTGGAACAATCAATCACATGTTCATTGATTGGGTGAATCAGAGCTGCTGGGTTTTCTGTTTTTCGGTGCGGGTTGTTTTCTCATCTGCTGTGGGCATTAAGAGTTTGCCCTTATGCAGGTCACTTCAAGTATAGGAGATATAGGAGTGCCTTGTCATTGCTTTTAGTTTTGTGTTGTTGTTTGTAAAAAAACATTCAGTTCTGTGGTCTATGACTTCCTATCGCCACCGTTGTTACTGTTGTTGTTCTCCTTCCTGTTCCTTAGCAATACATTCCAATGTTGTCCAGGGTTGTAAAGACTGCAGAGAGAATAATTGGGTGCACTCTTCCCACCTTGGATCAAATCTATGCTGTCAGGTGCCATAAGAAAGCTGCAGAGATAGTGCAGGACAGTGCAAACCCCAGAAATGATCTCTTTCAGCTTCTGCCTTCTGGAAGAAGGTACAGAGTTATAAAGACTAGGAAACAGTTTCTATTCAAATGCGATTTTGGTTTTAAACGCAGTGTAAAGTAGTATCTATGGGAGTATATTGTCTTTAATTATGGGGTATCAGAGTATTTAGGGGGCTAACCAGGCTGGGATAGCTGGGATAGCAGGCTTGCTGGTTTTTGAATGTCTGATGTAGATTTTTTTCAATTTCGTTGTTCTGTATGGGACAATGACAATAAAGATTATCGTATCGTAAAGGGAGCAGTAGTGATTAAAAAAAAAAACAGAGCAAGCAATGTGTGGCTCTCTCTTGTCTCAGGGTAGTGGTTGCTGACTTAAAATGGTGTTTGTCTAGTTCTGATCCTCTTCATGGTTCTTTCCTGACCTCTTTTTATGGAATTATTTCCTATTCTTTGCTTGTCCGGAGATCCCTGCACAGATCCCTGGTTCATTGCTGGGGATCTAGGGTCAAGATGTTCCAAGACATGTGCACCTACAGAACTGCCCAGTTCTGTTAAGCCTTGCTGTTGTCCTCCATCAAGTGAAAGTGTGACTTCCAATATACCCAATATATTGCATGGGGAGTGCACTGGTGGTAGGAAAGCTCTCTTGTCAGGGAAGGACCACAGCTCTGTAGCATAACATCTGTTTTGCCTGAAGAAGGTCCCAGTAGACTCCTGCCAAAGACCCTGGAGAGCCTCTGCCAGTCAGAGTAGAGAATGCTAAGCTAGGTAGCCCAATGATCTCACTCAGAATAAAGCACCTTCCCATGTTCCTGGGGAAATTTGTTCTCTTCCGCTGATTCTTCCAATTCAGTCACCACAGAACCTCATGGCTCCTTGGACCATTGTTTACACACTGACTTGTGTAGCAGGGTATGGCATCTGTAGAATCATTTTATTTGTTAAACATTAAACCACAAAAGGTGGTTAAACCACAGAGCCTAGGACTTGCCGATCATAAGGTCGGCGGTTCAAATCCCCGCGATGGGGTGAGCTCCTGTTGCTCGGTCCCTGCTCCTGCCAACCTAGCAGTTCGAAAGCATGTCAAAATGCAAGTAGATAAATAGGTACCGCTCCGGCGGGAAGGTAAACGGTGTTTCCGTGTGCTGGTCTGGTTCACCAGAAGCGGCTTAGTCATGCTGGCCACATGACCCGGAAGCTGTACGCCGGCTCCCTCGGCCAATAGAGCGAGATGAGCGCCGCAACCCCAGAGTTGGCCACGACTGGACCTAATGGTCAGGGATCCCTTTACCTTTACCTTTTAAACCACAATTCTTGTGCGACTCCACATTCATTAGTTATTAGGTCACCAGTTTGCCTCTCTGTTGTATTTTAACCTGGTTGTTCCCTCCAAACCTAGTCTCAAACATGGACAGAGGAGGTTGCCAATAAACTCTTCTGCCTCCTCCATGCACCTGTCTACAGTTAAGGAGCAGAGTTGCAAAGCTGTCTCCATCTCAGCTGCCTCACTTGCTTTGTAAAACAGAACAAGCAAACTGCACAGGCCCGTGAAAGGCTCTCTGTCTGGCAAGCAGCATCGAAGCCTTGTTAGTGCATCTCACTGACCAAAGGAAACATTTTGTAGAGCCTCCAGGCCTTAGTGTGGTTGTAACTTGCAAGGCCTCTGCTTTGTCAACTGCCACTAAGATTCTGGCTGTCCCTAGCCCCGTCTCCCTGGCAGAGGTATTTATTAAATTTATATCCTGGCTTTCCTCCCAAAGGAGTTTATTGCATCAGTATTCTTCCATACAGTGGGAGGTGAATCACTTGGACCCTCCTAGCAGCAATTTAAAGGAAAATTGGCTTAAAAAAATTATTTTGAAAAGTCAGGTATTCAAGTTGTTCATAACGAAGCTGCCAAAGTTTGAAACAAGCTAAATTTCCTCGATTTCTTTTTAATAAACTTTTGTGCTAGTGTTTAAGCAATCCTTTAAGACCATGAAATGTTCAAAGAACTTTTCTTGAGCCATAAATGTGAGGTGCCATTTCAATACCAGCTGAGCATCCTTTATTACTTTAGGAACTCTGCGCTGGTAGAGAAATGTCCTGAGGTGCAACTGTACCTTAGTGGGAATTAGGTTCCAGCTTTTGCACAGAGCAATCACGAACGGCAAAAAGTAATTTTTATTTTATTTTTGGTCTGGAGCCAGAAGTCTGCCTGGCACTGTGTGACAAAATTGCCAATCAACAGGAGCTGCATTTTACCATTATTATATGAGGAACATAGACCAGTGTTTTGTAATGGGAGTCTATTTCCATTTCTGCCACCCCCGAAAGAAGCAAATGCTATTCAAACTAAAGAAAACAACAAATCCAAAAAACTGTCTGTCTCTGCAATTCTTATGAGCTTAATATCCATTGCTCTTATTCATGGGATATGTGTTGAAAGAGGGCTTGTTTTCTGCAGAGATCAAGAGGTGATCTCTGGTGACAGAAACACATAGTGCCATCTTCTCAGTTGTGGGCAACTGGGCCAGCCAGGTTTCTGACTAACGGGCAAGCTTTTCTGCTAAGCACAAAGAAAGAAGTTACCGTATTTTTCAGTCTATAAGACACCCCATGAATAAGACGCCCCCTATTTTGGGGGACTCCGATTTAAGAAAATGGGTGGAGATGTATCTGTGTATAAGACGCCCCCAAATTCTTGACATTATTTTAAAGGAAAAAACCCTAGTCTTATACACGGAAAAATACAGTATGTATTTATGGGAGAGAAAGTAATGGGTGCCACTGATGATAAACATTAGACTAGAGGCTAAACCTGTGTCCTGAATCCACATGTCTGGCATATGATGAAATTCCCCAGAAGCTGCCTTCAAAATTACAGTCTATGTACAGTACTTCGTTGTACAGAACTTCATGTGTGATAATATCTGCATTGCCTCTGATGATGTGATCCCCAACTACATGACTTGTCCATTGATTTCAGTGGGTCTGTGCTGAGCATGGCTAACATTGGCCCATTTCTTTATTAGATTGTTGCCTAACAATAATTGGGTGGCTTACAAACAAGACTTTATTAAAAAATACGGCGTTTTGTATTTGCCTTATTAATAAAAGGCTTATTCAGATCCAAAATCTGTGCAGTGAAACAGGGTTAAAACCATTCCTTGACTATTTAATGTACCTTTTAAAATAATTCCTCCAAGTGCTCAGACTATCACCAAAACTTGTAAATTGGATCTGTATGGGTTACTCCATGCAAAGTTGACTGGATAACCATGATGGAGTAATGCAGCAAGACAAAACTAGAAGGAAAAGGTAGCCCTAATGAAGCACCTAACCAAACGCCTCTATCTGAAACCAGTGCTATTTCTCTGGAAGAAAGACATGCCAGGACACACCATGAACGCCTCCCTTGTTCTCTTATAATGGCAGTTGCACCCACCTGAGAGGTGCCGGAACTGAGTTCTGGCAAGTTCCTGCTGGAAAAAAGCCCTGTCTGAAACCCTACAGGGTTGTCGCCAGTCAATATTGGGCAATACAGTGGTACCTCGGGTTAAGTACTTAATTCGTTCCGGAGGTCCGTTCTTAACCTGAAACTGTTCTTAACCTGAAGCACCACTTTAGCTAATGGGGCCTCCTGCTGCTGTCGCACTGCCGGAGCACGATTTCTGTTCTTATCCTGAAGCAAAGTTCTTAACCCAAGGTGCTATTTCTGGGTTAGCGGAGTCTGTAACCTGAAGCGTATCTAACCTGAAGCAAGTGTAACCTGAGGTACCACTGTACTGCAGTAAGTGAACCAATGGCATGACTCAGTATGAGACAGTTTCCTCTATGCAAGATTCTTTGACAACTGAATCCACATTGAAGGTTTAATTGAGAGTAGGAAATTTGAATGCCTAAAGCAAGTGTATATTGACTAATGTGCGCACCTCAGCAGATTTTGTGGATTGCTGGTAATTAGTGTTTTGAACCCAAGTGTTTGATGTGTTTGGGCTCTTTAGAAACTTTTTGCAATTTCCTGCGTTTGAGATCCTGCTGAAACCCCCCCCCCCCCGTTTATTCAAGGAGTTTTATGGCTGTTTCTCCTTAAGGTGTAAAAAATGAAGGTTATTAATTGGCAAATGGGCCGGGGCTTCGTTTTTCAAAAGAGAAGGAGGCATAACGATGGCAGTGAAAATGATTTGTTTTACATAAAATGCCAAACTGCATAATTATATGTTTCCTTACTCCTAGCAAATCTGTAAGCAGCCTTGCGCAGCTGCCTAATCGCTTCTCTGCCTAATATGTGAGCAGTTCCCAAGAGACAGCATCAACCCAAAATGTGACATTCTGTCTTAAATCTTTGTTGATAGACTAGAAAGCAGAGAATTAAGCGTTAGCTTTAAGGTTCAGCCAACACATCTGAAACACTTAACAGCTCCCTCATGTAGTAGCATATATCTGTCTTGTTTTTTGTGGCTTTTTATATGCATTTTACTGCATGTCATGACGGGCTTGCGAACTGTGTTGTATTGCTGCTGAAAGGAGGATGAGCAGTGAAATATAGGATGCCGTTGATTGGAAAGAGAAGTCAGCTCCTGGAATATATTTACAAATACTTCTTATAGATTTCCCATTCCTGGCTAACGAGAAGAACATGGAAAACTCCTAGCAAGACAGCAGCTTTGAAACCACCGAGTCTAGTTGTTTGTTGCATTAATAGCATAATTCATGATGGGGTTCAAGGTGCGTACATAGTGGATCGATGTTGCTTCCCATCCTGGCATTGATGAGACCCAGACTTCCTTATCTTCCACAAGGGGAAAGGCCGTCGTAGCTGAGTGGCAGAATACTTGCTTTCCATGCAGTTGTTAGTTTCTGTTTGCCACTGTGCAGTGCTTTGGAGTCACAAGACTCTGTTTTGCATTCCACACATTCCCTACCGTTGGAAGTCTCACCAGAGATGGGAGATGGATATGACGTTATTGGTTTCCTGTTCCTTTGTTTTTCAGTTGCTCTCTGCTCTCACAGAGAGAGGATGTGTTTTCTGTCTGCGTAGTAAGAAATAAAGCACAGCGATTTAGCCATAAATCTCATCACTTTGATTCTCTGCTGAATGGGGATGTGCCTATAGCCTCATCAAAGGCTATAGGGCGGCTCCCAACATGTCGGAGGGCGATTCCGGAAGATGGGCTTTATCAGCTCGGTCGCAGTGGAGATTCCAACAGCAGAAGCTCCCAGGTTCCATCCTTGGCACCTCTTAGGTAGGAATGGGAGACTTCTGCCTGAAACCCTGGAGAGCTGCTGCCAGTCAGTGTCACCCATACTGAGCTAGGTGGGCAAATGGTCTGATGTGGTATTAGGCAGCTAGGCACAAGGAAAATGAACCAGATTCTTCCCTTCAGTGTGCAATTTAATTCACAAGCTGTTGCACAACCAAAGTGTTATGCAGCCTCTGTTCATGGTTTTTCACAGTGATGATGATGGTGATGATTTATTTATATCCCACCCATCTAGGGCTGAGTTTTCCCAGCCACTCTGGGCGGCTCCCAACAGAATATAAAAAATACGATAAAATATCAAACGTTAAAAACTTCCCTAAACAGGGCTGCCTTCAGATGTCTTCTAAAACTCAGATAGTTGTTTATTTCCTTGACATCTGATGGGAGGGCGTTCCACAGGGCGGGTGCCACTGCCGAGAAGGCCCTCTGCCTGGTTCCCTGTAACCTCACTTCTCACAGGGAGGGAACTGCCAGAAGGCTCTCGGAGCTGGACCTCAGTGTCTGGACTGAACGATAGGGGTGTATATGCTCCTTCAGGTATACTGTGCCAAGGCCATTTAGGGCTTCAAAGGTCAGCACCAACACTTTGAATTGTGAATGGTCTCAGATACCTCTGATATTCATGCAAACCTTAAATTACTGGCTTAAATAACCAGGACATAAATTTAAAGAATAAAAATGGATTCCAACCCCCTACCCCCCCCCCAATTCTGATTAATAAGCTCTTCTGACTCTATGCCACAGATTTAACACTGTTTTTATAGCCATTCCTTCTCTTCAGGAAAACTCGGGGATTGTAATTTTGTGTGTGGAGCGGAAATTAGTAATAATAACAGATAATTCCTCAATGCACAAATATACAGTTGCAAGAATTATTTGGAGAAGACATAACTGCTGAACTAGAGGTTGCAGTGTGAACATAGGCCCTACCATTGTATTCTCATATGCATACCCTCCAACATTTCTCCGATGAAAATAGGGACATCCTCAGGAAAAGCGGGACATTCCAGGATCAAATCAGAAACTGGGATGGCTTCTGTTAATCTGGGACTGTCCCTAGAAAATAGGGACACTTGGAGGGTCTGCATATGACATAGTAAAGTGGAGGAAACACACACACACACACACACACACACACACACACACGTACCATCATACAGTTCTTCATACAGGAGGCAATGATGTAGTTAACAACTGTCTCACTAATTTAACTAGGCCAGCAAGAGACTTGACATGAAAAGTTTACCTTCTTCCGACCTTGTTGGTACATTGTTCTCTGCCAGAAGCAATCAATGTCTTAAGATCAAGCAACATGGGCTAATCGTTACCATGATAAATGGATTAAGAAATTGCATTAACACATAGCGCAAGTAGCAGGTCCTCTGCCCCCACCAGTTGTCTCAACTGGATTTGCTTCTTCCCGGGTGGCATGAATTTGTGGCACACTAATCCCAAACCACATGGTTAAGAGTCAATATTTATCGGATAATGAGCTGCATATTCAAACAGGTTCATGCTGGGCAAATGAGAGGAATAATTAAAGTGGACATCATCATTCGGCCCTCCAAAGCTAAGATGCATTTCTAATGGCAGCTTAGCAGAGTTTGCTTCTTGTGCTGTTCATGGCAGTCTGGAAATGTGCATGATAGTGCTTAAAACACACACACACACTGTAAATAAACTCTTCTTGCAGCAGTATTAATAAACCTCCTGTCTGCTGCCCTGTTTCAACAAGAGAGGTCAGTACACGGAAGCAGCTTTCCACCTGCATTGCTAATGGGGATCTGGATGCACATATCCACTTGCATTTTAATGTTTATCTGAGCTGCCTGCATGCATCTTCTGCAGCAAAGTGAGACATGTATCTGTTAAGTTGTGGGTTGACATAGTAGACGACACAGCAATTTCTCCAAAGCAGCCCTTTATTTTGTAAGCTGGAACAGAACTAAGCTGAGGAGCTCAGTCAGCCTGCTTATATAGAGCTACAGAACAATTGTAACTGTTGCAACGTTCTAAAACTATCCAATCACTGAACGTCACTTTTCGATCCTTCATTTGCATAACTATCTACAGTATCCCACTGCTGGCCCAGGGTGAGAACTTCAGTACATAACAGTATCTGTCTCCTAAGTCACTGCTGGGCACATGAAACTGGTTCCCTAAGACTAGTTTCATATAGCCAGTGAGATGTGTATCTACAGTCAACACAGAGTCAACCGCTAATCTCTCTCTGGTGGAAATACAGTGGTACCTCAGGTTAAATACTTAATTCGTTCCAGAGGTCCATTCCTAACCTGGAACTGTTCTTAACCTGAAGCACCACTTTAGCTAATGGGGCCTCCTGCTGCCGCCGCACAATTTCTGGTCTCATCCTGAAGCAAAGTTCTTAACCCGAGGTACTATTTCTGGGTTAGCGGAGTCTGTAACCTGAGGCGTATGTAACCTGAAGGGTATGTAACCCAAGGTACCACTGTAACATAAGTTGCCTCATCATAGTTATTTCCTGTGCTTTCTTGCATTCTCTTAAACCATCAGCTGCCAGGGACCAAATGACTCTGCCAAGCACTGTAAGGATTTCTTCTGAGTTGGCATCTTTATCATCAGTTGGCTCCTATCCGCAACTTCTTCTGCCCACTCGGTCTCAAGGGAAGAGCCTCAGCCCTTTACAATGGCAACCATCCACTGCTCTAGGACCAGCGGTGGTGCTCTACGATGGGACATTCATCATTAGGAGTAGGTTCCCATTATTATACAGTACAGGTTAGTGCAGGTATGGAGAACCTTTGGACCTCTAGATGTTGCTGAACTACAATTCCCATCAGCCCCAGCAAGCATGCTTAATGGCAGCAGAAGTTCAGCAACTTCTGGAACGCCAGAGGCTTCCCACACCTTGGCTAGTAAGAACACCATTAGCATTTTGAAGGAAAAGAAATCACAATTCAGGCACAAAGATAGTGGCAACGTAATGAATTGAATGACTGAAAGTATTTATTTCACAGCTTTCCTAAACATCCAAAGAAGCTAACAGTAAAATATAAAGGAATATATATATATATTAGCAGTTCAGAAGTCCAAAACAATGAAACATCATATTGAAACAAAACGAAGCAGATAAAACCAGTGAAGAACAGAAGCTACAGTATAAACCATCAGGCTGGCTTCCATGAAGCTACTAACAGCCAAAGGCTTCATTCTGAAGCAGATGTCTATGGGACAGGCCTTCCTAAGGAAGAAGTTCTGGAGCCTCAGTGCCGCCACTTAGAAGAACCTTTTCCATAAAAGAGGAAGATGCCTTATTCCATGTCAGGTCCATCTATCTCAGTATTGTCTAGCTCAGTATGGGCTAAGCCTACCTGGAGATGCCAGAGAGTGAAGCTAGAACCTTCTGCATGCAAGGTGATTGCTCTACCATTGAGCTATGGCATTTCCCAGGCAAACATGGATTTTGGACACAAAAGAGGGATGTTGTTGGTTATCTTAATAGATTAGTAGGTTTATATTAAGAACGTAACCCTCCATAACATAAAATAAACCCTGAGAGAAAGGAGCACACACAACATATATTTATATTTGCGCTCATCGGTAAATTCGCACCGATTTTGTTCTACTTTTGTCATGCCCCATTCCAAAACAAACACCCAGATGCTTCCAACTCTAATTAACACAACACAATAAAGTAGCACACTTATACATTCCCGACAAATGCACACTGCTTTTATAGAGAGATTGTTCCAATTATTTTCTTTTGAATGTTGGCTCACAGAATCTGGAGAGGAAAAGAAATCGACTCTGTTTCCTGAGCACTCGTCTACCTGTTTGTGAGTGATAAGCCAACTGTAGCGGACTTGGTGCAACTTGTGGATAACAAAAGTAGTTTCCTTGGTAACAGTAGGGATGCAAAATTCTGTGTGGGTTTTTTTTTATTATTATTGGTAAGTGCTCTTTTTGTGGTATAGACATGGGGTTCCTAAATGAGTAGTTTACATAAGAATCTGTACCTATTTTGTTGTTAAATCTTTAAAAATTAACAGAAACCCTTGAGTATCAATTCCAAAGTGTAACCAAGTTTAAGTATATGTAATTGTATTTGTAATAATAATAATAATAATAATAATAATAATAATAATAGTAATAATACCCTGCTCATCTGGCTGGGTTTCCCCAGCCACTCTGGCCGGCTTACAGCATATATAAAAACATAAAAAAAACATCAAGCATTAAAAACCTCCCAATACAGGACTGCCTTCAGATGTCTTCTAAAAGTTGTGTAGTTCTCCTTGCCATCTGAAGGGAGGGTGTTCCACAGGGAGGGCACCACTACCAAGAAGGCCCTTCGCCTGGTGAGGGAACCAGCAGAAGACCCTTGGAGAACCTCCAAGAGATTGGGATGGAGACGCTCCCTCAGGTATACTCGGCTGAGGCTGTTTAGGGCTTTAAAGGTCAGCACCAAAACTCTGCCTCTACCTCTGCCTTCCTTCCTGCTGTGTCTTATTATTTTCTTATGCCTCAGTCTGCCTAATGATAGGGCCAACCTTGCCAATGGTGGCTAGAGAATGGAGGCACTGCTCAGTGGGACTGATACAGCAGAAAAGCTGTATACAGTCATACCTCGGGTTGAAATTGCTTCAGGTTGAACATTTTCTAGTTGCTCTCCATGGCGACCTGGAAGTAATGAAACGCATTACTTCCGGGTTTCGCCACTTGCGCATGCGCAGACGATCAAAATGATGTTATGCACATGCGCAGAAGCGGCGAATCGCAACCTGCGCACGCGCAGACACAGGTTGCATTTGCTTCAGGATCCCGTTCGTATCCAGAGGTACCACTGTCCTTAATTGTTGAATGGAGGCATCTTGTGTGAGGTTCCCTCTGCTCACAGAAGGTGCCTCTATGCAGTTTGGAACAAGGCCTCGGGCCACAATCCTAAATGCATTTGCCAGAGGAATTTCCTTTGAGCTTTGTGGGGTTTGTTTCTGAGTAGACCTGCATAGGATAGTGTGGCAAGCCTCAAAGCTTTCCCATCTGCTTAAGGCAGAGGTTTTCAACCTTTCTGAGTCCACGTCTCCCTTGACCAACTACACTTTTTCTGTGGCACCCCTGTGGGGCTCAGGAGCCCAGTTATGTCATCCCTTGCCTGCCGAGCTGGCAGCCTCTCACCCTTTTTCGAACACCCTCCCTTGTGGAGTGCTCCCTCAGCCTCCTCTCCTCTCCCCTCTCCTTGGGAGTCCTCCAGGCAGCCTCCGCAGCACCCCCTGGTCTTTGAGCTGCCTCAGCTCCTGGCAACCAGCACCCTCTGGTCAGTCCGAGAGGCACCATTCACTTGGGGAGCTTGTAGCCAGGGCTGCTGCAGCAAACAGCTTTGCAAGGCAGAGATGCGAGAGGGCATCAGAAGAGGGAGGGAAAGAAGGAAAGAAAGAAAGAGGGAAAGAGACTAGGGTTGCCCTCGGCACCCTTGACCATCAATCGCAGCACCCCTGGGTGCCACGGCCCACTCACTGATAACCAGTGGCTTAAGGGGAAGTTCTGTTTCTTAGCACATTTTTTTTTTTTTGCAAACGGTGGGGATTATTTCCGAGCCTGCTTTCTCTATTCTTTCTTGTGCATTTACCGCTTTATAGTAACATTTAGGATTCCATATTGATTCGAGGCAGCCACATAGGAGCATGTAATGACTTCAGGCCATCAAATATTCAACATTTATGACAGCTACCGTTTTGTAAATATAGTTGCTAATTGGCCAAATAGGTTTTTTTTTTGGGGGGGGACTATATAACAGTAAGCAGCAGCAGCACACTACCAGTCTGGTGACTCTAATTGGTATGCCAGAGTGATTTTAATTTTTAAAAATCTGTTTAATTTGCATAAGATAAAATGTGCATCCTTCTCCGGTGCTGTGAGGGAAAAAAACAAAACAAAACACAGGCAAGAATAATCCGCTGCTGGAGTTGTTGATATAAGATGTCAAGGCTCTTGCTGACAATATTTTTTTGCTAATGGAATATGAGCATATGTGACTACTTAGGTATGTAATTAAAAACTTTTGTGATCTGCTGACACTTTGAATTATCTTGTTTCCTTTAAAAAAACAACACACATTACCCTGAAAAGTAAGGAAATTAATAGTATGCTTGTTTACTTACATTATTCTCATAGCCATGCATTTCTGAAGAATCATAATTTGGGGAGATTTCTTCAAGGGAGGGTCTGCCTAGAACAAGTACCCCCAAACTCGGCCCTCCAGATGTTTTTGGGACTACGATTCCCATCATCCCTGATCACTGGTCCTGTTAGCTAGGGATGATGGGAGTTGTAGTCCCAAAACATCTGGAAGGCTGAGTTTGGGGATGCCTGGCCTAGAATAACAATATTGGCCTTCTGGGTTGCTGTGGTTCACATAAAGCTCTGATAAAATCAACTGTATCTTACTATTTGCCCTCAGCTTTCTTGAGCTAGAATTTTACTGTTCTTTTGCCACATTTAAATATGTAGGCATGATGCATATAAAAGCAATTTCCCCTTTTTCCTTTTTCCAGTACATTTTTGAGCTGGGGCTTTCATATTCTGGCCTTCGAATAATGTCAACCAAGATCTGACCCCCAAAACATATAATTTGCTACATCAGAATATGTCCAAATTGACATATGTGTACAAAAAAGGGCATGTCCACAAGCCATAGACCGGTGGGACAAAATTAATTATGCAAAATTAATATGGATATGTTGCCTATAATCCCTTCAATTTTTAAACATTTCTACCATTTCCTTGTTATAGATACTATAGCATGCCTATGCTATGGTTCATATGCCTTTAGAGCTGTAGACAGCCTTATGTTAAATAAGGTTATAGGAATCAAGCTATTTGAATTCCAAACAACCAAGATGCATCATTTTAAGGTCAGAGGTATGAGATGTGCCATCAGTGATGTTCCACTTGGCATGATTTAGAAAGTTTCAAGATCAGGAATATAATCAGGCAAGCAAGAAAAAGCATAATGAGTCATAAAAGAGGAAGGGCATGATCCAGCCAAAATGAAGCACATTGAAATTTGTTTCATCTGGTTATAAATTAAGTTTGTATTCCAGAAATGTATAACTGTACAGCATTGTGCATCAATGGGAAGCCTATTTGCAGAACTGGGGTGGGGGGAAACATTTCTTATATATTCTTCTAGTAGTGCGAGAAATAAAACATAAAATCGGAAGTCTCAAACTGCACAGTGCATTCGAGCATGATAAAGATGGCACAAAATGGGTACACTGTTTTAAATATTTTTAGTAGTCTTTCTGTCTGTTGATTAAAATGGGTGGTTCTATTGAAATGCAGTTCATTTCTAGAGGCAATCTGCCCCAAATAAACACCATACTCCAAGAGATGCTACAAGTCAGTGCACAATGTGGGGAAGGGAGGAACGAATTAATCATTGTCTTGATCTTAATATTTTGATTACCATTTCATATTTTGCTGGGGATTTGAGGCCAGTAGAATTTAAATAACTGTTGGCAGGGCAAACATGAAAATATGTTAACGAGTCGATCATATTCACTTCAAAATGAATCATTTTTAGAATTGTGTATTTCAAAGTTATTTTCCCCAACAGGCAGTTTTGCATTTGTTGCTTTAGCCTTCCCGATGTTCGTGAACTACCACTCCAATCAGCTCTAACAAAGATGGCCAGAAGCAAAGGATGATGGGAGCTGCAGATAAACAACATCTGGAGGGCCAAAGGTTCCCCATACAGTGGAACCTCGGGTTACGTACCGTCCCCCTTATGAGCGCTTTGGGTAACGAGCTCCGCTAACCCGGAAGTAGATGCTCCTGGTTGCGAACTTTGCGAACCGGGATGCGAGCAAAAGTCACACACCAGTGGCATGGCGGCAGCAGGAGGCCCCATTAGCGAAAGTGCACCTCAGGTTAAGAACGGTTTCGGCTTAAGAAGAGACCTCCGGAACAAATTAAGTTCGTAACTGGAGGTACAGTGGTACCTCTGGATGTGAACAGGATCCGTTCCGGACCCTTGTTTGCATCCTGAAGCGAATGCAACCCGCGTCTGCGCGTGCGCAGGTCACGATTCGCCACTTCTGCGCATGTGTGTGACGTCATTTTGAGCATCTGCGCATGCACGAGCAGCGAAACCCGGAAGTAATGCACCCCATTACTTCCGGGTTGCCGCAGAGCGCAACCCGAAAATATTCATCCTGAAGCATATTTAACCCGAGGTATGACTGTATTGGTCTTCTCCCATATTGGTGCTTGTCTATCCTCTGTATGTTTTGCTGTGGAGAATTTGAGCAGAATCGAGACACAAGCCACTGAATTTATTTCTGTTATGCCAGAGCTTAAGAAACACACAAACACCACGACCATGCTAGGAGCCGCACTGTTTGCACTTGGCTACTTCTGAAAGTCAGTGATCCCACGCCCGCTGCCCGATCAATACGATGTTCAGCTTGAAGATCATCTCTGAATTTCTAATAACTTTGTGAATCAAGATCTGATGACTGAGGGGGAATGTCTGGGGGTGCATACACTGGTGGGAATTAGTTTCTGCTTACTGAACAACATAATCATTGCCAGACTTTTCTCCAGGCATTTCTAGAAAAGAGTCCACAGCTGTCAATTTGTTTACCAAGGACCCATCTGTACTGGAAGAGTGACTTTAATATGAAGTTTGAAGGTGGTCTAATAAAGAGAGTTTCTTGGTTTGAACATACTTAGTCACTGAGTGGTACTAACCTAACAGCAGAGGGGAAGAAATAGATTGGATCATAGGCGCCGACTCCATGGGGCCTGAGGGGGCCCGAGCCCCCTCAAAAATTCGTTTGGGGGGGGCTCTGCCCCCCCAATAATTTAAGAAACTTATTAGTTATATTATGCTTTGTAAAATCACAAAATTATGTTGGTATTTTTTATTTTCCTTGTTTGACGATAGTTACCTTTTAAAATACATTCAGTAATGAGTTAAAACAAAGCCACTCCCGATCTAGAGAGGGGGTGGGGTTGCGGGCTCTCGACCCATCAACAATCTCGCGGGGCTGGTGTCGCGAGAAGCAGGGATTCCCCCTAGCTCATTAATATTCACCGCCCACGGCGGCAGCCAATCGGCTGCCGCAAAGGGCAGGCCCTCACAGGTTCACTTAAGGTCGGGGCAGCCCGGGGCTCGCCCCTTTCGTTCCCCCAGCAGCAGCGGTTTGGAGGTCTTGGGCCCCCCCAATATTTTTTATAAGTCGGTATGGGCCCCCCAATATTTTTTATAAGTCGGTATGGGCCCCCCCAATATTTTTTATAAGTCGGTATGGGCCCCCCAATATTTTTTATAAGTCGGTGCCCCTGGATTGGATGCCAGGCACAGAGTTGTCTGGCAATTCTTCCATGAGTGCTGCATTTCAGCTTGCCAGACCGACCAATCTCCCCTCTCTTCCCCTGGCACACTGCTCTGGGGGTTCTCCCAGCCGCCCTGAATCAATTTTGGGGCACACGTGCTGGGAACGAAGGTGGGAAATGGTAAAAAGCTTAATTGTTTTCATATTTTTTTTTATAATATTTTTTATTAAGTTTGTAAAATACAGAAAAAAGAATAAAGAGTATGTTATAAGAGTAAAATAAGAAGATTACAAATTTTCTTGTTCTTTTTTTCCAAATCTGCTGGACTTCCCCACATCCTCCCAACCCTGCATTCTCTGTGAACATAACATCAGCAATTTGTTAACTTATTTCATTACTTATTGTATCCTTCGTTTTATCATGTTGCCCAATTTCAAATGTATTATAACCCAAATCATGTACATTTTCATTTAAACACAATAAAGTTATTTCCTTATTCTTATCTCAGACTTCCTGTGCCTTAATTTCCATTTCTTTAGTTTAACATTACTGAAGCTAGAGTTTCCTAAAAGGTGCATTTTTTTAACATTCATACAACTTATAGTGTTTTTCCAGATAGTCCTTAAATTTTTTCCAGTCCTCCTCGATTGTTTCTTCTCCCAAGTCTCGGATTCTGCCAGTCATTTCGGCCAGTTCCATGTAGTCCATCAACTGCGTGTGCCATTCCTCCAGTGTGGGTAAATCTTGTGTCTTCCAATGTTTTGCAATCAGGATCCTTGCTGCTGTAGTGGCGTACATAAAAAAAATTCTGTCCTTCTTAAGCACTCTAAAAGCTTAATTGTTTTCATGGAAGTCTTTCTGCAGGCGTCCTCTAGCAGAACTCATTAATTGAATTTGGCCCATAATAATTATAGTGTTGCATGCACCCCAATCTCTGCACATTTGGAGATTCCAGGGGTCCTAGCACGTACCCAGAGTTTGGCTTCCTTGGAATGAAGGCCAATGGAGACTGTGGTATCGTTAGGATATATGGTTTTATTTTCACATATATACAGCCTGAGCACAGGATGGAAGGGCTGACAGCGTTAGCACTCCAACGGATCTTGCGTCTCCATTAGGTTTTCTGGGAAGCCCCAAAGGCCTTGGCTTTGGTTCAGTACGCCGAGAGAGACAAGCCTCTCTCCCCAGCTTCTAGCCCAGCCCAAAACACCACCCCCCCCCAGCCCTCCTGGCCTATTGTTCTCCTCCCTAGGATGTTGTGGCATCCAGCCAGGTGAGGTGGGGAAAGGTCCACCTCCATCCTCTTTGAAGCATCTCCTGTGATCACTATTGCAGCGTGGCTCTCTCTCTTTAAGGGCCTGATGAGGGTAGCCCTGCTAGAGCTATTAGCTCCACAAAGAAACTGGGTTGACATCTGGTTTTTCTACTGGATTATGAACTTCACTGAAACTGCCTTGGTCGCACTGGTTGATGATCTCCGGCGGGCTAGGGACAAAGGTGAGAGCTGTTTCCTAGTTCTGCTGGATCTCTCAGCGGCGTTTGATACCATCGACCATAACATCCTTCTGGACCGTCTTGAGGGGCTGGGAGCTGGGGGCACTGTCATACAGTGGTTCCGCTCCTTCCTCCTGGGCCGTGTTCAGAAAGTGGTGGTGGGGGATGAGTGTTCAGACCCCTGGGCTCTCACTTGTGGGGTGCCTCAGGGTTCTGTCCTCTCCCCCATGCTTTTCAACATTTACATGCATTTCTCCCAGGTAGACACATGTTTGCTAACACAAGGAACATTATTGACATCTTGGAACTTTTGCAAACAGACATAAATACAAAAGCAGTGTTAATTTTTATAGATGCGGAGAAGGCCTTTGATAATATCTCTTGGAAATTTATGAAGGGAAATCTAAAAGAAATGGGAGTGGGACGGGGTTTTGAGAATGGGATTGATGCAATATATTCAGAACAAAAGGCTAAATTGATAGTTAACAATGTGGTTACAGAAGAGTTTAAAATTGAAAAAGGAACACGACAAGGCTGCCCGATTTCCCCTCTGCTATTTATATCGGTTCTGGAGGTGCTCTTGAATATGATCAGAGGGGACCGGTTGGTGGAAGGGATCCAGGTCGGAGCGAAACAATATAAACTTAAAGCTTTTGCAGATGACCTAGTTTTGACTTTGCAGGAGCCAGAATCTAGTACAAAAAGAGTATTGCAACTGATACAAGACTTTGGTCGGGTAGCGGGATTTAAATTAAATAAACAGAAAACCAAGGTGTTGGGGAAAATTTTGACAGATACAGAGTCAGAACGGTTTCAGAAAGAAACAGAATTAACTGTGGTTAAAAAAGTAAAGTACCTAGGGGTAAACATTACAGCAAAAAATCTGAGTCTGTTTAAGGACAACTATGAAAAATGTTGTTCTGAAATTAAGAGAGACTTGGACAGTTGGACAAAATTGAAGCTTTCTTTGCTAGGCCGAATTGCTGCTATTAAGATGAATGTATTGCCAAAAATGTTGTTTTTGTTCCAAACATTACAGATTGTGGACAAGACGGAGTGCTTCCGGAAGTGGCAGAGAGACATCTCTAAATTTGTCTGGCAGGGCAAAAAGCCCAGAATTAAGTTTAAGATATTAACTGATGCGAAAGAAAGAGGGGGCTTTGCCCTGCCAGACTTAAAGCTGTACTATGAAGCCGCAGCTTTCTGCTGGCTAAAAGACTGGCTACTTCTCGAAGACACTGATGTACTGGACTTGGAAGGTTTTAATAATGCTTTTGGTTGGCATGCATACTTATGGTATGATAAGGTTAAGAGCAATA